>NC_047667.1:33450011-34050011 GCF_011762505.2 Arvicanthis niloticus
AAATAATTAATAAACATAAAATGTGTGTGAAATACTTTAGGCACAGCTTGTATTAACATTAGTGAATGCTAAATAGTCTAGAGTATGTAGTCTTGTAAAAACAGTTTTAAATTAAATTAATCTCAGCTTGAGTATGTCAAAACATATATTTGGTTGCTTGCAGACTTACATAATGTATTCTGTTTACGTGATCCTATCCCTTCATGATCTGAGAGCAGAACAAGGGGCTCTATGTAGTTCAAGATTTCAATTTAATTTTGTTAGGACAAATATAATCAGTTTGTGATCTACCCGGAAAAGGAGAACAAAATTGGAGGAAAAAAAATAAAGAGTAACCAAAATGTTAAATTATTCAACATCTAATATAGAAAAATGTAGTATTTATCTTACTTTGCAGTTTTCTAAGGTATTATATGTATAGCAGGGTTGATTTATTTGAAAAGAAATATAAAATAAATCATCTACCAAAAATTTGCTTGTACTTGGTATAATTTAAGTATAGAAAATATAAAAAATAATTTTCCCCATTTTTGAGCTAAAACATGAGCCATGATATCTAAGGTAGAAATTTCATTTATATTACTGAAAAAAAAAATCACTCCCTTTTTAATGGAACAGTTCATTACATACATTTTATGCAAGAACATGCATATATACAATTGTGCTTATTTGAGATTTTACTTGGTTTTATTTCAAATTCCCAAAATTCTATCATCTCATCATCCAGTAGATTATATGTCATATCTACCCTCTCTGATTTCACTTCCTTACCCACCAAACTTTGAGGGATTTATTTTTCTTTTTAATTCTTCATGAAGTCCTGTTTGTGTTGCTCAACTACTCTTGGGAATAGGGCTGGCCCTAAATCTGGCTGACGTATTTGGGGTCAGATTGTTAGCTTTAAGGCCATATTTCTCCAAGTGTCAATTAGAATGACCTAATATGTCAAATGTTTCATGTGCCTTGGACTACTCCCCACATGACCCTACCTTTCCTTGAGTGATGGAGGTGAGGTGACATGGAGTCAAAAACAGAGAGTCTGGGAGCAGGTGAGAAACCTTGCAGCAAGCTCCTTTGAACACTTCAGCAAGCTCCTTTAATACCTTCCACCCATGCCCCATGGGTCCCAAGAAAGCCTCCATTCTAAACAGCAGTTCCCAATTGGCTGACATTGTCTGCAGCAGTACTTCTTGGTCTTTTAGGCAGTCCTCAATTAGGTTCTTCCACAAGAGATGCTTTTTTGGCTCTGGCCACAGCAGCATTTATATCATTTACATAGAGGTGGTCCTGCTGTTCCCGTTACATATTCATGGTTTTGCTTTACGAATTTATGGTTTTGCTTGCTTGCTTTCTTTTCTTTTCTTTTCTTTTCTTTTCTTTCTTTCTTTCTTTCTTTTTTTTTTTTATTTTGACAGTCTATTTGGAGCTGGGGTACCATTGCCTCAATACTGTTGACCCAATCTCAGAGGATTCCTCGTATACTGGACTGTGCATGTCTTAGGTTGTCCTATATACTAGGCTCTTACCCACCATTGACTACCAGCTCTCAAAGAGTTATCACTCTAGAGGCATATTACACAAGGGGGAGATGAGGAACAGCCTACATGGTAGTCTCAAGGATCTCTGCCATCCATGCTTTGATCAATTCCTTAGGAGGGCTGCAATCAAGATTTTTGAGAGCCATCAGAACCTTGAGGATCACCTTATTTGTGGAATGCTGCCTAGAGATATGTTGTGTGAGTCACTTTAACAAAATAATTATTAGTATGACAATTTCTCCCATCATAGCATAGGTGGCTATACACAAGGGGTCTCACAGCCTCTTAATATTGTCCCACATTTATTTTAAAATCTGATGTCTAGGGAGAGCACAAATACCCTGATTGTATTGGTATTGGTTGTATTGGTATTGGCAATATTTCCCCCTTAACAGTACAGAATAGCTAAAGTATTTGTCTGACTAGGTATTTTTAAGATATTGAGCCAAATTTTGTTGGACTTCAGTGGTGTTATTTACCTGTAAGAGGTTAGGGAGATTGAGTGAAACATGGGGTCACATGCCAATAGAGACATGTCCCCAACAAGGGCTAACTCTTCTGCCAGTAAGTCAATCTGTTGTTGTAAAATGTGGATAGCTTGATAAAGATGTTAATTTAATAACTCCTGTGCCTGCAGCACCTCAGCTGACTTAGAAACTACAGCATTGACAGTCTCTGTATTAGTGACTGTCTGGGTCAAGGCAATAGCAGCTGTTGTTGCCCTGGAAATGCCTGTAATAATAGCTGCAATAATGGCAACTGTAATAACAAAATCCCTCTTTCCCTAGGGTAGGGGTTGTAAGTGAGTCTGGGCCATCAGAGTAATGGCATGAAAGTGAGTATTTTTTTTACCACAGGCATCCCAATGACGGTTGCTTCTCTCATCATGATAGCCCTTGTTGAATACCCCATCGAGCAGTCAGTCAGGAGACATTTCTCATTAAAGCATTTAAGGTTGTCTCTGTCAATGGAGGTATTAGTGACCAGAAAGAAAAAGGGAGGTTGGACACAGACTGGGGTGGCTTTCCAATCAATCTGACTGTAAATGGTCACATTTACTGGAGTTGCCCTAGTCCACATTTTTGCCTACTACTTTATGTGGAAATAAGTCCCATTAAAGAGATGGCTGCCTTCTAGGAGAGTAATGTGGTATAAATCAAGACAATTAGAGGAGCCAGATAAATCCCAATTTTTCATAATTGGGTCATATCATAATCTAATGGGTTCCCTGCTAACAAAGGAAATAATATTTGGAGTGTGAGGTTAGATGAAAATATCATATAGTCCCTGCAAATTTTACACTTAGTGTAGTCTAGCAGTGCTCCCAGTGCACAAAAATCCCAGGCTGAAGAAAAATTAATAATCACAGTATTTACACTACATCCTCACATCTTAGTCTTCTTCTGGCTCACTTATAGCCCCTTGGTCCATAGGCAGGCAAACATCTCTCGAGGACACCCATATTGATGCACTTGCATCCTGGGGAAAAACACAAACATAACTTAACTCCCTTATCAGAAGCAGAGTGGGCAGTAATCATTGAGAGGTTATTGGGTCCCTCCATCTAACCAATGGGAGGGGAGTGTCCTTTGGCAAAAGTGTCCACTTTCATCAGAGGAGAGAAAGTTTACATGGAACAGGACCTTCACATAGGCTAGGTGTGGATCTCTTTTGGATTTGGGGGAGGTGACCCAAGTAAGTTTTCCATTTAAGGAGTTATTTGTTCCTTTTAAAATTGTTTGATCTTGAGGACTAAAGGGTATCTCAAAGGAGTGACTAATCCTCTACAAAGATAGAAAGGTTCTAACCTGTTGAGGGCAGTAAGTAAGTAGGTCTATAGTCAGTCTTGACAGTCTCATTTTAGTATTGTTGATTTTATGGCCTTAATTAGAATGAGAGGCCTTTTGATCTGTCATGGCCATCACATATATAAAGGCCAAGCATATATCTACCACAACATGTACATATCTCAGATTATCAAAGCCTGGGTAATGGATGACATCTATTTGTCAGATTGTATTGGGGAGTAGACCTTTAGGGTTAACTCCTGATCTGTCAAGGGGACCCAATGATGTAAGAGGTGTATAAGTTGTATAGGACCTTGTAAGATGTTTGTATTCTGACATGGGCAATTTGGGTAGGAGCTTATATAAATTTTGAAGAGAAAGCTGAAATTGTTGGTATAACATTTTGCCTTGTTTTAGTAATTTTATATCTATAACTGTGGGAAAAAAACTAGCGGGGGGAGGAAGTCCAGCGGCGGGGTCCCACAGCAGTTCGACAGCGGGGTCCTGGACAGGCTTCCCACACCACCAGCAGAGGGTCCCAAATTCATGTAGCTGCCATTGTTCAGGCCAGTGGCTGCATTGACAAGGTTCAGGGTTCCAAAGGCTGGAAACCTGGCGCCCAGGCAACACGTGGAGTCTGGTTTTCCAAAGCTTTTATTGTTCATAGTATGGTGAGTGGGTGTAGATGGTCAGGGGGCCTGGCTTTTTATAGGGAGGGGGAAAAGGGGCGGCAATAACTTAATTAGCTATGCCCTCGACCTTTAAATAACTTATTGATATTTTAATTTCTGGAGGTGGAGACTTGTTAATCACCCCCTCTACCTGCATCTTATGTGATTGATGTTGCAAGTTAAATGGCCAAGGTCCGACATATAACTATAATCAGGGCATCAGTTTTCTTCATTTTCTTTTGTCAATATATCAGGCAATTTAGAATGTGATCTTATGTGTGAGATGAATGAGGGATATGTCTTATTTTTGAGAGCTTTTTGTATAGCTCGCAGATAGACATATATAGGGATATTTTGTTCTTTAATATAGCCTCAGATGTTAGTTTAACCCTGGTTAATGGAAGGGAACACACAGCGTCAAAAGCAAAGGAAACACACAATGAACAGATATGACAAATACAATAGAAGAGGCGATGAAAGTCATGGTTTACTAAGTTTAAAGTGTAGTTTAAAAGCCTTATGCCTGGAGAGTTTACTCGGAATGGAAAAGGCATTCAGGAGCCAATCTCTGGTACTATCAACTGGGAAACCGCCCCTATATCAGGGACCAGGATGAATCTAGACAAAAAGTGAAAAAGAACTGACAAAGGCAAACAAGACAGAAAACATGGCCTCTGTAAGCTCACATAGACAAAGACAAAGAAGAAAGAAAAGATGATTGTTCTATGTTTACCACACTACATTCACCCAAAGACAAAGAAAAACAAAAAGATGACCGCTATAAGCTCACCTTCAAACCTAACTGAAATCAAAATTGAGGACACTGGGATGAAAAGAAAGAAAAGACAAAGAAGACAGAAATAAGGTCTGCTTACCTTCGTGGGACCCACAACACAAAATGCTAAGGGGCCTGAAAAAAGTAACCCAAGGGGCACAACAGAAGCACCACGAGAAGAAGAGCAGATCAGGTCAAACCATAACAATATGTTATACAAGAAATACACTTCAGTAACAAAGATAAATACTACCTCAGGATAAAGGGCTGGAAAAAGGTTTTCCAAGCAAAAAGACCCAGGAAATAAGATGGAGTAACCCTTCTAACATCTAATAAAGTAGATTTTCAATCAAAAGTTATCAAAAAAAAATAGATAAGAACATTTCATATTCATGAAAGGGCCACATACTCAGACACACAGCTAGTCTATCTAGATTCGAGAAGATTAAAATAACCCCTTGCATTCTTCCTGATCACCATAGAGTAAGGCTGAACATCAACACTAACAAAAACAAGAGAATGCCTACATAATTGTAAAACTCAATGAATATATATATATATATATATATATATATATATATATATATATAAATGATAATTGTATCACTCAATGATATCTTGGTCAGTGAAGAAATTAAGAAAGAAATTGAAGATTTTCTATAATTTAATGAAAAGGAAGACAACATACCCAAACTTATGCAACATAATGAAAGCAATGCTAACAGAAAACTCAGGAGCACTTAGTGCCTTTGTAAAGAAATTGGAGAAATCTCATATTAGCATCTTAACAGCATACCTGAAAGCTCTAGAACAAAAGGAAGCAAACACATAAATCTAGACAAACTAAACCTAACAGAAGAGAAAGTAGGAAATAGCCTTGAACACATTGGTGCATGAGACAATTTCCTGAACAGAACACCAATGGCTCCAGCTCTATGATCAACAATGGATAAATGGGACCTCCTGAAACTGAAATGCTGCTGTAAGGGAAAGGATGCTGTCAAAAGGAAAAGAATGGAAACCTACAGGTTAGAAAAAGATCTTCAGTAACCCTACATCTGTGAGATGCCTAATGTTCAAATATATAAAGGACTCAAGAAGTTAAACTTCATCAACCCAAATAATCCAATTATAAAATGGTATACAGAGATAAACAGAGAATTCTCAAAATAATGACTGAGAAGAATTTAAACAAATGTTTAACAACCTTCCTTGGTCATTAGGTAAACACAAATCAAAATGACAGTGAGATTCCACCTCACACCAATCAGAATGGCAAAGATCAAAAACTCATGGGAACAGCATATGCTGGTGAGCATGTGGAGAAAGGAGAACACTCCTCTATTGCTGGTAGGATTGCAAACTTGTAAAACCACTCCAGAAATCAATATGGAGGTATCTTTAAAAATTAGAAACAGTTTCTCCAGGAAGACTAAATTATACCACTCTAGATCCTTTTCTTATGATGTCAGGAGGAAAAACTCTGAGATTCATCTGTGTCTCACTTCAATATTTTAAAAAATATTTCCTCCTATGTTCCTAAAATACTTTTGTAATCTATGATAGCTATATATTTAACTCAATATATTTATTTGTAAAATTTAAATGTTTGCAAAGAATATCATTTCCAAGACTGTAAATCATTGACATTTCATGACACCTGTTATTATGACTTGCTTTTATTTTTTAACTTTTATTGAAAATTGGTTCTTTTCGCACACAATATATCCTGATTATTGTTCCCCTACTTATACTTCTCCAAGTTTATCTACACCTCTGCTTCCCTCCAGATCTATGTTTTCTGTCTCTTATTAGAATAGAACATTTTATTATATAAGAGGCAAATAGAAATAACAAAACAAAATATAACAGGATAAAGCAAAACTCATCATATCAGAGTTGTCAAAGTCAACCCAAGAGAAGGAAAAAAGTCCCAAGAGCAGGCACAAGATTCAGAGATCCACAAGGTCTCAAACAGAGGAATCCCATAAATATACTATTCTAAAAGCTATAAAGTTATATAAGATCAAAGAACTACAGTATAAAAGTCATTGGTTCAGACCTATGCAAATCCTGTGCTTTCTGCTTCATTCTCTGTGACTGCATATTTGTCTTGTTTACTTGATTCAGAGGGCCTTTGTCTCCTGATTCTGGCTCTTACATTGTTCCACCTTGTTTTCTGTAGGGTTCCCTGAGACCTAGTGGAAGGAATTTGATAGAAACATCCCATTTAGACTATTTGTTGTTCATCTAATTGGTTTGGATTTCTGCATTTGTTACCATCTGCAGCAAGAGGAAGCCTCTCTGTTGATGACTGGATAAAAGACAGATCTAGCAATGTATCATTAGAATTTATTTTGTTGTTAATTTTTAAACCTTTTCTTAAATTAGATATTAGTATTTGGTTTTATTTTATGTCTCTGAACTATTTACTCTCTGGTTCTTAATTACTCAGGCAGTATTGGGTATAGATTTGTTTTTCTTGAGTGGGCCTTAAGTCAAATCAGATATTGTTATACTGCCTCCACAAGTCCTGTGCTACTATTACCCTAGCATATTTTGCAGGCAGGGCAGAGGCCAAAGTTTTTGTAGTAGAGTTTCTATGCACATTTCTCTTTTGGGTGTCCAGAGCTATTAAAAGTAAGGACATCATGAAATTTGTAGTCAAATGGCCATAATTTGAGAATATCATCCAGACCTGGAAAGACACATGTGGTATGTACTCACTTCTAAGTGGACATTAGCCATAATGTGTAAGATAACCATGCTACATTTCACAGACACAAAGAAATTGGAAAATAAGGAGGCCCAAGGGTGGATTCATAAATTTCATTTAGAAAGGGAAACAAAATATTCACTGGTGGTGGATAGAGGGAGGGAAGTAAGTCAGAGACTAAGAGAGGAAGGAATGTGAATGGCAATCAAGTGTGGTGAGAAGGAAGCAGGCAAGAGCTGGGAGGGAGAATTGAATTCAGTTGGGGACATCTCTTAGACTAGTTGGAATCCTGGGATAGGGGAGGCTACAAGGAGTCTGTGGGAATGACACTAGCTGAGATTTCCACCAGCTGGGGATATATAGACTAAAGTGGCCATTTCTGTAGCAAAGCAGGATTCCAGTGAAGGAAGGGGGTATCATCCAACTCACAAAACCTTCAACTCAAAATTTGACCTGCTTACAAGATGTGCAGGACTAGAGATGAAGCAGAAACTGAGTGAACAGCCAACCCATAACTGCTCCAATTGAGAAACATCTCAAGTGAGAGAGGCGACCTCTGATACTATGGTTGATATTCTGTTATGTTAACAGATTGTAACCTAGCATAACTGTCTTCTGAGAGGCTTCATCCAGCAGATACCTACAGCCTAATATCAGGCACAGCTTGGAAGCCTTGTCTAAAAGTAGGGGATAGAATTGAGTGATCTGGTGGGGTCAAGTACAGGACAAGAAGATTTACAGAATCAACTAACCTGTGCTCATGAGGGATACAGAGACTTAACCACAAACCAAAGAGTATGCAGGGACTGGACCTAGGTTCTCTATACATTTATAGTACAGGTGAACTTTTGTTTTCATGTGAGTCCCCTAACCATTGGGGTCCGGGCTGTCTTGGATTCTGTTGACTACCATAGGACTTTTTTCCCCTACCAAGACTGCCTGGTATGGCCTCAGTCAAGATGGATGTGGCTAGTCCTGCTGGGACAAGATGTACCAAGATCAAATGGTTCTCAAAAGTGGCTTCCTTTTCTCTGAAGAAAAGGGGAAGCGGTAATGGAGGAAGAGCTTTTAAGGGCTGAAGTAGGAGGAGAGGAGTGAGTGGGTTTTCGAATAGGATGTGAAGTGAATACAAAATAATTTTTAAAAATCTTTCTTATGGCTGGATAGTTTTACATACTGTCTATCTTTCTTCAAACTGGGTTTTTCTCTGTAACTCTGACTGTACTTGACTTACTCAGCAGGCTAGAATGACCTTGAACTTAGAGATCTGTCTGCTTATGCTTACAAAAAGATAGGCATGCTCATGTTTGGCACTTCAGTCTCTTATTCATGACTTCGAAAAGTGACTTCAGAAAACTCTACTTTTATTCTTTGCCCACGAAGTGATAATTGTTTTATTTTATTTCTAAGTACAACAATTATTTATAGTGCTGGTCTTTGATTAGTTACTGTACACCTTGTGAATATTAATGCAAATGTGTGGCTAAATTTCATATATAAAATATGATAATATCTGTAAATTACTCACTCCTATTCTCTTATAAACTTTAAATAATATCAAGTTTACTCATAAAGCCGAGTTTGGTAATTCTATGTAGTAATTACTATATATTATATAAAATATAATGAGTAGGATATCTTGTCTGTACATATTTATTACAGATAAAAGTTTTCCAACAACTTGATATCTTAGGTGGGTTGAATTATCATTTAATTCACCTATAAATCTAAATACTTATCTTAAAAAATGTTACAAGTATTATTTATTTTACAGATGGCCTTTTTATTCATTTGGTATTTCTTCATTGTTTAAATGATACTTGTGAATATAGCTTTAATATTTCATTTTAAAATCTATGAATTATTTTTTAATCTTTAAATATTTCTTCTATATATGAAATTATTTGATTAAATCAACTATTTATCCAGGTCACCCTCCTAACAGTTTTTTTCAAAATGATTATTATCAAATTGTTATAGGTTTTTGTCTTCTTATGAAAACAAATATTGTATGTGTATTCTGATTGTAAAATTATGACAGTATTTACAGACCTGGATTCATTATTGCTATAGATAAAGGTCTAGCCATGAAAGTCTCTTTACATTAAAATTATCATTACATTTTGTTCTGCATTCCAATATATCTGTTTTTAAAACATAATAAAAATATAGGTACTTTTACCTAAATGGCCCTACCATGCATGCATGGTGATTTTATTAGTTAAAGGAAACATCACAATCATTCATTTCAAATCTATCCTTGTAGGTGACCTGAGGTAAAAGCAGATAACCTTGAAGGTAATAAGCCTTCCGTTGCAAAGCTCTTCCATAGAAGAGTAGTGTAAGATTGCTTGAAGGTTCTCTTAGCTGTAGCCTATTCTGTGAGAAGAAATGAAGATAGATTGCAAGCACAAAGCTTTTCTATGCAAGCCTTCAAAGTAAATTGCCTAAAGCAATTTCACAAGAAACAGACCTTGAATTCTAAGGCTGCAGCAATTATTTATGCTTTCTTTTCTTATTATAAATAAATATTTACTTTATTTCTAATTTCATACTCAAAAGTTTTCTGTAGCTTCTTATAACTTAGAACATTATACATGCTTCAGTATGAAATTTCAAAGCACTGAGTTCTTTTTGCATAATAGTTTAAATTATGAATCAATGGACAGTCATGAAAGTTGAGATAACTGAGAAGGACCTCATAATTTGTAATGTTAGTTAAAGAAAGCCAGACAGAAAGAAAGTAAGATAGATGATGCACCATGACATTTGAACATTCCCTCAGGTCAAAAGAAAACATTTAGTAATTTTGAATTATAAATATGGATATGCTACAGTGCCTTGCCTGTTTTTACAAAATTTGTGGATATTTTCAGTTAGTATGAATACCAATTTTTAGAATTGACTATTTCTATCAAAATAGTAAAAATCATTTCTAGGTGATGATTACTGTGGTTTGATTATTTAATGCTACCCTAGTGTGCATTGCACATATTGCTTTTCTTTTTAATTACATGAAATCTAGTTTTTGGAAATTGTGAAAATTTTCATTGTCATTTTGTTTTATTTCTGGTGACTACAAATATGTTTATTTACTTTATTTTTATTTATCTGTTTATTTCTAAATGAAAATATCTGGCATATTTCTGATTGCATATCTCTTGTGGAGAGTGAAGCAAACTAATGTCAATTACTAGTATCTATCATTTCTTGTAAGCAAGTGTTAAAGTTAATAAATTGCCTGAGATTCTATTGCCATCATCAGGTATATGGGGAATGGGCCTACATCCATTCATGGTCTTTATTCTTGTGTTTCCAGTTGCTGTACTGTCTGTAGAGTGGAAGAAATATGTCTTTGTACTAAAATAGAAGTTAAATTTTCTTTTGATTTGAAATAATTATCTTAATATAGAATATGAATATATCTAATATTTGGGATGCAACAATTGTATATAGACTGAGATATATATATATATGTATATATGTTTTTGTGTATGTATATATATGTGTGTATATGAAGTATATATATGTGTGCACATATATACATATGTATGAGGTATATACACATATGCATATGCATAATATTTAATATATATGATATATATATAATCTTATATATGTGTGTGTATATATATGAGGTATATATATATATATATATATGCATATACATGATGTATTATAATCAAGTTAAATAATATTTTTGTATACTCTAAAAATTAATTATTTCCAAGGCTGAAATGTATCTTTTCTTCATATTTCTTTTAAAATATGTATTTGATACTTTCTTATTATTAGATAGCTCATTGGGTTATAGGGAAAAGTAGAAAACAAACAAGAACAACAATGACAAAACTGCTTTTTTCTATATTTCATTTGCCTTTATTTTCCATCTTTGGTCAGGTAGCCTTGCCCTCTTAGTCTTATGTATGCACTATCCAACAGTGATCATCTATGACTGACTGGCTTTTGACATACAAGTAAAATTACGTGGCTTTGTCTACTTGTGGTTTATTTCACTTAGCATAATGTTTCCAGTTCCAACAGATTGCTTAACATAATTTGATTTTTTTCTTAATATTGAGTATTATCCTATTATGAATATATGTATATATCCAAAAATATATATATAATATATATATAATATATATATATAATATATATATATATATATATATATATATATATATATATATACTTTAACTTCACTGACATTTGGAAAGATTTTGCTTCAGTATATTTTCTTGCATATGTTTTAAAAAATCAACAGCTATCTAAAGTTTTGTTTTTATATTTGTTCTCCATTGTAATTAAAATGATGTTGCTAAATATTAGTACCTAAAGGATTGTACAATTTTTTTTCCAACTTATCTGAACCTTGGGCATCTATACACACAATCACTTTCAACTTGTCCTTGTTTATGACTAGTAACTAAATGTAGATATTTTTAAAAACACAAAACATGGCTGGTCTATTAGAATTTCATCCATTCAAATATATTGGTTTCATATTTTCTAATTTTAAAAATGTTACCAACTATTTGCTTCTTCCTCCAAACTTTTATCTCTCCTAAATTCCATTTGTAGTTGTTGTCTTTCTCTTGATTTGGTTTTGATATTTGTTCATTTCATTCTATTCTCTACTGCTATTTGGGTTTCATTAAAAAATAATCACAATAATTTATCAATATATCATATTTAACCAAGCAGTTTTCAAATACACATGGTCACTCAGTTCATGTATTTATACATGTACATAAAGGCAAAAACTGAAGAACACCTTAACCCATTTGATAAATGTAAGGTTTCATTTTATTTTTTTGACCTGGTGCCAAGAAAAGAAAGAACTATGTTAGGATTGATGAAGCACCTAATAATGGCATTGATTTTTTTCTATAGACTCCTTCCTGGCATGACCAATTTGATGAGTAACCAGTGTCTAGGACACAAATGCCACCAGGAACTGGGTAAAATAAGTTAAATTTGATTAAAACACTATTCTGTATAATACAATTTATATGGATTTAAAGCTATCAAAAATTGAAATTAATAAACAAATAAAGCAAACATTTCTTATCAAGTCTAAATCTGAAATAAATTAAGAAAAAAAATGAAGAAAGAAAGAATGAAGAAAGAAACAAAGAAAGAAATATAGGAAGGAAGAAAGAGTGAAGAAATTGTGGACAGACTTCCAAGTATCCCTCCTATCAATTTTTAGGTTATTAAGAGAACACTATGTATAGATGATTTGTAAATTGTTTATTTTAGATTCCTCAAGTAAAACCTTATATTGCTAGTTCAGATAAATTCTTTAAAACATAATATTACATTTGGAGACTAAAATCACAGTATCTTATAAAATTTCTTGCCAAATTATTACTATGTGTGTCATAAAAGGATATACTTTTTAAAATGGGATCATGGCCTGTTAACAGGAGGCTAACATGATATTTGAAATTTTCTAGAAAAGCTCATGAATTTTTTCCACTCAAAACTTTACTTTGCAGCTTAGAAAACTCCCAAAATTCTGTTCTGTAACATTTTCATTACTACAAAGTTATATTTGAATAATAAGAAATATGAAACTATAAATATATAGGATAGAAAATTACAGTCCAATATCTAAATCCACAGAACCATAAATTGCTACATATTTTGTTTCTCCATTTGTTCAAAACAATGACTCATCTAAAATTATTTATTAGAATACATCAGAAATTTTGTAAGCAGTATAAGACACTTAGCAGATGTCATTAAACAGTTATTAAAATCTGCATGATGCTCATACTTAAAACTGTAAATTAGTCTTATAATAAAATCTATGTATAGGATTTTGAAATTATATCAAAAGAAATCTGCCTTATAAAATAATTTTGATGAAAAAGAAATGAATTCTTTCTGCAAATCAGATGCAAATTTGTTAAATTTATCTTGAAATAGTTTATATATGATGATAGAAAATGAATTGCCTTATTTACTCAAGTTTTCTATTTGGCTTGATGCATGCAAACATGTAGTAGTGAATACTTTTGCCTTATGATCTCTGTGTATTTATTTATCAGGTCATGCAACTGGTAAATATGCCAAGAGGTTTTCTGAGCAAGTAATTATATGCAACAATTGTTCCACCCTCAGATTTTATTATGTCACTTCTGTGACTCTGCTGCAAAAGATGAGACTTCTTCTGTGTCATTATCATGCTAAACAGAAATTGGGGAGAGGGTACGTTTCATGGCCTCATTCACCAGTTTAGATGTAAGCCATTAGTTAAGATCTACAATAACTATTAATGCAAAACCAATGTCAGCTGAAAGTCATATCCTTGTAGACATGTTCCTTGTTATACTCAAGAAAACTTCTTTTCATTCACTGTACTAGTAATTATTATGAAATGCCTTCCCTTACCTCCTTTCCATTAGACTACACCTTTGAAGAGTGTTCCCTTCATTTGTAATAAAGTTTTTCTTCATTTGTGTCCCACAACACTTAGTGTTTGTTGCCTATGTGAACATAAGGGTTATTTACTTTAGCATGACAATGTACACATCACTACTGCTGAGAAATAGGATGCCTCTCTTCCCAGGAACCCTGAATTAAATACTCATAGAAGAGTGGTGCTTTATGAGGACCCATACGAACCCTGCCCCACTGCACCCCTTCCCACACTATTCCAAATGTTAATAGACCAAGTATTGTGCAGTCTTACATACATAGCCACAGCTGCTTGAGCTCATGAATGCAGTAAAAGAAAGATTTTCAGAACTCCCATTCCCATCATCTAGAATTGAGGGAGACATAAATGTTCTATTTAGGCTGAGAATCCAAGTCACTTATTCCCACTTCTTCACAGGTGTCTCTGCACTGACCATTGCATACTTCAAGCAGAACCTTCCCTAGACAAGGCTGCTAATCCTAGTGACCTCTGGGTATAAACAAAACTGTTTAGAAGGTATGTTGACAATGTATTTACACAGCATAACATCAGTAATGGTAGTAACAGGTTCACTATTAGGGCCTATGACCTCCCAAGCTATGGGTGTCTGACTGAATTTCCAGCACCCAGCATGCAATTCTACTTCCCTATTTGGTATATCATGCTTGACAGGCTAATACTGTGACATAAAGGACTCAGGATCAGTTAATACAATGGATGAGTTTCCTCCTTATAGTATATTCCCACACTGTGCAAGCTAGCCAGCAGGGAAGAAACTTCCAGATGAGTTCTAACTTGATTCCTCTATATATCACACACCAAAGTCTGTGTCGTCTTCAGCAACTAGTCTTATTGTCTAGTTTTAAAGCGTAATTAAGTAAAGTGGCAACAGTTTATGTTCTTGGGGGGTGGAGTGGGGCATCTCTGTGACTTTCATGACCAGTATCTCATTAGAAAGTATGCCACAATCAGCGGTGGCAATTTTGTTTGTAGGGGGCTTGTAGGAGGATTATATTCTACCCATGACCTGTCACCTTAAAATATTTCAAATACAATTCTGTTTTTAAATGAACTTCTAATATCATTGAATTGGTTAACCCTTTTCATACTGGGTCTCTCCCATTCTTCCGCTCCTACTTAATTTAATTTACTAGTTGTATAGTCACTAGCTCTACTTTTATAACATATGTGTTCTATTATTTTTCTCTTCTTTAAGATATTTCTACGAAGAGGAGGAGGAATTCAGGAGCCATATGTTGTAGAAATTTTAACCCCAATCCAAGCTTTCTGCCTTGCTATTGACCATTTAGTTCTTGTATAAATGGCACACACCACCTTTATATTTTACAATACGCCGTAATGAGCAGTAAAGCTTGACAGATATCTACTCTCCATACTAATGTGTTCACTTCCAGCCATTAATCCCATTAATTAATTTATCATGTTTTATCTGGGATGTTCTTAACTCCAATTAGTAAACTCACATGGCCATTATTTCATGACTCACCTAATCTACAGTGGCTTCCTCCTCCATTCACCTCCTTCTCCCCTCATGATCTTCTCCAATCTTCAGGTTGGGAATACCAAGCCCCACCTATCTCAATTCTGTCCAGCTAAAGGCTGTAGGCATCTTTATTTACCACTCAGAAATAACTTGGGAGCAAGGTCATATACTGTCATCTGGGTCTATGTTTAGACTCTCTTGCCTCTGGGGCAACCAGGTCTTGGGGGCCTGTATTTAGTATTACAATACATAGCAACACACGTTACCTCAACAGACAGCTCGCAGAATCAACTACCCAGAGCTCATAGGGGTTCACAGGCCTGACATGAAAAGCATGAATTCGGTATGGATCTGATTCTGTCCTCCGCATATACTGATGGCTGTTTAGATTGGTGGTCTTGTGGAACTCCTAACAGTGAGAGTGTGATTGTTGGTGTTTCTGAATCTTTAGTCTACTCCTAAGACACGTTTTTTTTTCCTCCTGACTTGCCTCACTGAGCCTCAATATGAAGTTTTATGCCTAGTCTTATTGTAACTTGCTATATCATATTCACTTTACATCCCTGGAGTGAATGCACTTTTCTGAAGGGCAACACTGAGGAGTGGGTCTGGGGAAGAGGGAAGGTGGAGGAGGGAATTGGAGCAGAGGAGAAAAGGGAACCTGGGGTAGGAATATAATATATGAAAGAATGAAAAAGCAGCTTTTATTTACCAAATGTAATTGTAGTCTCATAGGGTTTGTGCTGAATAAACTCACTCTTTCTAATTGGTTTCTACACTCCAAATGGCTGGTTCAACTCAGTTGTTTTGCCTCAAACTCATCTTTGAGCTGGTTGATTCAAACTGCCTTCTCAAAGCTTCTTACTGAATTGCCACGTTATGCCAAAAAACAACTCTGGCAATTCAATTTAATCTTCTGGCTCCTTATCCTCTGGTTGATTTTGTCTTCACCTGTGTCTAGCTTGTTCTCTGTATACTGTCTGTGTAAGACTCTTTGTATAACTGCCTCTGAAAGTGAACTGGAACAATTTCAACTCCCTGCACTGATTCTGTGCTGCTCTTAAAACACCTCTTGTTACTCTCTGTTCTAGTGAAAACTGGGTATGTCCTATCTCTGACTCATTCTGTCAAATCATTTGTTTGTCACTTTATCTGCCCTCAATTAGATTTCACATTTAAAGATGGCTGCTTCCTTCTAACTTTACTTTCATTGTTTGGGATTAAAGGTATATAATATAGGCCTATCTGTATTCTAGCCACAGGGATTATGGGTGTGTCATTCTAGCCAGATTACATAGACCTAGTAGTCTTTGGATATGATTCCTTTCCAGGGAAGCTGTATTGTTGGATTAAAATTTTTCCACTATAGTAGAATGAATACACATACACATACAACATACGACATACAACAAATACATACACATACATATATATTCTTGCTAGCTTCCTGGCCCTATAGGCACTTCAAGTTAAACAAGGAATTCTAAAACTTTACACCTAAAATCAGAATTTGAGGAAAATAGACAATATTTTTATTTCTGGGCTCACAAAAGCTTACTGAAAACACATATTACAGCTTTTTATTTTTACCTGCAAATCTCATAATTGATTTTTAGTGCTACAACAAGTTTGCCTGACCATGTGTGTTGCTGCTTTATTCAGAAATGCTACAAAGCAATATCTTGTAGATGTTGGTTGACTGGTATCTGTATCTGCCTTTTTGTCAGATAGGGCTAAAACACGAAAATATTTAGTGCTGCAGGTTATTTTAAATAGCATCCACTTTACTAATATTGTTTATGGGAAATCTAAAGAAAAGCACAATTAAATTTTTGCTGAAATGTACAACTTAATATGGGATAGGAAACAATTTAATTTGTGTGTATTGTTGACATACACACTTATATATAAAGCATTCATTAATATCACACCATATTTTATATTATGCATTTGCCTCTGTAAACAGCTTCAGGTATACAGAAGCCACAGCTTAATTGGATTTGTTTATCCAATAAAATAAAGTGTCTATGGCACTTCACATACTCTTACATTTTAAAATTTTTTTACCATAAAAGACTTGAAATACTCTTTATTTGTGATTACACCAATCATATCATTTCACCACTTTATTCAAGTATGTAGTCATTTCCAGAGGAAAAAAAGTAAAACTATGTCTAAGTTTCACTTTTACCTGAAAATCACAAATAAAATCATTGTCCTGTGTATGTCATTACCAACAAAACAAACTAAGGAGAAATCCCTGAAGTCTATATTTGAATCTTTGTTGCTACATTATCGGTCTTAGTGACAATTCCTGTCGTCCTTTTGATAGAATGCTTACTGGGTGAATAGATTTCTTTTACTTACTATTAACTGATTTACCCTTAAGGATGTGGTCTATTGATCTAATGTCTACACTTACATATATTGAATTCTAAGGGGTAGAAATAAATTGAGCTTTTTTAGACACTGTTAATTAAAACTTACTGCTAGAAATATTTTAAAATACTTAAACTATGCAGCATTTAAAACCTTGGGAATGCTTCACTTTCTAATATGTATGCATGTACATATATATATATATATATACACATAGACATATATACACATATACATACACACACATATATACACACATATATATGCATACATATGTGTGTGTGTGTGAGATAGAGAGAGAGAGAGAGAGAGAGAGAGAGAGAGAGAGAGAGAGAGAGAGAGAGAGAGATTATATATCTATACAATATTGGGATAAATTTACTTGTTAACTTAAAACTATTTAGAATAATATATGTTAAACTTTATGAATTTCCCGAATATTTGTTTCACATTTCTTTTTTGTTATTCCAATGTATTATGACAAAACTAAGCAGTATGAACAATGAATAGTACATAGTCATAAAGTACATAAAGTTTACTCAGAAACATACATACAATAACAAAAGTATTCCTGAGAAATAAAGAATCGATTCTTCTTTAAAAGATTCCTTTGGCCCCTCAATCTCTACCACTGTTCACAGTGAACGAACTATCCTCTCGAGATTGCAGTGTCTTTCTAAGTTGTATGTGAATGATGCTATGTGTTGCAAATAGCTTGTGTTCAGTTTCCTTTCCACAACAAAATCTCTAGGTGTCTCTTACACTCTGTGTGCATTTCAGCAGTTCATTTTTTTTAGTTTAATGAGAGTAAAAGACTGATAACTACAACACAATATTTATCCTATTTGCATATTAAAGGGAATTTGAGCCACTGCTGTTTTAAGATACAAAGTTACTAAGCACCATTTTGAATAGACTTTACCTTACTCATTAATAAATTGGATGTTCAGAAGCATATTTTGGTATGTAGCATATGTCTACAAATTCATCCATAGTGTTTAGATTTTTCAGTTTTGTGGAGTACAGGCTTTTGAAGTAAGACATAATGATATTTTGGATTATCTTAGATTCTGTTTTTGTGCTTCACTTTTCTTTTCTGATTTTGTTCATTTGCATACTGTAATTGTGTCTTTTAGTTAGTTTACCTAAGGTCTACCTTGGTTTTGTTGATTGTTTGTATTGTTATCTTTGTTTCTAATTGATTGATTTCAGGCCTGAGTTTGACTATTTCCTGCCATTTACTCTTCTTGGATGTATTTGGTTCCTTTTATTCCAGAGCTTTCAGATGTGCTGCTAAATTGCTAGTATTCTTTATGAAATTACATAGTTCTGTGATTTTTTCTCTAGGCACTGCTTTTATTGTTGAGATAGAAGAGATGTCCAGTGGCTCAGGAAAATGAATGAAAGTCAGCAGCTTCTGGGGTTTGGGGAAGAAGAGTATCTCTAGAAAGTCCCAGAGATCTGGGATATGGGAGATTCACAGAAGTCAATACTGGTGACCTTAGTTGAGATCCTTAACAGTGGATCTTTCTTTACAGATTTGAAGTTTGTGTCATATAGATAGACCTCAGAAAATTGCAAAGCTTCTGTAAGGCCAAGGACACTGTCAATAGGACAACATGGCAACCAACAATTTTTAACAATCCTACATCTGATAGAGGGCTTATGTCCAATAAATACAGAGAACTGAAGTTAGACTCCAGAGACTCAAATAACCATATTTTAAAAATGGGGGACAGAGCTAAACCAATAATTCTCAACTGAGAAAATGGGAGAGAAGTACCCAAAGCAATGTTCAGCATCCTTAGTCATCAGAGAAATATAAGTCAAAACAACCCTGAGATTCCACCTCTTATCAGTCAGAATGGATAAGATCTCAAAAACTCAGGTTACAGCAGAAGCTGGCTAGGATGTTATGAAAGAGGAACATGCCTCCATTTTTGGTAGGATTGCAAGCTGGTACAATAACTCTGAAAATTAAGTTGGTGGTTCCTCGGAAAATTGGACATAATATTACCTGAGGACCCAGATGTACTACTCCTGAGCATATACCTAAAAGATGTACCAACATAACAAGGACACATATGCCACTACATTTATAGCAGCCTTATTTATGATAACCAGAAGCTGGAAAGAACACAGATGTCCTTCAATGGAGGAACAGATACAAAAAATGTAGTACATTTACACAATGGAGTACTGCTTAGCTATTAAAAACAATGACTTCATAGAGTTCTTAGGCAAATAACCAAGATACAACTCACAGACCACATGAAGCTCAAGAAGAAGAAAGACCACAGAGTGAATGCTTCAGTTCTTCTTAGAAGGGGGAACAAAATACTCAAGGGAAGAAATATAGAGACAAAGTGTGGAACAGAGACTGAAGGAAAGACCATCCAGAGACTGCCCCACCTGAGGATCTATCAAGATCATCAGTAACCTACAGTCACCAATCACAGACACTATTGTGGATGCTAAGAAATGCATCCTGACAGGAGCCCGATAAAGCTGTCTTGAAAGGCTCTGCCAGAACCTGACAAATACAAAGGTGGATGTTCAAAGCCAACCATTGGACTGAGCATGGGTCCCCAGAGCTCTTAGGGTCTATACAACCAACCAAAAAGTACACATGGAGGAACCCATGGCTCCAGCTGCATATGTAGCAGAGGATGGACTTGTTGGGCATGAATGGGAGAAAAGGTCTTTGGTCCTGTGAAACCTTGATCTCCCAGTGTAGGGGAATGCCAGTTCAGGAAAGCAAAAGTGGGTAGGTGGGTGGGAGAACACCCTCCTAGAAGCAGGGGAAGGGGAGATGAGATAGGAGGTTTTGAGGAAGGGGGAAGCAGGAATTGGAATAACCTTTGAAATGTGAGTAAAGAAAATATCCAATAAAAAAATAGAAGACCCTCAAGGAGATGTGAACCCCACAGGATGACAAACAGAGACAATGGACCTGGACCCATGGGAGCTCTCATAGTTGGAGCAACTGGAAGAAGACCCCAGGCACATATGAAGCAGACAGACAGCTCAGTTTTTATGGCTTCCTTGTCTGGTCACGATGGGAAAGGATGTGCCTAATCTGGCATAGACATGATCTGCAAGGGTAAGGGGATACCAGGGGTATGGGCACCCTCCCAGAAGACAAAAGGTGGGAGAATCAAGGGGAAGGACTCTTATGGAGGGACCAGGAGAAGGAGCAACATTTTAAAATTCCGTTGTAAATATATCATTTCCATTTTTGTCACCAATTTTTAGTTTTATTTATTGCTATGAGAAAAGATATTATTTCTATTTAAAAATTGCACATATTTCATGATTTTCATATATATATATATATATATATATATATATATATATATATAATGTTTTCTTTAAAAACAATGTTTTGCATTTCCTTTTGATCTTTCCAGAATATTCAGTGACTTGTTAGCAATGTGCAATTGTAGCTACTTGGATGAAAAAGTATAAATCTGATCCATTTCATTTGCAGTAACTTTATTTTCAGAAAATAAATCAATTATTGACAGGTGGATTACATGGGAATCTGATAAATATGTGAAGGCTGTTTCAATTATATTAAGATGGTCCCTGAACATTTGAATTTTTTACACTCTTACATATTTAAATGGCTAGAATTCAATACTGTCGAATATGGACACCCTAATCCAAAATTATTATTTAACTTTAAGTACATTTCACTTTAAAATCATCATTATTGAACACATTCACTTCTTGTTAGCAGTTACTAGTTCTCACTAGTAAATAGCCCAGAGATTGGGCATCACCACAATTTCAGACAGTTCTATCCTACAACATGTGTTTTTACAATGGGATTTTCCAAAAAGGTTTGTAGAGTGTATATTAAATCAAAATATGCATGGAAAAGATACAGGATAAATCCTAGAGGAGCATTTGAACAAAGGTTTTAAAAAAATCTGATGCCTAGATTTAAAACATTTATGGGGATGGGCATGTTAAAAAACATATTACAGATAAACAAGGTGTGATTCTGTGCATACTTTTCCAGCCAGTCATAGAATTCAAATCCAGTTTTCTACAGAGATTGAGTGTTTTTGGTAGAAGTGAACAGTTACACAAATCTATGTAGGATGAATATATGGTAAGACTTCAAGCAATGATGTTCTTCAGGTATCAAATTACCCATGGTATATTCTCTGGGCTTTGGAGATATATTTTAAAACTTTTACTTCTTATTTTCTCTCTGCATTATATTGTATAAAATGGACTTCTCAGATGATTTGTGTTATTGTAGTCTATATCCACTTCTAGATCTAAAATTTTGGCTTGATATATCAACTTTTCTAATCAAGTCTATGTATATATACATATACACATATATAATTGTCATTCTAATTGCTTATATTTTGTATATAGTTTCCATTATTTTTTACTTGTTTTGATTTATAGATATTTATAACATATGTCATATATATCAATATGATATATGTTACATAATTATATAATTGCTTAATTATTCTTATTTTTTGCCTTCCATTGGATGAAATATCATATTTTATGTTTTTACTTTTACTTTAGGTATGATATGAAAATGGAAATTGTTTCTCAAAAGAAAAATTAGCATATAGCTGACTGTTTTATAAATTTATTCATTCCCATGGTATTTAATTCAGTGATATAATTCTTGCTCATAAGGTAATAACTGATGCAGAATATCTTACCATTATAATTCTTACCTTTATCTTTTATTTTAATTGCAATTACTTTCCTTTATTAACATACCTTACAATGTTCATTTATAGCTAAGTGATTTACTCAACAGATGCTTTGATTACCTCCTTAATGTTGATACATCTCTGTAGAGTTTTGTTCTATGATTGATTTGTCTTGAAGTGTTCACCCATACTGTACTTTAAACAATATAAATGGGCTATAAAACAGTTGTGAATATTTAATCTCAGTCAGGGCTTCTATCCCACTTTTGATCATTCAGTTTACAGATAAAAGACACACAGCTTTATTATTTATAATAAGCCTTATTCAGTACTTGTACTGGGCAGATATCTACCATTTATGCTATTAGAATCTATTTTTCACCCTTAACTCCATTCTGTAATTTTTCATGTTCCATCTATATATTTCTTAATTCGAATTGGCTACCATTCATGACTCTTTTCATCATTCATCTACACTATGATCGCTTCCTCTTCACTTCTACTCATGGTCTCCTCTGGCCTCAAGCCCAGGAACCCAAGAACTCTAGATCTCTCTCTTTTGCCAGGTATTGGTTGTAGGCATCTTTAATTGTCAATCTGGGACAACATAATTTCAATGTTATATAGTGTCATTTGGAGTGTATCACTTGGGTATGTGCTCACTCCTACTTCCCTATATCATGGGGAGTCAGGATTTAGAATTACAATACAAGCAAAAGACCAACAATCAACAATCTCAGAATAATTAATACTTTTAATATAATGGTAACATAAGTAATAATATTTTAAAAACCTAAAAACAAAAATTTTAAATAGGATTATTTGTGTTGTTGGTGTTTAACTTCTTGATTTCTTTATAAATTTTGATTATTAGCACTGTGTCAGATATAGGTTGGTGAAGATCCTTTCCTAATCTATAGGCCGCCATTTTGTCCAATTTACAGTGTCCTTACAGAAGCTTTGTAGTTTAATGAGGTTCTATTTATCAACTGTTGATTTTTTAGGCTGAGCCATTGGTGTTCTATTCAGGGAATTGTTTTCTATACCAATATGTTTGAGGACATTTCACATTTTGTCTTCTCTGAGATTCAGGATATCCGGTTTTATATTGACATGCTTGATCCACTTGGACTTTGTGCATGGTAAAAAGTACAAATCTATTTTAATTTTTCTACATACTGACTACCAGGTAGTCAGTAGATGGTAGCACCATCTATTAAAGATGTTTTCTTTGTGCTATTGTATGTTTTTGACTTCTTTATCAAAATTCAAGTGTTCCTATGTATGTAAGTTTTTTCTTGGTCTTGGATTCAATTCCATTGATCAATGTGTTTGTTTCTGAACCAATATCATGTAGTTTTTATCACTATAGCAATGTAGTATAGCTTGAGGTCATAAATGGTTATTCCTTTCCAAGTTGTTTCAATGTTCAGAATTGTTTTGGCTATACTAATTTTTTGTTTTCCCATATGAAGTTGAAAATTGCTCCTTCAGGGTCTACAAAAAATGTGTTGGAATTGTGATGAAGATTTCACTGAATCTGTAGACTGTGTTTAGTAAGATGACTATTTTCACTACGTTAATCTTGCTTATCCATGTGCATGGGAGATCTTTCCATCTTCTGGTATCTTCTTCAGTTTCTTTCCTAAGAGACTTTGTTGAGTCTTTGTGTGGTTTATGTATCAGGGTGAATGTGACCCCATAGAATGAATTAGGCAGTGTTCCTTCTATTTCTGTTTTGTGGAATACTTTGAGGATTATTAGTATTAGATCTTCTTTGAAAGTCTGGTAGAATTCTGCACTTAAAGCATCTAGCCCTGGGCTTTTGGGGGTGATGTTTAGGGGATATTGGTCTGTCTAGATAGTGTTCTTCATCTTGATTTAACTTTGGAAAGTGGCATCTATCTAGAACATTGTCCAATTCATTAAGATTTTCATCCATTTTTTGAAGTACAGCTTTTCAAAGTAAAATTTAATTATTCTTTGAATTTCCATTGTCCATTGTTATCTCCCTGCCTTTATTTCTCTCTCTCTCTCCTTTTTTTTTTTTATTTCTGATTCTGTTTATCTGGATGCTGTTTCTGGTTTTTTGTTTTTGTTTTGTTTTTTTGGCAAATGGTTTGACTATTTTGCTGATTTTCTCAAAGAATCTTCTCTTGTATTTTTTTTTGTATTGTTTTCTTTGTGTCTAACTGGCTGATTTCTGCCCTGATTTTGATTATTTCTTGTCTTCTATGCTTTTTTCTCTACAGCTTTCAGGTGTACTTTTAAATTACTGGTATAAGAACATTCAAATTTCTTTATGGAGGCACTTAGTGCTATCAACTTTTCTCTTAGCACTGCTTTCATTGTGTCCCATAAATTTGGGCATGTTGTCTCTTCATTGAATTATAGAAAGGCTTTAACTTCTTTATTTGTTTCCTGACCCGGAGATTATTGAGTAGAGAGTTGTTCAATTACTTTGAGTATGTAGGCTTTCTGATGTTTCTGTTGTTGTTGAAGTCCAGCTTTAAATCATGATAATGCCTTGATGTGATAAGATACAAGAAATTATTTCAATTCTCTTTTTTCGGTTGAGGCTTGCTTTGTGACTAACAGTTTTGGAGAAGGATCCATGAGATATTAATAAGAAGCTACATTCTTTGGTGTTTGGATGATATATTTTATAGATTTTTTTAAGATCTATTTCATTTATAATATTTATAATATTTATTATTTTATTTTATTTATTTATAATATTTATAATTTATTATTATTTTTATTTATTACTATATTTATAATATTTATTATTCATTTATAATATTTCTCTATTTAGCTTTGCCTGGCTCACCTGTCAACTTGTGCGAGTGGGGTGTTGTAAGCTTCCACTACTCATGTATGGAATTAATGTGCAAGTTAAGATTTAGCAATGACTTCATGAAATTCTTTGGCAAATGGATAGAATTAGATGGTAACCAAGTCACAAAAGAACATTCATGGTATACACTCACTGATTAGCGTAGCCCAAAAGCTCAGAATACCCAGGATACAACTCACAGATGACAGGAAACTCAAGAAGAAGGGATACCAAGTTTGGATGCTTCAGTTCTTCTTAGAAGGGTGGAAAATACTCAAGGGAGAAATATGGAGACAAAATGTGAAACAGAAACTAAAAAAAGGCCAACCAGAGACTGTTCCACCTGAGGATCCATCCCACATATTGATACCAAACCCAGACACTACTGCAGATGCCAAGAAGTGCTTGCTGACAGGTATTTGATATAGCTGTCTCCTGAGAGGCTCTGCTAGAACCTGACAAATATAGAGGGAGATGTTCACAGCCAACCATTTGACTGAGCATGATGTCCTCAATGAAAGAGTTAGAGAAAGGACTAAAAGAGTTAAAGGGGTTTGCAACCCATAGGAAAACCAATAATATCAACCAACCAGAGCTCTCAGGGACTACACCATCTACCAAAGAGTACACATAAAGGGACCTAAGACTCCAACAGAATATGTAGCAAAGCATGGCCTTGTTGGACATCAATGGAGCAGAGGCCTTTGGTCCTGTAAAGGCACGATACCCCAGTGTAGGGGAGCAAGAGGGGCGAGGAAAGAGTGGATGGGTGAAATAGGGGGAGGGAGGATGGGATAGAGGGTTTTTGGAGGGGAAGCCTGAAAGGGGATATCATTTGAAATGTAAATAAAATATCCAATAAAAAATAGAAAAAAGAAAAAAAAGCTTTGGCAACGTTATCTTTAATGTAGGTGCCCTTGTGTTTTAGACATAGAAGTTCGGATCTGAAAAACCATTTTAATATATTTTCCTTTGATGAGTACAAAGTGTCTTTTCTGTCTTCTTTTATTAATTTGTAAATTCTATTCCATTCGATATTACAATTACTACTCCAGTTTGCTTCTTGGGTTTATTTATTGGAAGACATTTTTCTATCCCTTTGCTCTGAGATATGTCTATCTTCATTGCTGAGATATATTTTCTATATGCAGCAGAGTGATACAACCTGTTTTCTAATCCATTTGTTAGCCTGTGTCTTTTTATTGGGAAATTGAGTCTATTAATGTTGAGAGATATTAATGACCAGTTATTGTTATTTCCTATTATTTTAATGTTGTTGGTTTTAGTGTGAGTGTATTTGTGGGTATGTATTTTCATTGTTTTTGATGATATGTAATAATGTATTTCCTGTGTTTTCTTGGGTGCAGTTATCCTCAGTGGGTCAATTTATTCCTTCTAGTACTTTTTTGTAGGGCTGGATTTGTGGGTAGATATTGTTAAAATTTGGATTTGACTTGAAATATCTTGTTTTGACCATCTTTGGTGATTCAGAGTTTTGTTGGTTTGCATCAGTGGGGTTTTTTTTTTTTTTTTTTTAAGAGGTTGCAAGACATCCATCTCAGCCCTTCTAGCTTTTACAGACTTTTGAGAATCAGATGTAATTCTGATTGGTTTGCCTTTGTATATTACAGGGCCTTTAGTGCTTGAAGCTTACAATAATCTTCCTTTGTTCTGTATATTTTATTTTTTGATTATTTGTACCAGGAAGATTTTTTCCTAGTCCATCTAATTGGTGTTCTATAAGATTCTTGTAACTTTATAGGCATCTCTTTCTTTAATTTGAGAAAGTTTTCTTCTATCATTTTGTTGAACATATTTTCTGGTCCATGGAGTTGAGACTCTTCATCTTATTCTATCCCCACTATTTTTATGTTTTTATACATTGTCTTGACTGATGTATGAATTTTTCCTATTGTATCTCCTAGGCCTGAAATTCTGTTTTCCATCTCCTGTATTCTGTTGGTGATGCTTCCTTGCATCTGTTGTTCCTGTTGCCTTTCCCAGGTTTTCCATTTCCAGGACATTCTAAATTTGTGTTTTCTTTGTTGCTTCTATTTCCAGTTTAAGATCTTGAACAGTTTTAATTATTTCCTTCACCTTTTAAATTATATTTTCCTGTATGTCTTTAAGGGATTTATTTATTTCCTCTTTTAAAACCTTTATCTGTTTGATTGTAGTTTTCTCTACTTTCTTTAAGGGATTGATTTATTTCTACTTTAAAGGCCTCTATCATCTTTATAAGATTGGATTTAAAGTCATTTTCTTATGTCTCAGTTGTGTTAGGATATCCAAGGGCAGCTGTGCTTTGGAAGTGTCATATTGCCCTGGCTTTTGTTGATTTTGTTGATTTGGGGGTTTATCATTCTGGACAATTTTGGTCCTTGGATGTTAATGTTAAGTAGGTATTGGGATGGGGATTAATTTCGATGGTCCTGTTATTACAGGTCTCTATTGATATCCTTGGGCTTTATGGTTTTGAATCTTTAGGTATGTGTACTGTAGTTCAAGATCTGCCTATCTCTGTGGTTCAGCAGCTGCAGATCAGATAAAGATGTGCAATGTGCTTGTGGGATTATGGTGGTCTGCCTGGGCTAGCAGACTGCTCAGGGCAGCTTAATGGCTGGAAGAAGGAAAGCTTATTTGTATGGCTCAGGATCCATTGATATACTGAAGGTAGGCAGAGAGGTTAGGGGAGAATGGATGGCTTCATGGCCTGGCAGATTTCTCAGAGAAGCTAGCTTGCTCTAGAGGACTCAGCAAGCAGGTAAAATCTATGATTTGTTTTATAAAGGTGATAAAATTTTTGACAAAAAAAAAAACCAAATAAACTTTTTTTAGCCCTGAAACTTTTTCTACAATGTATTTTAGGGTTCATTGTTCTAGTGTTAATTTTTTATAATATTTTTATTCATAATGATTTCATACAGGTATTCAATTTATAATATATCATCACTTCTGTTTCAGTACTTTTCACTCTCGATATTTCTCATCATTCTAAATATATCATTATGCAAATTTCATTGTCTTATTTTATTTTTAAGTTTTTATTTTTTAAAGATATATACTACCATTACTTTTTAAAAAAAAAAGATTTATTTATTTATTACCTGAGTCATTTGTCTGCATGTGCATCTGCATACCAGAAGACAGCACCAGACACTTGCCAGATGCCATGTAGGTGTAGGGAATTGAACTGTGGACCTTTGGAAGAGCAATGTGCACTCTTAACCAGTGAGCCTCTTGGGGTTTTTTATTTGTTGGTTTGTTTGTTTTTGTTTTGCTATTTTCTTTTTTTAATAATTCAATAGATCAGCCAGTACTACCTTATCTATACAAGTGTGAGAACATCCTCTAAAGCACAAAAAGTTGAGCATCAGCTATATCCTCCAAATGAATAATCTTCCTATAGCAATTATCAACTGTCAATGTTTCCTCAGTACGGAGTGGGTTCTGGAGTTCTACCCCATCTCTGCTGGAAGTTTGGTTTAATATTCTTTGAAAAATAAATATTGAAATTTTTATGAAGTTAAAAAAAACCAAATTTTTAGGGTTTAAACTACTACTATATATAGTATATCTAATGTATATCTAGACGTGGATATAATATTAAAATACTTCCTTTGAGAATTATATAATTTTGAGTTTTTCAGTGACTGCTGCAATATATTTTAAATACTTTGATAAATAATGGTAGCTATAGATTGAGAATATTTTCAATTTTTTAGCATATGGATTTCCATTTATTCCTGCATTTCAAGATTATTTTTAAATATTGTTTATGTATTTGAGTGTTTAATCTGCATGCTTATGTATGTCAGTGTTTGTCTGGAACCTCATAGATAATTGAAGACACTGTCCACATAACTGTAATTGGAGTTAAAGATGGTTGTGAGCATTATATAGGTTCTCAGAGTGAAATTTAGGTTCTTTGTAAGAAGTGTTGTAATGACTGAGCCTTAGTTTTAAGCCCAATTTGCCATTCTTGTTGAAGGTAAAAGCTGTTTTTCATTTGAATGACAACCACACACATAAACAAGTGAAGATCTGCACTATTCAATTTAGTGTCATGATGCTGGTTCTGTGAACATTTTACAGAAAATAGTGCTCAACAATGATGCCCATGTTAGAAATGATATACCAAGAGCATATGCTGTAAGACTTTAGAGGCAATGATGGGAAATAATGGAAAAAGTATCTCTTGGAAAACTTGACTAATCAATGTTAATGTTTGGATCTCAATTAATGATTGAAGTGAGGGTCACTAAATTTTATGCAAAATGTTTATTTCAGAAAGCTATTTTCTTTTTTTTTTTAATTTTAAAATATTTTGTGCTTCAGATTTTATTTCCCCAGCCCACTCTCTGACTTTTTCACATCCCATACCTACCTCCTATTCTCTGTCTTCATAAGGATGTCTCCATCCTCCCACCCTACCACACCTTTAAATTATCTGAGGCCTCCAGGCTCTCGAGGTTTAGGTGCACTTTCTCTGACTGAACCTAGACCCAGTAGTCATCTGCTGTATTTGTGTTGGGGGCCTCATATCAGCTGGTATTTGCTGCCTGGTTGATGGTCCAGTGTTTGAGAGATATCAGTAGTCCAATTTAATTGAAATTCTTAGTCCTCTTACAGGGTCTGCCTCCTCCTCAGCTTCTTCCAGTTTTTTCTTAATTCAACCACAGGGGTCAGAAGCTTCTACCCATTGGTTTGGTGCAAATATCTGCATTTTACTCTTTCGGCTGCTTGTTGGGTCTTTCGTAGTGCATTCATGATAGGTCTCTTTTTGTGAGCATTTCATAGCCTCAATAATAGGCTATGGGGCCACCCCTTGAGCTTGATACCACTTTGAGTCTGTTACTGGACCTTCTTCTCCTCTCCATTACCATTCCTGCAGTTCTTTCAGACAGGAACAAATATTGGTCAGAATTTTGGCTGTAGTATGGCAACTCCCTCCCTCACATGATTCCCTGTCTTTGTGCTGGAGGTAGGCTCTACAAGTACACTCTATCTACTGTAGAGCATTTAATCTAAGGTCCCTCCCTCTGAGTCCTGAGAGTCTCTCACCTCTCAGGTCTCTGGTACATTCAGGAGGCATATGATTTTACCTCCTGAGGTTGCCTGTTTCCGTTCTTTCAGGGGTTCAATTCTTTTCCCTCACCCAATACCAGATCAGGTTTTTCTCTCCCCCTCACCCCCCCAGCCCTGCACTTTCCCCCCCAGGATCCTCCCTCTCTTCCCACTTGTGATTGCTTTCTTCTCCCACCCGAGTGGGACTGAGACATCCTTACTTAGGTCCTTCAGCTTGGTGACCTTTTATAGTTCTGTGAACTGTATCTTGTGTGTTCTCTACATTTCTTTTCTTTTCTTTTCTTTTCTTTTCTTTTCTTTTCTTTTCTTTTCTTTTCTTTTCTTTTCCTTTCTTTCTTTCTTTCTTTCTTTCTTTCTTTCTTCCTTTCTTTCTTTCTTTCTTTCTTTCTCTCTTCCTTTCCTTTCCTTTCTTTGGGGAGCTAATATCCACTTCATTAATGAGTACATACCATGCATGTCCTTTTGGGTCTGAGTTACCTCACTTAGGATGATATTTTCTAGCTCCGTCTATTTGCCTGCAAAACTCAGGATGTCCTTGTTCTTAATAGTTGAGTAGTATTCCATTGTATAAATAAAACACATTTTCTGTATCCATTCTTCTCTCATGGGACATCTGGGTTGTTTCTATCTTCTGACTATCATAAACAAGTCAGCTGTGAAAATAGTGGAACATGTGCCACTGTGGTTTGGTGGGGCATATTTTGGGTATATTCCCAAGAGTGGTATTGCTGGGTCTTCAGGTAGATCTATTTTCAAGTTTCTGAGGAACCACCAGATTGATTTCCAGAGTGACTGTACCAGTTTGCAATCCCATGAGGAATAGAGGCATATTCTGCTTTCACTACATCCTCGCCAACATGTGTTGTAACCGAGGTTTTGATCTTAGCCATTCTAATTGGTGTAAGGTGGAATCTCAGTGTCATTTTTATATGCAGTTCTCTGATCACTAAGGACTTGGAACATTTTTTTAGGTGATTCTCTGCCATTCGAGATTCCTCTGTTGTGAATTCTCAGGTTATTTCTATACCTCATTTTTTATTGGGTTGTTTGGTTGTTTGGTGGTTAGCTTTTTGAGTTCTTTATATATTTCAGATATTAGCCCTCTATCAGATGTGGGATTAGTGAAGATTTTTTTCCAAACTACAGGTTTCTGATTTGTCTTAGAACAGTAGTGTATCTTTTTCATAACTTACCATATTTTAAATTGTCTTTAATTTCAATGCCTACATGCTTATTTTTATAAATAAAATGACGATTTTGTTCAAAAGCAAGCCTATATTTTCATGTACATCTACTTGACCGTTATGTAGAATCTGAGAATAATTACTTATGTATCCTTGTGTAGTGTAAATTTAGTAATTTGAAATATTTTTATGGCAATAAGAAATATTGTTTTATCACTAAGAAATATGTACAGTCAAAACAACTCAGCTGACTGTTGTGCAAGCATGAGCACCAGAGTTCAGAATCTCAACCCAAGCAGAAAAAAATAAATAAATTTTAAAATAATCAAAATTAAACAAAAATACCAGTCACTGCATGTGTCTCTCTACCAAATGCAGGGCAGGAGGCAGATTTGAATCAGGACTATACTCCGAGCTTGGTCCCTAGCCAGGAAATCCAGTCAGTAAGTGCTTGTGTACAATCAGATAATATATTTCTGTATATCTTATCTATCTATACCTATCTAATTTATACATTATCTATCACTTAATACTTTATCTCAAAAGATTAAATCATAGAGAGCACTAAAGAAAGATGACCTTTGAGCTATGGCCCCAATATGCAAGAGCACATACACATGTATCAAGAGACACATTGTGAAAATATATGTCTATTACACAATCTAACTAAACACTTATAATAAATACTTAACAAATAGATAAATGCAGAAACAAAGAAAATGATTTGACAACCAGATAAATGCTCCTTCAAATCAAGATTCATATGGAAACTGAGATCTCAAATGTATTTTATTCATTATGATTTACATTTTCTAGTAGTTCCACTCAAATCACAATTTTGGGAAATACCAATGAAGTGTTGAAAATTTTTGTTAAGATGGCAATTGAAATAAATATAATCATTAAACAATACACATTGTTTTATGATTTCAAACATCACATATTTTTTTTCCTGATTTCAGTGTTAGGCATAAAATTACATGCTAACTTCTCTCTGAAATAATTCTAGAAAATAAAACTCAATGTTCTATGCAGATATAGGTATTTTCTTTTTTAATTATTATTTATTTATTTTTATTGGATATTTTATTTACATTTCAGATGCCATCCCTTTTCCCCATTTCTCCTCCCTAGAAAACCCCTATTCCATCCCCCCTTCTCCTTTTTGCTTTATAAGTTTGGTAATGCTCAATAACAAGATGACCATACAATCAGAAGCATAAACCAATACCCAACCTAGATATATCAACTATCTTTGACTGGCAGAGACAAGTGAACATTTGCCTCCATGCCCCCCATCTCTTGGCACCTAGCTCCTCCTCTTGTTCTCCTCCTCCTCTCCTTACTCCTCCTCTTCCTCTCCTTACTCCTCCAACCTTAGCTCCTTCTATGTATCACCCTTCCTGTTAAAATAAAACCTTTCTCTTAAAATACAATTAGAGCATAACTATACCAATTTGTATCAGTAAGATACAAGATAGATCTAATATGCAGTCCACCATTTTCTTGTCTAACCAGAACCTCTCTCATCTCTCCTAACTAAAAGACTTAGTTCTGAGTCTGGCTTTTTTTCTTGGCTTTAGAATGAATGTGAGCTGAAAGCCATCCTCTCAACTGTTTTCTCTCAAAGTAAATAGCTGGGATTGAATATGAGACTATAAGCCTTCAACCCCATAAGATATCCAGAATGACTGAGTTAACTAAAATTATGGGAAGCACAAAGCATAGCTTCTAAAACTTAGCCAATTTATAGAGACTGCTGAACGCCTGGACAGTCCCTGTACTACAAAACATTAAAGCATATGACCTTCAGCCTTCTGGCCCAGGATCATCTGAAAGACCTGGTTATGCAGAATTATTAAGAGCTGATTACTCTACCTTGGCAGATATAATCAGTTGACTATTCTGCAAGTGTGTCCTTTTCTGGATAGTTATTTGTCTGTAGATGAAAAGAGACAATTCTTGCCTAGTGGCTGTCAAACCACAACTGGAGTAACACCAAAGATGTTCAATTTTTTTTTTTTTTTTTTAGAATCCAAGACAGGAAGCTGTCAGGAACAGACAGGTCTCTAATCAAAATGAAAAAAAATGTTTGTAATGTCAGTTTTGTGGACTTTCTGATGTTTTGAAAACCAACTATTTATGTAAGGCAATCTGGACTGTTGTCTGCTAACACTTCTCAGCTATTTCTAAATAAAATATAGAAAACACCCTAACAATAAACTCAGAGCCATGAATTTGCTATAAGCCTTTAACTCACTAGCTAACTATCTCAAATCAGTTAAAAAAGTTAAAGAAGGACAGGGTATAAGCCTTGTATTCCTAAATATGTTATGTAGGCACAATGTCTATGAGAGTAACAATATTAATCTCACATTTGTATTAATAAGAAGCTCATACTAATGAAAACCTTAAATTTGAAATCAAAGTAACTTTTGTACCATTTAAGATATTGTAACTTCATCTTAATAACAATTCTACATATTTCTACCAGTAGGTTATGGCTATGCAATAAATCCTAGATAATCCTCCCTGTTCCAACAAATCTACTACTTTTCCCTAGAAAAACAGCCCAATATTAACCACCTCAGTCCCCAAGCCCAGGGAATATGGGCACCAGCTCTTTATTAACTTCTTCAAGCTGATTATGGGCATTGAAATATTAAAAGAGGGGCAGGGGGAAGAGTAAATTGATAAGCCTCTGATGCTGTTTCTTCACTGCATCCAGCTGGAATTCCAGGACATCAAAAGTTCGAGCAGGTCTGCTCAGCTCGCTTGATGAGTAGATACACCAAGGCTGTGTGTTCTGCAATAAACAATTCTCAAAACAATTTTTAGTATCAAGATAATTTTTTTTTGTTTGAATTCTGGAATCTAGTCTTGTGGCAGCCTCTTTCATCTAATCTATATAATTCTGGGAGTTTCTATGAGGGTGTACTCCCACTGTCCTCCCATTCCTGCCTCCCTGCTCTTGAATTTTTCAACACTAGGGAATCCAAACTTCAGGCACCAAGGCTGTCCACTTCCATTGATATCTAACCACTTACCCCATATACCCTCCTCCAATTACTATGAGGGATGCTCCTACCATCCTCCCATTCCTGCCTCCCTGCTCTCGATATTCCCCAAAACTAGGGAATCCAAGTTTTCAGGCACCAAGGCCGTTCACTTCCACTGATAGCTGGCAAAACCACCCTCAACTACCTAAACAGGTGGAGCCATGATTCCCTCTCTTTGTGTTCTTGGGCTGAAGATTTTAGAATGGCTACTCCAGTTTGTTTCTTAGGACCACTTGCTTGAAAAATTGTTTTCCAGCCTTTTACTCTAAGGTACAGTCTGTCTTTGTCACTGAGGTAGGTTTGCTGTATGCAGCAAAGGGCTGGGTCCTGTTTACTTATTTAGTCAATTATCTTATGTCTTTTAGTTGTGGAATTGAGTCCATTGATGTTAAGAGATATTAAGGAATGGTGATTGTTGCTTCCTATTATTTTTGTTATTATAGGTGAAATTATCTTTGTGTAGCTATCTTCTTTTCAATCTGTTGGAAGAGGATTAGTTTCTTGCTCTTTCTAGGGTATAATTTTCCTCCTTTTATTGGAACTTTCCCACTATTATACTTTGTAATGCTGGGTTTGTGGAAAGATATTGTGTAAATTTGGTTTTCTCATGGAATTTCTTGGTTTCTCCATCTATGAAAATTGAGAGTTTTCCTGGGTATAGTAGCCTGGGCTGGCATTTGTGATCTCTTAGGGTCTGTATGACATCTGTCCAGCATCTTCTAGCTTTTATAATGTATGGTGAGCAGTCCGGTGTAATTCTGATAGGTCTGCCTTTATGTATTACTTGGCCTTTTTCCCTTACTATACTTAATATTTTTTCTTTGTTTTGTGCATTTCTTTTTTTGATCACTATGTGATGGGAGGAATTTCTTTTTGGATCTATTCTATTTGGAGTTGTGTAGGCTTCTTGTATGTTCATGAATATCTCTTTCTTTAGGTTAGGGAAGTTTTCCTCTATAATTTTGTTGAAGGTATTTACTGGCCTTTTAATTTGGGAATCTTCACTTTCATCTATACCTATTATCCTGATGTTTGGTCTTCTCATTGTGTCCTAGATTTCCTGGATGTTTTGTGTTAAGAACTTTTTACATTTTGCATTTTTTTGATGGTTGTCTCAATATTTTCAATGGTATCTTATGCACCTGATATTCTCTCTTCTATCTCTTGTATTCTGTTGGTGATGTTTGCATCTATGACTCCTGATCTTTTTCCTAGGTTTTATATCTCCAGTGTTGTCTCCCTTCGAGATTTTTTATTGTTTTTACTTCCATTTTTATGTCACAGATGGATTTATTCAATTCCTTCACCTGTTTGGTTGTGTTCTCTTGTAATTCTTTAAGGTATTTTTTGTGTTTCCTCTTTAAGGGCTGCTACCTGTTTACTTGTGTTCTCCTCAAATTCTTTGAGAGTGTTATTTGAGTCATTAATAAAGTTCTCTATCATCATCATTAGAAGTGATTTAAATCTGAATCTTGCTTTCCTAGTGACATAGGGAATTCAGTACTTTCTTGTATGGGAGAACTAGGTTCTAATGATGCCAGTATCCTGGGTTGCTGAGGCTTATGTTCTTGTGCTTGTCTTTCACCATCTGGATCTGCTACCTGCCATGTCTCTGACTGTAGCCTGTCTTTCCTATTATCTTGGTTATATCAGAACTGTGTGGGATGGGTGTTACTACTGGGGTTAGAGCTGGGGCCAAGATCTGCTCAGTGCTCAGATCAGAAGGATCCAGTGCTCCAGGCCAGGATTGACTTTCTGGATCCTAGTGGGTCCCAGTTACTCACTGTTTGGGGTGGGTGTTGCTGTCTCTTTACCTAAGATACTGCCTGGGTTAGAGCTTCTGGGAGGCCCACTTCCTCTGAGTTCTGTGAAATTGAGGGAAGAGCTGCCTCCCAGGATCTGCTCAGTGCTCGGGCCTAGACCAGAAAACAGTATTTTCTTTATAGCAGTAGTAATTCTCTTTATAATTGAAAAGATATCAAAGTTTATTATTAGTGACAACGTGAGCATTGTACAGATTTGTAGAGTTTTATTTCTAAATAAAGAGAAGAATAAATTATCCATACTAAGAATGGAAAGATGTTAATATTTCTTTTTTTTTTATTGGATATTTTCTTTACATTTAAGATGGTATCCCCTTACCCCATTTCCCCTCCCCCCCAGGAACCCCCTATCCCATCTCCCTTCCTCCTGCTTCTATGAGCATGTGCTCCAACCCACACCCACTCTCACCTTTCCACCCTTGAATTACCCCACACTCGCCATCCAGCCTTCATGGGTCCAAGGATCTGCTTTCCCACCTATGCCAAACAAGGCCATCCTCCCCTACATATACAGCTGGAGCCACATTTCAATATAAAAAATACAATCAAATTTAGTAGGGTAGGCTATTTCATGTAGCTTAAACAAAATGGAAACTTCATGGGCCCAAAGATAGCAAAATTTACTTATCACATAAGCATTAAAATTTTTTCAATAATTCCATTCACTTCATGGCACTGTTCATTAAAAGTAAATCATTCTTAATTCCTGCTAGAGCATAGACATGACTGAATTTTGCTGGATTCTTCAATAGTTACTATATTACAATTGCCATCCTCCAAGAGTATATTGATCATAGATTATTTTGAGTTCAGGTTCTATATGAAAATACAATGTTATTGCACCAGAAGCAAATTATAAGGTAATAAAATATGTATTATAGGCTATTTCATGAATTGCTTCAATTTAATATTCTTATGATTAGGCCTTTAAAATTATACTTTCCAAATCAATAAATCCAGTGAAGTTAATTTTTAATGAAATCTTCTGTTCTAAGAATTTTATGAACTGTATTAGGTTAACTCTAGCAATCTTAAAGTAGATGGAGCTTGGTAGTACTCTTGAGATGGCACTGTTTATAGACATTTCTTTTATAAAGTTATCACTGTACAACTTTGAAGGCAGCTTGGGCTGAGCCTTCAGTCTAGGAGAAATTACGATATTAAAAACAAACTGGTTTAATGTGAGTTAGCAAACTAGTGTTTCAGTGTTAACCAAGAAAGAGAAATTTATCTTTTTTCTGTGTCATAAAAAGAGATTTTTAGACTTCATTTAAGAAATGAAACATGTCCTTGACACTCCATACTTTTTAAATTGTAAATTATTTTTCAAAAATTTGCTTTACAATGAGTTAAAGTGGAAAGTGTATAAGGATGCAAAAGACCATAATATCATTTTGAAATCACTACACTAAAAAAAAAAATCAGACAGTCTTTTCACAAAGAACACAAACTTTACCCTAAGAAAGATCAGTGGGATAAAAGTATAAAATAAAATAAAATAAAATAAAATAAAGGACTGCAACTCAAGTAGCCAAAGTATGTACAATTGTTATTATAATGATCTTTAGTAGATCTTGCCACAGTTTGAGCCAGGACTGAGCTTTTACACATACTTGTCAGTCTCATTTACATACATAATTTCTGCAAAGTATCTCAATAGGAATCTGGATACCTAAATTTCCATAATATATACTGCATGTATACCCAAATATTTCCCAAAAACTGAAATTAGGCTAGAACAAAGAAGTAATTTCAGGCAGGAATCTAAATTATAGGCTAGAACAAAGAAGTAGGCTTTGTGCATGAAATTGACTTTGGGCTAGGACAGGGAAATAGGCTCAGATATTTTGAGCATCGTGATAAGCCCTTAGAAACAGTCATCATGGGAGTGATCACAGAGTTTTGTTTATTGCCTTGCTTGTTCTTTGACTATTTGACTTGTTCTTTGTGATTATTGTCTTGCTTGTTCTTTGACTGTTTGCATCTATTGCATTGCTAGTTCCTCTACCTAGAACTGACCTTAATACTTGCATGTAATTAAAATGGTATAAAAACAGATTGGGGAAAATAAAGTATGTATAATCCAGTTGCAGGGGGGAATAAAAAAAAAAAACCTTGTTTCATGCTAAAACTTTTGTAGATCTCCTCTGAATAGTTAATGTAGTTTTCTTCTATTTTTGATTTGCTTAAAACTTTTATCTAAAATAGATTAATATGGAATTGCTTCACATGATTTTCGTACACTGATGAAATGGACTGTGTATTTTAATCTTTATCCTAGTTATGTGATGAAATATTTTAATTGGTCATGAAATATTGGTATGCCAATGAAATGGATAGAACAATCTTTGCATCACAGTGCCATAGCTTTATGTAGAGCAAATATTAATTTGTTATTATGTGGTAAAAAAGCAATTTGAATTTGTATTCCAGAAATATACCTGTCTGTGCTAGCCAACTTCAAAAGATACCTTTATCTTTTAAATAAAGGTTTCATAATGAACTTCATAACATTCTGGTTTTGTCTGTGAATATTGTTTTCACCTTGGCAATTATGAAAACTTTAGTGTTTCATTCATACTAGTCTGAAGTCATCACTGTGAGCATATTTTAAGTATGAATCCAATTTTAAATATAATTCTAGCAATATTATTTATGTTTGTCCTAATTACATTTTTCTACCAACCTGCTTCTTCCTTTTAAGGCCTTTTTTTTTTGTTGCCCAACATTCATAAAATCTTTTTACTCTGTCTTTCTTCCTTGAATATTTCAAATACAACATGATAAAATGAGATGAAACAGATACATGTAGCCTGTCTGAAATCTTTAAGATTTACTATATAGGTTTTAATAATTTTGAAATATGTTAGAGTTCTGCTGTATTCTTTATGATAGCATTTAATATCCTACACATATCCTCCCCCCCAAAAAAAACATAACTTGGAATAAAACTATAACTTCTGTAGAAGACAAGTACTTAGTAATCTTGGGTCTTACAATTAAGTTTTTAGGCCTCGTTAAGGCCTTATTATGGAATACATATACTTTATTGGCAAATTGTTATTAAAATACACATATTCTTTGGATTATATATTTTGTTCAGTCTTATAACATCTGTAAAATCATAACTGAAATATTCAAGTATAACAAGGGCTTTTAAGAGAAAAAAGTTCATCTTTTCCAATAATTAGGCTGTTGATAGTTTATCCACTTACTAATTGTCACCATTAAAAATTCACATATGAGCAACACTGTGTGTATGTGTGCATGTATGTGTGTTTATGTGTATGTACATATGTGTATATGTAGCAATCATAACTTAAAAGAAGTTGTTTATGAATTTTAGAGGGTACAAGGCCATAGAAGTCAGAGAAAAATAGAGTGGATGAACACAATGAAATATGATGTATGAAATTCATTGTAAAATGTGAACAAAATCTTTGAAAAAAAAAATTTCAAGAGTTACATACTTAACTGTAATGATTTTCTTTAAAAATTGACATACAATTTATGGAGATGTCAATATTATTCAGTAGTCTGTAATTTTCCAAGCACTATCATTAATTACTAAAGGAAACAACTTTCCAAAAACAGATTTTGTACATTATGTTCCTCTTGGAAGTTTATTTCTGTGCTTAAAAATTAAAATGCTGTTGCTTTTATATAGATGCCCATATGACAAACACTATTTAACCCATTAGTGTACACACTTTGTTTTATATAAAATTATTGAATGTTTGAGGTATAATGCCAAAAATCAAATAAGTAATAAGTTACTACTACTTGAAAGGAAATATAATAATTTTACAAAAATTATTTTGCATAGACTGGGTTATGGCACTTAATCTGCAAACCTGTTGACCCAAGTTAAATTTTATAAACTATATAAAAAATCACTCTTGGTGATACATATTCTAATTCCATTTCTATAACAAGGTGGGACTTGGTGACCTAAGTTAAAAATTTTTAACCCAGATAAAGATTCACACTTTGTAGTATAATTTCTAATACCAGCATTCCCATAAAAAGACGGGACCTGATAACTCTAGTTAAATTTCTAACCCCAAATAAAAATTACAAATTGGTGATATGTATCTAATAATCCCAGCGTTCCCATGACAAGATTGGAAGAAGAAACTGCTAGAATGCCAAAGACCTTAAGGACTAAGTAGGTTTAAGTGTACAGTTCACAGAAGAAACAATAGAGCCCCTATCTGAACCATATAGAAATCCATAACTGAATGAAAAAAGCTGACCTCTGACCTCAATCCCTGTGTTACGTACATATATATCCACAAACACATACAAACCGTGGTGTCTACACATAATTTACCTGCCTTAAATTGTCTAAGAACTAATTTTAATGTAATTAACAATATTTTCAGAGTGGTAGTGATTTTTCAGCTGCTAGGGTACATACTCTCCTTGCAAGTGACTAGAGCTTAGTTTATGGCATCTTTGTAGGATAGAACACAACTGTCTGCAACTCTAACACCACAGTAAGATAGTTTGCCATTGGAGCTTTAAAAGAACATTAATACCACCAATATGATGTATATTCTATTCATTTAGATTATAACTTTAGGATATAATGTGATAAAATATGTATACATATATTTGTGTTTATCATCAATTTTTAAAAAATTTACCCATAAATTTTGCTGTTACTAACTTAATTTGATAAAAAAAATTATTTTTGACATTTTTTGTACTGATTATCCTCTTCATAATAATTTTAGTTTGTAAAAGAAAAAATAAAAGATTTTTTGGACACTGAAGGATAGATTAGACATTTTTGATTACTATATAGGTTTTCTTAGTCCAGGACACTTGCACAATATTCCTGATACTGGTGAGTTAAATACTCAAAGATGAGTCTGATTCATATAAATGATCAGGATACTATGGCTTCATTTGTTTAATTATCCATCTTCATGATTTTCCATCTCAGATTTATAATAGGAAAAAAAAGCTCATCTCTATTGGTCTTAAGTTTTTGGACAAAATGTAATATATTTCTTCAATCAAAACCTGCAATAATATTTATACATGTCTTGTCTTTATTTAAATGGATTATGTTTTATACAATTTTTAAAAACAACCTCCTTCTTCCTTGTCCACTGTTCTACAGCTTTTTTTGATTAGCCTTTATGACTTTCATAATGGTGACTTTTCATGCCCATTTTATTTCATATTATTCATTCTTCAACACTATAACTTACATTTTATTCTTGACACTATCAGTTTAAATCTTCTAACTTATATTTAATACATTTGTTCAATAGAAACCATGGCTTAGTTTTTCTATTTCTAAGCTCACAGCTCTTTCTTACTATGAAATTTAATATGTGAAAATTTATATATATATTTGAAAAATCTCTCTCACTTTCTGTGTGTGTGTCCTTGTCTCCAATTTTTCTCTTTTTTTAGGTTTTATTTATTTATTTTTTGGAATAGGGCAGGGTGACCTAATACTCAGCTTTAATAATCTTAAACTGACAGCAATCCTCTAGTACTGGCTTCCCTGGTCCTAGGACTACAGTTGTAAGAGACTGTGTTTAGCTGAATCTTTCTTTCTTTAAGGTATTTATACCAAAAGCATAGGTAAGATGATTCTATGTTATGAAGAGATTTCTAGAAGATATTCCATACCTGAAAAAGAAGAGGCTTTTCTTTTTAGATTCACAAATGCCAGGTTTCAAGGTTTGCTAGTGTTCATCTAAAATTATCACATGATTCAAATATAATGCCAAAGGGATTGACAAAATCCTTTTACATTTGTAATATGTGTGAGTATACCACTCTCCTAATTCTGCTAAATCAGAGCAAACTGTGTTATAATACTCTCTATCCTTTCTATATCTATGTAGAGACATATAAGCATTCATTTGCCTGAAGTTCACAAATGCAAATTCAAATATAGGTTTCTGTCTTTTTCATGCCATTTCCAAAACACACATTGTCATTTTATGATGTATCATGTTTTAGTAACAAAAATGAACTGATGAAAGTGTCCATTGTCTCTTGATTTTAAATATACAGGTAATGTGGTAATGTGTCAATGTTTGTATAACCAACTTTGACAGCAATTTGAGGAGTTTAATGCCAAGTACAAATCAAAGAACTGTCTGGTACCTTTAAAATTGCTTTTTTTGATATCCAAATAGTCAATATTAAAGAGAAGTGAGTTCATAGTGCACAGACCATGAGTGACATTTATTAAACTTTAGTTGCCTGTTTTATTTTTAAGTAAAGTTAATGTGTGGCATTCACAAAAAAAATACTGCACAAAAATTAAGAATTTAAAAGACTACAAATAAAGGTTCTGTTTAAAAATAACATATGATGATGAAAAGTCTTGTGTTTCCCAAAGTCAAGCTTTATTTTTTATGCTAAAACATATTTGTGTGTTAACATACAGCTGTGTGAACTCAGTCACCTACACACTGACAGGGAACAGCCACTTGCAGAAGACAAATAATAACTGTATATTCAAGAACAAAAATTTCACCAAAACATATGATTATTTTCACATATTAACTCATCTCACTCTAATGAAAAGGCACAATTAGAGTAAGTTGTTCCAAACTAATAATACAATAAACATCTCTTTCTGCAGTAAATTATCTAATGTAATATATTAATATAAGTAATAACAGGATACAAATAATATGACAGTATTAATATGTTGGTACACATATACACACACAATATGTAGCAATATACACCAATATGTAGCAATAATATACAAAGAAAATGAAGTTATCAGCATAAGTGTATGGAGAACATATGGGTAGTTAACGAGGGGTAGCTGGAGGGTCTGATGTAAGAAATTGGAGGAGTGGTTATAAAATTGTTACAGTTAATAGCATAAAATATAAAAGTAATCATTGAAAATATAACTCTTCACTTATTTCTCTCTTCTCTGACTTCAGACCAAATAGGTGGTACAAACAGCAGTCTGATGTGGATCTATAAAGTAAATACATCTGCCGTTTCTGTGAAACAATGGACAGAGTGTTTGCTAAATGCTGTTATTTTCTCATAATGAATAGAAGCATCAAACTAAGTTGTATCTGGGAGTCCTGACAGTTTCTCAAAGCAGATGGCACATGGTTGCCTTGTGAGAAGAGATAATTTCCTGATAGCTAAGGAATAGATGAGAAGATAAACAAGTATCTGTTGTTTCTATACTCCAGAGACAGAACATCTTTTGTCTTTGTTCTTCAAGACAAAAAATATTCCTCCTAAAGAAGGATGGCTGAACATAAAAAAGTGGGAAAAGAGTCAGAAATAGAGTTAGAATAGAGCCACCATTTGGTGACTCCAAGAACAATACAACTTGTTTGGAGAGATGGCTCAGAGTTTAAGAGCACCTACTGATCTTCCAGAGGTCCTGAGTTCAATTCCCAGTAACCACATGGTGGTTCACAACCATCTGTAATGGGGTCTAGTGCCCTATTCTGGTATGTCTGAAGAGAGCAATAGTGGTATTCTCAAATGCATGTGTGTGTTTGTAGCATTTGTGTGCATGTGTGTATCTGTGTGTGTGTCTGAATTTGAGTAGAGTATTGTGGAATTTACAAAAAGGTAAAGTAGTTTTTAAAATTTAATGAAATCATTTGATAATGTTTTATAAAATGTTGAGTCTTTTAATGTTAATAAAATATTTGCAAGAACAAATTCTTTAAGATGTATCTAAAACATAAATGCTGAATTTGAAAGAAAGTATTGAGGAAACTAGAAATGCCCTAAGGACCTGAGTGGAGGGAATGGTATGGGTGACTACTTGTATAGTATTCCACTCTCAGGAAATTAGGAATGACGTTCATAATAGAATATAGAATACTGTGCTCTACATAATGATTCTCAGGCCAGATACTCAGTGATATCCTGCCTCAAAAAGAAAGGGAGGAAGATTTACTGGGAGAATGTTTGCAAAATGCTTGCCATAAATTCAGTCCCAGAACCTATGTAAAATATGCAGGACTGATGTTATGGGTTTGTAGTCTCAACATCAGGCAGGCATATATAGAAAACCTCTGGAGCTTACTGAACAGTCAGTTTAGTTGTATCACCAAGCTCCAGGTTTAGTGGGACATCATGTCTCATATACTAAGGTGGAGAGTAGTTGGAACAAGCATCCTTATTATAATCTCTAGTCTAGAAAGCACATACTAATACACATGTGAAAACTTAAAATACTTGTAAACCTATGCACATGTGTGCCCCAAAACATGAATAGGCACAGTCACACACACACACACACACACACACACACACACAATTGACTTAAGTTACTTTACATGAAAAATCAGAAAGAAACCTAATAGAGATTAAGAATTGAGATAAAAACAATTGTCATTCACTTCTACAAGAGGCTATGCTTGGTGATTTTTGAAATATGATTTTAAATTAAGATAAATCATAAATTCTTCAGGTTCAAAAATCTAATTTTCAATAATAAATTTTTCAACAAGTTGCAAAAACTACTAATTATACATGACTGTATGTTAGTATGGTAGCTAAATTTCTAGGGAAAAAAGTTATTTACAAACATATAGAAACCATTTTCATTGAAAAGAAAGAACACTCTGGAAATCAGTCTGGAGGTTCCTCAGAAGAATAGACACAGTTCTACCTAAGGACCCAGCTGTAACACTCCTGGGTGTATACCCAGAAGATGCTCCACTATGTTCATGGCAGACTTATTTATAATAGCCAGAAGTTATAAAGAACCCAGATTTCCTTCAACAAAGGAATAGTTACAGAAAATGTGGTATATTTACACAATGCAGTATTATTCAGCTATTAAAAACAGTAATTTCATAAAATCCTTAGGCAAATGGATGGAACGAGAAAATATACTGAGTGAGGTAACCCAATCACAAAAGAACACACATGGTATGCTCTCGTTGATAAATGGATATTAACCTAAAAGCTTGGAATACCCAAGATACAATTCACATACCACATGAAGCACAAGAAGGAAGACCAAATTGTAGATGCTTCAGTCCTTCTTACAAGGGAGAACAAAATACTTATAGGGGGCAATATGAAGAAAAAGTTTGCAGTAGAGGCTAAATGAAAGGCCATCCAGACACTGCCCCACCTAGGGATCCATCCAGTATACAGTCACCAAACCTAGAAAGTGCTGAGAGGCTCTGCCAGAACCTGACAAATACACAGGTGGATGCTCACAGCCAAACATTGGACTGAGCACAGGGTCCCCAAAGGAGGACAGTTAGAGAAAAGACTGAAGGAGCTGAAGGGGTTTGCAACCCCATAGGAAGAACATCAACCAACCAGACCCCAGAGAGCTCCCAAGGACTAAACCACAAACCAAAGACTATACATGAAACAACCCATGGCTCCAGCTGAGTGTGTAGCAGAAGATGGCCTTTTCTGGCATCAGTGGGAGGAGAGGCCTTTGGACCTGTGAAGGCTCGATGCCCCAGTGTAGGGGAATGCCAGGATGGTGAGTGGGTGGGTGGGAAGGGGAGCCCTCTCAAAGAAGAAGGAAGATGGGGTAGGTGGATGGGATGAGGTGGGTCTGGAGGGGAAACCAGGAAAAGGAACAACATTGGAATACTAAATAAAGAAAATAACCAAGAAAAAAAAAGAAAAAAGGAAAGAACAGCTGTAAATCTATAGTCATCTGCTGGGTGGAGTCAAATAGTGAGAGGTAAAAAGAAAAAAATGCAAAGAGACCACCAGGCATTCAGTAAAGTAGACATGAAGGATTTCCAAAGTTTTTGAGTTCAAGCCTTTTGATGCACAGAGAACACACCTGCCAGTCAGATAGAAATCTTGCTCAATATTTATTTTTTTCTAAAAGAAAATATATAGAATGACTATTTTTGTTGATTATAGAGAGGTAAGGGTTGCAAGTAAGTGTTCATAAATTACAATTACCATCATCATGTCAGTAAAAACAATGTCATTTGGTTTCTTTTTATTCAGGCTCACCTTCAATATCTGCAAATGATTTTAGTAAAGACACAAAGGTTTTGTTTTTTTTTTTTAATGTCTGTTGTTTAGACTGCCAACATGGTTATATTTGAACTTTTAAATGTATTTTTTAATTGTACTTTGCTAATTTCATACATGTATGCAATGTATTTGACCAAAGTTCTTAGTTCTCTCTTGAACTTGTTCTGCCCCCCACCCCACTCATTGCACTCTCAAACTACAGTCCTGATGTTTTTGTTTCTTTACATGAAATATTTTATTTATTATGTGTTTGTCCTTGTGTGTGTGTGTGCATGTGTGTGTGCCAGGTATGTACAGGTGCCCTCAGAAGCCAGAAAAGACATGAGATTCCATGTAGCTGGAGTTATGGTTGTCTGTAAGATGCCTGATTGGGTATTGGAACTGAACTCATGTTGTAGGAAGATAGGCAGTCTTAATGCTGAGCCATCTTTTACTCTCCTTCATCTTCTCTTCATCTTCCTTCTCCTTCTGTTTCTCCTCCTCTTCCTTCTCTTCCTCCTCTTGTTCCTCCTCCTCCTCTTCCTCCTCCTCATCTTACTTTTGAAGAACACTTTCTGACTAATTAATATTTCACACATGTGCATGAATATAGAGCTAGCTCCTGAAGTGTGGTTACTCTTTCATGAAGCACATGCCTAAAGAAAACTGTATCCCCCTCCCCAGAACTGTCAAATAACTACTGAAGTAAGTATAGGGGATCCTGTGATACCATATCTTCACACCACCACTGCTCATGTTGGAAGGCTGCTGACTGGGGTGATCTTGTGCTGCTACTGACCACTACTGTGAGTTCAATATTTCAAGGTCCTGACACTCTCACTGTCTTACTCCCTAACATCTGGCTCTTTACAATCATTCTCTCTTCTGCAATGGTTACTTAATCTTTTAGGGAAAGTGTGAGATATACATGTGTGGCTGAACATTCCACATATGCTTACTCTCTACACACTCAGCAGTTTGGGATCATTTGGTTAACCATCATCCAGTGCTACTACAAGCAGCTTCTCTGACTAGGGTTGAGAGTTGTGATAAATTATGTGTATAAAGATACATGCTTAAAAGGCAACTTGATAATATGCACATTTAGCAAACTAATTTTCAACATATAGAAGCTTTTTTTTTTTTTTGGTTTTTCGAGACAGGATTTGTCTGTGTAGCCCTGGCTGTCCTGCAACTCACTCTGTAGACCAGGCTGGCCTCAAACTCAGAAATCCACCTGCTTCTGACTCCCAAGTTCTGGGATTAAAGGCGTGCGCCACCACCGCCCGGCTAACAACATATAGAAGCTAACTCACTTTAATTTTTATTTCAACTTCATGGCAAAATTTTCCTGCTGTCAATAATACATTGTGTATTTTTGTCAACCATTGCATATACAATTCTGGCCAAATTTGTGTTTGTCTTCAGAGAATCAGATAATTCTGTCCCATGAGATTTGTATGAGTATATATGTATGTATGGGTGTATGTGAGCATGAAGTGTGTTTGTGTATGAGTGTCCTCCTCCCTATCATGCTCCACAGTGTCATTCACTGAACCTAAAACTCATTAGGTTTGGGGAAGGCTGATGACTACCAAGCCCCAGTGGTGCTTCTGTCTTCTCCCAAGTGCTAGAATGGCAGGCACTTGTGGCCACTTTTGTTTTATCACATATAAGCTTGGGTATGCCAACTCAGGTCACCAGGCTTATATAGCAGGCACTATTGCTGGATGAGCCATCTACCCAGTGATCTCTGCAAGATTTTATAAAGTGACAGGAGCCAGGCTCGCAGTACAACTCAGTTTACTAAGCAGATGCCTACCTTGTGTCAGGCCTTTGGTGTGAACTCCAACATGAAAATAAGTAACAAAAAACCCGCAAAAATCCCTTTACCAAAAATAGAAAAAAAGAAAAACTAACTATATCTTTTATTATATTGAATAAACTCTAATGTCATTTTTCATTGTCAATAAGTATATATTAAATTACCTAATGATGTTTATCAAGATATGTTTGTTGGTTTTTTAATAATAATTTTAAAATGCCTTCACTGTTACTATAGTTCGCCTGAAATTTCTCTGCATATAAAAGCATGAGCAAACACATACCAGATATGTTACTTGATATGATAGTCTCTGTGGTAAAGCTTTGTTAAGAAAATTAAAAGCTAAACTAACTTATTTTAAGCATTGACCCTAGTGATCACTTTAAAAATATGAAATACATTTATTTAAGAATAAAATTATATAATCTTATGTTAACAATCATATAACACTTCTGTATAAGCATTTACAGAGTTCTATAAATTAGAAGGAAGTGAATTTATAATTATTAGTTGATTCTAGCTTAACATCTTAAACATTACTAATGGAATGTTTCAATAATTAAATTCAAATCTTCATTAATCTATTTTAGCAAAATGATTATGAACTTTGTTTGCTAAAACTTCAAGTGATGTATGAAGTTGCCATCCCAATGTCAAAAACTCTGACCCAGAATTGTTCCTATTGAAAGAACTACAGGAGACAAAAATGGAGAACATACTGAGGGAAGGGAGGTCCAGTGACTGTCCCTACTTGGGATCCATCTCAAGGGGAGGATCCAAGCCTGACACTATTTCTGATGCTATGATGTTCTCATAGAGAAGAGCCTAGCATGGCTGTCATCCTAGAGGCCTAAAAGGCAGCTAACAGAGACAGACTCAGATACACCCAACCATGGACTGAGGTCAGGGAACCTTGTAGTTGATTTAGGGAAAAGTTGGAACAAGCTGAGAAGGAGGGCACTTCCATAGGAAGACCAGCAGTGTCAACTAAACTGGGCCCCTGAGATCTCTCAGACACTGAGCCACCAACCAGACAATATATGTTAGCTAGTAAGAGGCCCAGACATATATACAGCAGAGGGCTGCCTGGTCTGGCCTCATGGAGAGAATCTGCACCTAACCCTTGAGAGACTGGAGGCCCCAAGGGTGTGGGGAGGCCTGGCTAAGAGCAGGGGTACTTGCCTGGGAATGGGTGCAGGGAGTGAATACTTCCTCTTGTAGACAAGGGGAGGAGTAATGGGATGAAGAATTGGGGGAATGCAAAACAGGAGAGGAATAACAACTAGAATATAAAAGAAAAGTAATAATAATAATAATAATAATAATAATAATAATAATAATAATAATAAATCATGAAGCTCTCATTTCCCTAAAAGAAGTTGGTAGTCTCTCAGGATATTTTATTGTATATCTGATAGCTAGCAGTAAGCCCATAGGTTAGACATTGGAGGCAGCATGAGCCATAAGTGTGTTTTCATGAAAATAAGACTGCCAAGGATAAGACATAGCAATCATTTTCATAATTTTATAGATATTTTTATGTTGATTAAATAGATTTCATATCAAAACAAGTTGTGTTGCTTCTTTTAGGAAACAGATAGCCTACAATATTCTACTTGAGAACAAATCAGTTAAAATGACATTGGTATTCTTTCCCTAATAGTGATTGGACACATCATATATATCATATTGCCTGTAATGGAACTGTTGTCACACATCCAGGTCTTTTCACTTTGAAAGCTCGAATTATTTATTATATTTAAATCTATTTTATTTTTCTCACCTGGACAACATAAGTATGAAAGAAAATCAACTGTTGTTATTATGGCAATAACCTTAGAATGCAGATGAGCCAAGAGATATTGGTAGCCCTCCATAAATGTTTTTAATTAGAATAAATAATCTTGAACAAATAAATACTGTTCTGCTTCATTTACAGTGATGGGAAATTTGTACTGACCTTCTTGTGTCAGCTCATATTGACTCTGTCAATGAGAATTTTGGCTAGAGAATTAAATGGAAGTTATAAAATCAGTAAACATATTTAATGCCTAGATACTATGAAAATAGCAGACAAAATTCTCAAATTATCAGACAATTTTAGAAATGTTTTTATAATTTTCTGTACTTATGTTTCTAAGCTGACACAATTTATATGCATGAATGTTATTTTATGTTGACATTTATATTAAATACGTAGAATTATGACCACTAAATAGAATAGGCTAGTTTAATTTACACTTAAATTGCAAGTAAGGTTATCAGTTTTATTTGTTTGTATTTAAGAAGAATTTGGAAAATGTTACATTTTCATTTTGTCACACATTTGACATTATTTTTCTCCTATTCTTTAAAAGATAAGCAGTGTTGGGCATCCTGTAGACACACCAGGGCTACCCACAGTGTCCTTTATGAGTGTTCTTAGCTTTTGGTAGGGACACTGACACATACTGGTGGTAATTCTGTAACCCCTGAGAATCCTGTTTGAAGGGCCAGAGACTGGAGCTGTTGAACTCACTTTCCACTATTTGGTCTCTGCATTTAGTATAATGCTGGAGCTTAGATTTTTCAGTATTTTCATAGAAGGCCACTCAGTACAAAAGGGGTTAGACAAGAAGAAAAAAGAACTTCAACAAAAACTTATTGATTGCTAATTGAGATGGTTTAAAAAAAAAACATAAAAAGTACAAGTAATTAAATATTTGTCATTTAGAAAATATACCAACACTGTCAAATTCTTTTTAAAATATGTAAACACTTCTGAAAAAGTAATAGGCTGGTTTTGTTCAATATTCCAACATTTACCAAATTTTCAATAGTATGATTGTTTGAGAACTGAGACATTGCAATTTGTATTATGATTCACTCGTTAAATATTTCCATCAGTTTACCTCTAGATAACTTTATTTTTAATAAGGTATGCAATGGTTCACTTCATCTATGGATTCATCATTAGCTACTGCTAATGGTATTTTCATCAAAAGATTAGTATTTATATAATCAAATTATAGCTTAATTAATACCCATTAATAACAACAGTAAAAACGCTCAAAGCAACTGTGACTAGATATAATACTGGACCATTATTAACAAAGCGAGACTGTGATATATCGCTAATACATTTTCTTAAAATCATTTACCTTACATTTTTAATTAAATTCAAGTCTATGACTATTTTCAGAGTTTCAGAGTAATTAACTTATTAAAAATATTATGATATCAAAAATTTGGATAAGAAATGGTGTATATTTGACCTTATTAACAATACATTAAAGTAGAAAAGAGTATTTCATGATGGAGGTATTTGTACTTGTGGTTTTATCATTGTACTTATCAGATCCTTCAAGAATTTCTTTTCTAATATTCACTTAAGTATTCTTACAGGACATCATTCCCTGAAGTCACACAGTAGTAGGAATGATTCCTGGGGTTGTTGTTGGTGATTGTGGCCTCTGCTTGCATCATAGGCTTTCTGGACAGCTGCTTCAAACACTTTCCATGAACATCAAACTCCACTTGACTCTCAGGATGGTCAGAAGTTCTTTCTCCCCTTCTGAAGAAGGATGATACACATTATCATTCAGATTTTAGTAACCCAGTTCTGTCAGCATAAAAATTTTACTTGGCAAAACTTAAACTGTTTTTATGGCAATGGAGTTACCTTCCTGTGTCTCTTAGTTTATCATGGACATATATCGCCAGGCCTGTAATTGGCTTTGTGCACAGAAGAAAAGCATGAATCTGAAATGAGAAAGCTTATTTATAAAATGCTTTATAGGGCAACTGGTAAAAGGTAAAATTCTACTTAGAATTTTAAAATTTCTTAACACTGAAACAATTCTCCTCTGCAGCTGTGTTGAAATTAGCAATGGTTGCTAGTCATTACAAGTAAAACACAGAGGTAAAGAAGAATCATTAAAAAGAAAACAGATTGTTCCAGAAAACTACTTCATTGACTATAATTTTTCTATTAGCAGCATAATATTTTCATACAGAAAAGCTATTCATTCTACATATAACACATAAGTGTATACCTTGCTCTTTATCATTTTGCTTAGGTTTTCTCCATAATAATACATATTTTTTTCCCAACTTGACTTTCCCCTTGAGTCTTTATTATTATTGTTGTTATTGTTATTAAAATTAAATTCTTCTTTCACAGAATACATCCCAAACACAGTTTCCTCTTTCTGAACTCCTAACTTCTTTCAACCCTTCCTCTCACCCAGACCAACTACTATTCCTATTCCTTTTCCTTTTCCTTTTCAGGAAAAGCATGTCTCCTCCAAGTGATTATACTTAAATAGGACTATGCAAGATAATAAAATGGGGCAAAAGTCCTCCTACAGAAACTAAGTGACAAAATGCCCACCCAAACAAGAAAACCCAGAGATCAGCACCTAGACCTCTAATCATGCCAATGACAGATGATTAGACTTGAATGTAAGAACATAATTATTAATCACCAAGGAATTATGACTGCATCTAAGCACAGCTATCCTAACACAGTAGGTCTTCAATATTCCAGTGTAACTTAAGCACATGGTTTGTATGTGTGTTTTTTTTTTTAAAATTGGGCTATTTTATATGATACTTCTGATTTTATCATAACTTTGAAAACAATTAGTTTTTTTTTTCTTTTATTGAAAATAGATATCGTGTCATCTTGAGCAACATGACTAAAGCTCATATGAACTCACAGAAAATGAGACAGCACACGCTGGACTTTCAGAGGTCTTCATTAGGTTTTCAGAGTATATATTATAGCTTGCAGTTTAATATTTTTATGAGATTCATAAGTGAACATGTGAGTCTCTAATTCTTGTGATTTTGGGGGGACTCTTTTCCTTCTGTTTGCTTGTTTTTCCTGGTTTAGATTTATAAGATTTATTTTATCTTATTATATTATAAGTTATTGATATCATGAAGAAGCTTGTTTTATAATGAGAAACAGAACTGGTGTGGGTCTGGATTGGTAAAGAGGTGGGGAGTAACTAGGAAGAATAGAGAAAAAAAAACTATAATCAGAATATTTTAAGTGAGAAAAAACTTTTCTTTTAATCCTTTTTATATTCAGTCAAGTGATGATTCTGTTGAACAGTGCTGTTTAAACCAAACATATAACTACATAAAATATATAAATATATTTCTTCTTTTTAAAATATTAATAAAATAAAATGTAAATAAAATATCAATTAGAAAATTAAAATATTAATAAGATGTATCTTATATTTGATTATGAAACCTTAATATTTATTACATTGTTACAGATATGAAATATTGACTATCAATGCTTTTTATACAGTTCCAAGATAACATACAGATATGGCTTTACTATAAGACTTTAATTGAACACATAATAATTATAAATTTTTATTTATTTATTTATTTTTATTTATAAATTTCTATGTAACTTTTTATATCTCAAAATTTGCCCTCCCTCTCCTTCATGTAGCTCTCACACAGATTGTCTGCCCATTCACCCCTACCCTTCTCCTATAAGAAGGGGAAGACCCAAAGGTATCAACACCCAGTTCTACCTCCCAACCCAAAATTAAGTTCCACTTAATTTTTATTTCAGTTTTCTTGGATCATGATAATCATAGCTATGACAATTGAAATGTGTTATTTTTAAGAGCACTTTTTATGTCTGCACAGATCTCATTTTTAAAAAAAAATCCATAAATTAAAATGTTTTTTAAAGCCACATCTTGCAGTGAGAAATAATAAAGTTATAAGGAAAGAAATTTCATAATACTTACTGGGAGACGACCATGATACTCTTTTACAATGTGTTTGTATGTGTCTCTTTGTATGTGTATATATATATGTGTGTGTGTGTATATATATATATATATATATATATATATATATATATATATATGTATATATGTATATATATGTAAACATGCTCTCATATACATGTAAACATATATGTAACACATGTCTATGTGTTGTTATGTGAGCTTGTGTGTATCAAATTTTTAATTATTTCCAAAGACTATAAAATATGTCTTTACTGTTTAGACTTACTATAAATAGCAAACATAAATCACCAAAAGTTTTATGTAACTTGAAACACCACACTGTATATAATACAATTTAATGAGTGTTATCCATGATTGGAATACATGGATGAAAAAACAAAATAATAGTAAATGACACATTATGCAATAAATAAAAATGTAATTTTTATATAATCATGATCAAAAAGCTACAGTGCAAAACCAACTACAAATGATCTCATGTAAAGCAAGTAAAAGAAACAATAATAAATACAAGAAACATTAATGTTTTTAACTTAAGTATATAAAAGTTATCTAATAAAGTATCCTTAAAATATTTAATTATAAATTTACTAGATATTTTATTTTTTTACATTTCAGATGTTATCTCGTTTCCACATTACCACAACCCATAAAGCCCCTATCCCATCAGTCCCCCTTTTGCTTTTATAACATTTCAATTAAATGGAAGAATTAAGGTCAGTTCTAGGTTGAGAGTCAAGCAATACAATAGATGCAATAGTTAAAGAACAAGCAAGACAATAAATATATATAGTCAAAGAACGAGCAAGGCAGTAAACTAATCCCATGATCACTCCTATGATCACTATTTCTAAGGGCTTATCAGGATGACCAAAATATCTGAGCCTACTTTCCTGTCTTAGCCTAAAGTCATTTTCATGCCTGAAGCATACTTCTTTGTTTTAGCCTATGATTTAGGTTCCTGCCTGAAATTATTCCTTTGTTTCTAGCCTAAGATTTAGATTTTTGCCTGAAATTATTTCTTTGTTCTAGTCTAATGTGAGATCCCTGAAGCCCATTTCCCTGTCCTTGCCAATGTCAAATTCCTGTCAAGCAGCCCATTTTCTTGTACTTGACGCATTTCAGGTTCTTGACAAGCAGCCCCAAAAGCTCTCCTCCTCTCCCCCTTTTTAATTTCATAAACAAGACTGAGCCTGTCTCAGGTTGTTCTGCCAAAAAAGCCTTCCTTAGCTGTTGTAGAATATGCATGATCAAAAGCAATGCAATTTGGTCTTAGGTTGGTAAGGCTCTGTGCAGAATCTTACATGTCCTTGGCATGCCAGCCTGTTGAATTAATAAGTCTGTCTTGAGGTCCATTTTTAGGTTCAAGTAATGTACTTTGTCTTCCAACATGTTGATGTTACAGACAAGCTTTCACATGCTGTGCCGAAATAAAAAGTATTCCTAGGACAAAAAGGTGATCAAGTTGTATATGCCATTCTTGATGCTTCATCAAAAAGGAAATACTGAACTCAAGCCCTAGAGAATTTTATCAGCATTATCTGCAGAATCATAGCTCAGCAAAGCAGCATTCTTTTAATTTATAATCTCACTGTGCAAAGTTAAAACACCCAGAGAAGTGCTAGAATTATGCTAAATAACCTGCAATTGTTCTTATACTTTTTCCTAATTATAATGACTGTTATTGTAAGTTTTAGAAGTAATACACCTCCATTGGTATTTGACATGACAATGAAGATGAATCCTTACTCTTAAATTTTGAACCTCCTTCAATAATTTGAATAGGATTAAAAAGCATCAATTCAAAGTTCTAAAAGTCTATCTAAATTATCTTATATAAGTAACACTTTAGTAACGTTTTTTTTTGTTTTTTTTCTAAATGATTAACAAAAGTAGCTGTCTCAACTTTTTGTGTCAAAAAAATTGCAGAAGCAGTGGTGCTAACAATTATTGTAATTAAAGCTGTTCTTCCAGCAATAATCAAGCCCACTACACTCTTGCTTCTGCTTGAAGCCTTACTTACTTTTTTCAGTACTTGTAAACTTTTTCATAAAACCAATATTCTGCAATACTCAGGGAAATAAGACAAAAGCTGTTTGATAGACCCCTATAACAGACATGCCAGGTTTCAACATGCTAATACAATTAGAAAGTATACAATCAATGCAACTTACAATAAATACTGTAGAAGAAACAAAAATAATTTTAACTTGATATTTAAAAGTGCCTTAACACATGTACTAACACTAGTCTAAAATCCAGATTCTGTCTCAACTTTATCTCTTGCTAAGATAAAATTATAGAGAACCGCAGCTAACTTCCAAATATATCTCTGAAAATGTCCAGATCCAGTCTTCCAAATGAAGATTGGTATTTCCAATATTGGATTGGTTTCTAGACTGGTAAATGATTGATTCTGAATAACTAGTCACAACTAAGAAAAATACAAGAGTCATTATAATTTCTCATTTTGATTCTCTTTCCCACAAGTTCTAAAATCTTGAAGCAAGGCAGCTTTCACCATCTGAGATATAGGCAAGCAAAGACAGGTCAGGAACATATGTCCAGTATAGTTTCCCAATCACCATGGTCAGGTCTCTTTGCAAACTCACAGATCAATACCATTATTTGTCCTAGAATCAGCATTTCTCAGTTGTTGCTCTAGCAGCCACCTGCTCCTTCAGCATTTTGCAGAAAAAAACCCACAAATATGCCCCCCTTCCACATTAAATACCTGTTCGGGATCATGCAATATGCTAGTAAGTGGATCCTTACTTTTCACCTAGGCATAAGTGCGAGCTCTGTTTGGTTGGTATTTTCCTCTCCCCATGGGGTCACCAGCCCCTTCAGCTCCTTCAGTCTTTTCTCTAACTCCTCCATTAGGGACCCCATGATCAATTCAATGATTAGCTGCAAACTTATGCTTTTGCATATATCAGGCTCTGGCAGAGCCTCTCAGAAGACAAGTATATCTGGCTCCTGTCAGCATGCACTTACTGACATCCACAACAGTGTCTGCCTTTGGTGACTGCACATGGGATGGATCCTCAGGTGGGGCAGTCTCCGGGTGGTCCCTCCTGCAGTCTCTGCTCCATAATTTGTCTCCTTATTTGTTCTTGTGAATATTTTGTTACTCCTTCTAAGAAGGCCGAAACACCCACACTTTGGTCTTCCTTTTTCTTGAGCTTCATGTGGTCTGTGAATTGTATCTTAGGTATTAAGAGCTTTCTAGTTAATACTCACTTATCAGTGAGTACATACCATGTTTGTTCTTTTTTGATTGGGTTACAGGTTACCACACTCAGGATGATATTTTTCAGTTCTATCCATTTGCTTAAGAATGTCATGAATTCATTGATTTAATAGTTGAGTAGTACTCCGTTGTGTAACTGTACCATATTTTCTGAATCCATGCCAGTGATGAAGAACATCTGGGTTCTTTCCAGTTTCTAGCTATCATAAACAAGTGTCCTATGAACATAGTGAAGCATATGTCCTTGCTATAACTTGGAACACTTCTGGGTATATGCCCAGGAGTGGTATAGCTGGGTCCTCAGGTAGTGCTATGTCCAATTTTCTGAGGAACTGCCAGACTGATTTCCAGAGTAGTTGTACCAGCTAACAATCCCACCAACAATAAAGGAGTGTTCCCCTTTCTCCATATCCTTGCCAACATCTGCTATCACCTGGGTTTTTTTATCTTAGTCGATCTGACTAGTACTAAGTGGTATATTATGGTTGTTTTGATTTGCATTTTTGTGATGACAAAGGATGTTGAATATTTCTTTACATTCTTTTCAATCATTCGAGTTTTCTCCATTTAGAATACTTTGTTTAGCTCTGTACCCCATTTTAACAGGGTTATTTGATTCAATTCCATTGATCAAGATGTCTGTTTCTCTACCAATACCATCCAACTTTTATCATTATTGCTCTGCACTACAGTTTGAGGTCAGGGATGGTGATTTCTCTTTAAATTCTTTTATTGTTTAGGATTGTTTTGCCTATCCTGGGTGTTTTGTTTTGTTTCATATGAAGTTGAGAACTGTTCATTCAATGTCTATAATAGTTGTGTTGAACTTTTGATGGGGATTGCATTGAATTAGTAGATTGCTTTTGGTAAGATGAGCATTTTCAGTATGTTAATCCATACTTATCAATAAGCATGGGAGACATTTCCATCTTCTGATATCTTCTTCAATTTTTTTCAGGGACTTGAAGTTCTTCTCATACAGTTCTTTCACTTGCTTGGTTAGAGTTACACTAAGATATTTTATATTACTCATGACTATTGTAAAGGGCATTGTTTCCCTAATTTCTTTTTCTTCCTGTTTATCATTTGTATAAAAGAGGGCTACTTATATCTTTGAGTTAATTTTGTATCCAGCCATTCTGCTGAGGGTATTTATCAGATGTAGAATTATCTCACAGAATTTTTGAGTTATTTTTAAGTATACTATCGTATCATCACCAAATAGAGATACTTTGACTTTTTCCTTTATAATTTGTATCTACTTGATCTCCTTTAGTTGTCTTATTGCTCTGGCTAGAACTTTCAGTATATTGCATAGATAAGGAGATAGAGTGTGGGCATCCTTGTCCTTGATTTTAATGGAAATGTTTTAAGTTTCTCTCTATTTACTTTGATATGGGCTATTGGCTTGCTATATTCTGCTTTGATTATATTTAGGTATGTAACCTCTATACCTGATTTCTGTGGTACATTTATCATAAAGTCGTGTTGGATTTTGTCAACATCTTTTTCAGCATTTAATGTGATGATTATGTGATTTTTTCTTTCACTTTGTTTATATGGTGGATTATCTTTATATATAACCATCCCTGAATCCCTGTGTGAAAGCCTAATTGATTATGATGGACTATTTCTTTGATATATTCCTGGATTAGGTTTGTAACTCTTTTATTGAGTATTTTTCATCATTGATAATAAGAAAAATATTCTGAAGATCTTTCTTTAATTCCTTGTGTGGTTTAGATATCAGGGTGACTGTGGCCCCATAGATTGAATTTGACAGCGTTCTTTCTTCTGGTATTTCATGACATATTTTAAGGAGTATAAGAATTAGCTATTCGTTGAAAGTCTGCTAGAGTTTTGCACTAAACTTGGTCTTCTTTTGGTTGGGAAGCTTTTAGTGACTGCTTCTATTTCTTTAGGTGTTATACAGCTATTTAAATAGTTTAACTGGGATTTTTCTTTGGTAAGTGTTATCTGTCTAGAAAATTGTCTATTTCATTAAAAATTCTCCAATTTTGTGGACTAAAGGTTTTTTTTTTTTTTTTTTAAGGATCTAATGATTCTTTGAATTTCCTCAGTTAGTTATTATATCTCCTTTTTCATTACTGATTTATTTGAATACTCTTTCTCTGTCTCTTGATTAGTTTGGCTAAGGATTTGTGTATCTTGTTGATTTTCTCAAAGAGACATCTTTTGGTTTTGTTCATTTTTTAGTACTGTTTATTTCTAACTAATAGATTTCAGCCCTGATTTTGATTATTTCTTGCCTTCTACTCTTCTTTGTTGTGCATGATTCTGTTTTTTTTTTCTAGATATTTCAGGTATATTTTTGAATTTCTGGTATGAGAACTTCTTAATTTCTTTATGGAGGCATCTAGTGCTATGAACTTTGCTTTTAGGGCTGCTTTCATTGTGTCCCATAAATTTGAGTATGTTGTGCCTTAATTTTCACTGAATTCTAGAAAGTCTTTAATTCCTTTATTTCTTTACTGACCCAGAGATCACTGAGTGGAGAATTGTCAATTTCTATGAGTGTGTAGGCTTTCTGGTTTGTTTGTTTGTTTGTTTGTTTAAATCCAGCTTTACTCCATGGTGGTATGATAAGATATAAGATGTTATTTCAATTTTTGTGATATGTGGAGGCTTTATTTTTGACCAATTATATGGCCAATTTTTAGAAGGATCCATGAGCTGCTGAGAAGAAAGGTATATTGTTCTGTGTTTGGGTGAATTATCAGATAGATGTCAGGTCCATTTGATTCATAATGAGTGTTAGGTTCATTATTTGGGTGGATGTTCTGTCAGTTGGTGAGAGTGGGTTGTTGAAGTTTTTAACTATTAATGTGTATGGCTCAACTTTCAATTTATACTTTAGCAATGTTTCTTTTACATATGTGCATGCCCTTGTGTTTGGGGTTTAGATGTTCAGAAATTATATACTATCTTGGGAGATTTTTTTCTTTGATGAGTATAAAATGCCATTCTCTCTCTTTTTACATTAATTTTGGTTGAAATTCTATTTTACTAGGTACTAGAATGGCTATTCCAGCTTACTTCTTGGTTCTTGCTTTGGAAATATTTTTCTAGCCCTTTACTCTGAGGTAATGTCTATCTTTATTGCTGAGGAGTGTTTGTTCTATGCAGCAGAATTATGGATTCTGATTTTTGCATTCATTTATTCATCATTTGTCTTTTTTATTGGGGAATTGAGTCCATTCAAGTTGAAAGATATTATTCACTATTGATCATTATTTCCTGTTAATTTGTAGTTGTTTGTGGTGGTGATAGTGTGTGTGTGTGTGTGTGTGTGTGTGTGTGTGTGTGTGTAAAAGAGTTTGTGTGTGTGTATGTAAAAAAGAGTTTGTGTGTGTGTGTGTGTGTGTGCATGTGTTCTTTCTGTGTTTTTGCCTGTACGGAATTACGTATTCCCCATGTATTTGTTAATGTAGTTTTCTTCCTTGGGTTGGAATTTTTCTCTTAATATTTCCTGTAGGGTTATATTTGTGGAGGATATTATCTTAATTTGAATTTTTCTTGAAATTAGTTTTTCCATCTGTTGTAATTGAGGGTTTTGCTTGGTATGGCAGTCTAGGTAAGGACCTGTGGCTTTTTATAAGGTGCAAGATGTCTGTCTAGACTGTTCTAGATTTTAGGGCCTCTTTTGAGAAATCAGGTGTAATTCTGTTAGCTCTGCTTTTGTATGTTACCTGGCCTTTTTACTATTTACTAAAGAATATTTTTAATATTCTTTGTTTGTTCTGTAGGTTTTGTATTTTGGTTATTATGTCTAAGAGAATTTTCTTATCTAATACAGTCTAATTGGTGTTCTATATGCTTCTTGTATATTTATAGGCATTTCTTTCTTTACATTACAAAAGTTTTCTTCTATGATTTTTGTTGAAAATATTTTTTTTGTGCCTTGGAGTTGGGACTCTTCACCTTCTATTTCAGCTGTATCAAGCTCCTGTCAGTAAATGCTTCTTGGCATCTGCAATAGTGTCTGGGTTTCGTGACTGTATATTGGATATATCCCCAGGTAGGTCAGTTTCTGGATGGCCTTTCCTCCAGTTTCTGCTCCACACTCTGTCTCTGTATTTGCTCCCATAAGTATTTTGTTCCCTCTTCTAAGAAGAAGTGAAATACCCACACTTGGGTTCTCCTTCTTCTTGAGCTTCATGTGTTCTGTGAGTTGCATCTTGAGTATTCTGAACTTTTGCACTAATATCCACTTATCAGTGAGTACATATCTTGTGTGTTTGTTTTATTATTGGGTTACCTCACTCATGATGATATTTCCTAGTTCTATCCATTTGCCTAAGAATTTCATGAATTCACTGTTTTCAATAGCTGAGTACTACCCCATTATGTAAATGTACCATATTTTCTGTATCCATACCAATGTTGAAGGACATCTGGGTTTTTTCCAGCTCTTGGCTATTATAAACAAGTCTGCTATGAACATAGTGGTGCATGTGTCAATATTATATGTTAGAGAAACTTTTGGATATATGGCCAGGAGTGGTACTAGCTGAGTCCTCAGATAGTACTATGTTCAATTTTCTGAGGAACTACTAAACTAATTTTCAGAGTGGTTGATAAACTTTAGTAGTATTTATTTAAGTTTACATTTAGTTTTACTATCTTCTTGGTGGTAATTTCAGAATTTATATTTTGTGTCACATTTTTTCTGCTCTATTATCCTATAATTTTGACAGAAAATTTCAGTTTCTTCCCCATTTCCAAATTTTCAATTTTTTAAAAGTAATAATATATGTACATGACTGTTTTGCCCTGAAAATATGTCTTTTGTCCCATGTTTGCTTAGTGCTTAAAGAGGCCAAATTAGGACATGATATTCTGTGCAACTCGAGTTCCAGATAGTTATGATCCTCCATGTGGGTGATAGCAATCAGTTTCTCAGGATGAACACTCAGCACTTCTAATTTGGTTTTAAGCAATTGGCTATTTGTTGTATAAATCAAGATATTTGTTTGTTTTTATTTTCCTTCTTTAATTCTAACGTTGCTATTTTATCAGAATGTTATTTCATTACTCTCTCTGATTTTGCCTCAAAATGAACTAATCTTTTGTCTTGTTTCTATCTAATTTAATACTGTCAGTTCAAGTTTATCTTTCATATAAAACTGATGGGAGAAAACAGGTTTAAAGTTCCAATATGTTGATGTACTGGAATATCAGTTGCTACTTTACAAGTTTTGAGGACTTAAAATAATATGATGCACCACCTATTATCTTTTGCTTTAAAATAATTTTATTATTACATACACTTAACTTATACATAATGGCTTCTTTTGTGAAAAGAAAGGGGTCATTTGGAATGGCCAATTGCGAAAACAAGGATGTTATGGGCTATTCATGAGTGGTCACACATAAATGACAATATCATAGTGAAACATGTAATTTGTACAGTAATGAATAAACAAATAATGAAAATAAACACTCAAATAAATCAAAGTAGAAAGAATGATAACAAGATACATAAATATAAAACATATAGGTATTTTCCACACAGAAGAAAAATAATTCAATAAAACAAGTCCTGCAAACATTGGTTTTGCTGCATTAATAAGTTTGTATTTAATGAGAAATTTAATGAGTAACTAGCATTTAGTAAGAAGTGGAAAATAATTATTTTCTTCTTTTTTTCTGTGTTTATTATTCATTATCCTTCTCAGATTTAGTCAATATATTGCAGCTTTTCAAATTTCTATTTAATCATATATTCTGGTTATTAATCTTAAAGTTCAATTTTAATTCTACTTTTTCATCATAATTTTTTTTTACTTTGTCTATCATAGATACACATTTTCTAACCAATGTGTGAGAGCTAGTTTAATTATCCTTAACCTTGGCATTTTACCTGGTCTTTGTACTTCTGTCTCAAATAATAATTTCAAAAATATATTTTTGATTCCATTTGTAATTATTAAGATTCATTTATATTTCCAGAAAATGGTTATATGATTAATACATCTTTCAAAGCATTTACTATATGATAGAAAATATTTCTTTAAAATACTTAAAAGTCACATAGGGCTGGAAAGACACCTGAATATGTAACAACACTTAAGCAGGTGTATAACACAGGGCCTCATTACCAGCATCTGCATAGCAGTTTTCAACTCTGTAACTTCAGTTCCAGGGTATCTGATGTTCTCTCTTGCCACTGGGATACCTGGCACACAAGTAGTACACATACATATATCCTGGCAAAACTAATGTGTTCATCCATGTTCATTTATAATTAATTGACAATAGGAAGAGAACAGCCTAGATGTCCATCAATCAAAAACTAATAACAAACATATGGATTATTTAAACAATGAAATATTATTCAGATATTAAATAGAACGAAGTTGTGAGAAGGACAGATAAATGGATAGAATTGAATACAGTCTTTTAGAGTGAAACGGCACAAGCCCGCAAGGCAAATGTCATATTTCTCCCCATTTGTGGGTGTCAGTTTTGAATCTTTAAATATGCGTGTTTAGTTTGAAATACACATACAGGAGAGAAAATTACCAAAGATCACATGGGGGAGCTTTCAAAGCAGGCAAGATAAACAGCAGTAGTATATAAATTCTAAAGTAAATTGTGGAGTAGGAAGGTATAAACTGGGCTAGAAGATGAGAGGGCAGGTTAGGAGAAGGATCCCATAAAATTAATGACTCCTCAAACTTCTAGTGTAGTAGTGAATACTTAATCCACTTTGGGTTCTGGCAGGTTGCACATGCACTGCACTAGCCCAGGAGCTCTGGATTCATGAATTAAAGACACACACACACACACCCCACCTAATTTTGATATTATTTGACTAGCTCAATGGTTAGGCACTTCTAAACCTTCCAACGGCTAGCACAGGCTCCTCTCTGGTATGCCTGAGTTAACATCTTTTAAATTTTATATTTCATCTTTTCTACCCCAGACCCAATCCCAGAAATGGCCCTGAGGGCTACTTTCCCAGAATTTTAGATGTCAGTGGGTCTTTAAGTCTGTTCTTCATGCTCTCTTGTTCTATGTATTCTTCCTCTTCCATCCGTTGCCCAGTCAATCTAAAGGTCCCGCCTCCATCTCCCTGCCCAGCCATTGGCTGTAATGCAATTCTTTATTATTAATCAAGGTCAGCTAGCTGCAGGGACCCTCAGCATTCAGAAGCATGGCTTTTGGCAGCCGAATTAAGTAAGACACAAAACTAATTCCCCACATTCTATATGGAAACTGAATGCTGTGGTAGCTTCCCTAAAATACACCCATATACACAAATAAAAATATTAAATGAAGGTATCTTATGGAACGACAATCTCCTAATAGACCATAAAGGTTAACAAATAAATTACCCAGTTCCATGAATGGATAAGATATTTGAGGATTGTTGGTCTGTAAGGCTCACAAGCACCATAGGCTATTACCTATACACCTGGATGTATATGATTCTACTATAGTATAGAAGGATTACCAGGAGCTCATAATGAAACAGTTTTGGAATATTGTATATGGATGACAGATAACTGGTTGAAATCGGGAAAACCTTGACTGTCTTCTCCAAAGAGAAGTACAAAATTCATTTATCTATGAATCCTGCAGTCAAAAGGAAGGTAACCACAGATATTAAATACAAAAAGAAAGAAAGAAAGGAAGGAAGGAAGGAAGGAAGGAAGGAAGGAAGGAAGGAAGGAAGGAAGAAAGGAAGGAAAAGAAAAAAAGAAAAGAAAAAATAAAAAGGAAAAAAATCAGGTAGTCTATTCCTGATGGTGCTTAGGAGTGTTTAATTCTTCAACATAGCATATGATTAATATGGCAAATTCATTCGTTGTCATGTACAGAATTGTGCAAAGCCTATCTAAGAAAAGTCGAAGTGATGGTCCTGTGGGTTTGCAGTAAATTTTCAGAAATTAATTCTTTTATGTTTTCTTCATTTGAAAAACTGTTGGTTTGCTTCTAGATCTTTGAAGATAGTATAATTCTGGAGGTAAAATTGTCTGGCTTTTATGGTTTCAGACGATTTTGAGCATGTCTGCAAATATCTCAGTGTGTTGATATTAAGATATATCATAGACTTTTGGAAGTCAGGCTATTGGCAAGTGAGTAGGTTATTGGTTGTCCTGGAGAGGATCAGTCATTTTTTTTCATCCTTGTAACTTTGTGTGACAATTAATACCTATCTTTGTGGCTTCCTGTCTTGCTATGTGAGCTGTCTTACTAGTTATTAACAAACAAAACTTAATAAATAAGTAAAAAAAAAAAAACTTTATTCTCAAACATTAGAGTCAATTCTATGTTGACACACCTTCCAAAGCCACTCATCTTTATTTGTAGCTCAGAGTTAAGTGTTGCTAATTCATTTGTTTTCTGTTAGAGGTCTGTGGTTATTAGTTTTCTGTGTAATGTGAACTGAAGAGAATAACTGCAGCATATAAACCATCCATGTGGTAAATCTTTGATTTTGACACATATATTAATTAAAATTTGTTTGTATTTAGAAAGTAAGTCCAAACATAAGCACATTTTGGTGATAACCAAACCAATTAAATATGCACTTTACCTCTACAGTAATAAATCAATACTGGTTTAATGTATTTTTCCATGTTTTTTTTCTCTAGAACTGTTGCTTTTCTTCTTTATAACTATATATCTTTTGCATACAATATTATACAGCTCCACTTTTCATTAGATTGACCTTTTCACTTGTGTTCATTCATTTCTATGGAATAAAACTATATAATGCTCCTATATTACTCAAAAATAAACTTATATTTATTAAGATAATAAAGGTCCTATATAATAATAGTAAATGAATGCTGGAATATTTTTGAACAAGGTAAAATCCTAATGATGGGATGCTATAGCGTATTTCACAAAGCTTACTAAGGAGAATAAAATATATGTTGACATATATTTAAAATACAAGTTTATAAAACTTTGCTTTATAATTAAAATACTGAAAATGACTAAAAAAACTAATGTACTTTGTCCAATTTTTCCACTGGTCATAAGAAGTATTATTTGCTTAAGATTGTTATTTTCCCAGGAGAGAAAATGTTTCAATCATTTAAATCCAATTATATGTGTTTTACATCTAATTTATCTTCAAACCAAAATCAGTAAATTAGAGGCTTTATTATAACTAGATAGAGGCTTCTCAGTGAGCAGGGAAAGCTGATTCTATTACTCAGGTAGAAAATATCAAGCACTATTTTCAAGTATTAGATCGGCATCTTTTAGATTGATTTGGCTTCAACTTGACCTTACTTTCATACCCATGTGGTTTAAGTCAAAATCTCATTTCTTTTGGCAAGAGATGTGAATTCAGTTTATGTGTAATGTTAAAATAAAATGTCATACAGGAAAAAATACTGTTTTGAGGAATATCATGACAGCTATAATCTTTATTTTTGCTAATTTATCACTGACATAGTGAGATACTCAATAGTTTAGTCTACAAATGTAGGTTTTAAATTATCAGTAGATATTATTTTCATTATTACCAAGAAGCTAAATATAATGATATAAAGAAATACACAGAAATATATTGCTGACATATTTAGACATATTATGATAGTTTATTAAGTAAAATCAGAACAACATTTTGAAGTTCACTGACATAGTAACATCATTAATCTGAGTGAAAATTGTGCAAGCGTTTCAATATTCAAGGCAGAGTCAAAGAGCATCAGAGAGAGTAAAAAAAAATAACAAAACAAAAAGCTTTCAGCTATCTATACAGCAGACATGACACCATTAAAGCAGTTACTTCTTTCACTGTAAAAATAAATATTTTTTCATTAGTGAACAATTTTTATCCCAGGAAAAAATGTGGTGCTTTGAGTAAAGGAGTAAGCACAAAAGAAAGAAAATTGCCCACACAATTATCCACCTCAAAGATTTATGTTTTGTGTACTAAATCAATAAAGCCTGTCAAATCATTCTTTGTAACTCAAGAAAGTAACAGAGAAAAAGGAGTTGTCTGCAGAACTAAGGACATCTGAAGTCCATGTGTCAGAAAGAGTCTATTACAAAGAAAATATCATTTCTTCCATTATCACGCTCATTAAAAATTAGAAGTCTCTGAAGGCTTGAGATCTCAGACACCTGTAAAATGCATCATCTAAGACAAAGTGTCCTATTAATGCCACTGCACTATGTAATAGATCAGGTTATTGCCTTCCTTTTGTAGGTAAGTAAAATGAACCTGTGAAAGATTCCATCATTTATCATAGTCTTATGGCTAATAAATGTTCTTATATACTACACCCAATTCCAGACATACCTATTCAACACCAAGAAATCATAATTATAAAAACAAACTAATAGAGCACCCATATGGTTATTTATGTGAGTTATGGCAGAAGCCTATCTAGCCTGATATGGGCTTACATCTCATAGTGCTGAGCTGAAAAACCTGTGCTCCACCCTTAATAACTGAGTCAGCCAACCTCAAGCACACAGTTCTGATATGGCTCTTTTTTCTTCTGTACCACAGGAACTTCTCTGGGTAATATTTCTCACATGGGGTATTTTCACAAGTTATTCTTCCTAGGATTCTTCGACTCAATATTACATAATTTCCTTACTGTTTTATTTCTTTTCTTGATACTAGCTATATCAAGGAATATCCCTTAAAGGACAAAATTATGTAAAATTACCAGGTGACATTTTTTTTATTTTACCTCAGTTCACCTACTTCATTTATTTTGAACTTATTACTACTTATTTTATATATCTATGATGTTTTAGATATCACAACTAAAATGTATATCATGTATAATTTGATTGTCTTTTTTATTCAGGTATTTATAGCAAACTGGATGTCCTTACTAACTAAGCTTTAGAAGAAATATTTAATGCAGTTAGTTGCCAGTATATGAATTATGTGTATTTCTCTTCTCTTAGATTGTAACTCCCAAGAGGAAAGTGGTCATATAAATTTCACATCAATGATTTCTTTTTCAAACTGAGTGACATAGTAAAGTTTCTCAAATCCCTTTGGTTACCAAATGGTTAAACTGCTTTCTCAATTGTTACTCTCAGAATAAGTACAAAATGTTCTAGATATTAAATATCATGAGACAAACAGAAACAAAATAATAGCATAACCTGAACTGTGTTCCCAGACTTGTATAAAGTATGAATTTTCAGTGCTTTAGCCTACAGGTTAAGTTTTACTGAACTATGAGACCCACTGCTTTGGGATTCCTGCAGTGATAACATAATGAAAGGCACATGGAAATACTCCATCTACTGTGGGTGTTCATAATAAATTTTAGTCTTATGTTATCCCTGTTGTCTCTCTATTCAACTTCTTTGATAGTCATGCAAGTATATTTACTGTGTTGTACATTACTGATGTGTTTAGAATCTTCCCTGAGTTTTATACCTATGAATAGTGAACATACTTCAAAATACGATTTATCTTTTTATTGCAAATACCACAAATATGGCACAAAGGCTTGTGTATGAGGTCAAAACATTCAAGATGAATAGGTTTGTGTACTCAATGTTTTATCACAGAACCAGCAATGTATTCATATCTCTCTCTCTCTCTCTCTCTCTCTCTCTCTCTCTCTCTCTCTCTCTCTCTCTCTCTCTGTCACACACACACACACACCACACACACACACACACACACACACACACACACACACCACAAAATAATTACAAGACTTGAAGGCTAAGGTCTTACCCAGAGATGATATCTAATCAAAGAATACATGACTACATTAGCCAAAACGTGAAAAGCATAATAATTTTTCACTCAAAAATTAATTTGTAATTCATGTAAAAATCATTAAGATTGAGAGATTTCGACTTTGACCATTTCTAATTTTTTTGTTTGACAGAATTTTGCTTCATTCATATTTATCATTTAATTTTTTAGGGTGTAGCAATGCTTTGTTGTTTTAAGACAAGATCTCCTGCTTTTTCAGACTACACTTCATCTTTCAGTGATCTTCTGGCCTCAGTTTTCAGATTTCTGAAATAATAGATAATAATGTCCTATTCTTAATTGTTTTTATAAAATAAAGACAAAAATTATGCCCCTCTAACATTTTAAGTCACTTAATATTTTTATATGCTTTAAAGTGGGAATTATATTACTGATTAATAAATTAAGAAATATTCAAAACAACTTAATAATACCTTGAACTTTAAGTTTATAATGGCTATACTCTCGCTAGTATACAGAAAGCTAAGAAGAACATATCACAAATACATTGAGAAGGAATTGTATTCAAAATGGTGATTTCTAATGAAGATAAGTTTGAAAGCAAAAATTTTCAATATATTTGGGTTATTTGTGGTTTTGTTTATAGTATATATAAATGGATAGAGAAACAGGATATTAAAATGACATATATATGCATATATACTAGTGGCAAAGTGAAAATACAGAATGCGTTGCAGTATTTTTAAGAAAATCATAGGATACAGTGAACTAAATATTTCCCAGAAATTTGAAGATACTAAACCAAGTTGTCTACTATGATGTTGTTAATATCATTGACTAGAATGGAATAAAATTTCTTCCCTTCAAAATATATATCAAATAATCCAGATGATCAAGTTGTTATGATTAATAAATGGAATCACTCAAGAAATTGGTAGGACAAGCAGTTTCTTTTATTACTTTCATTTGGGCATTTACCCAAAAGATGTTCCAACAACTCACAATGATACTTGTTTACTATGTTTATAGCAGCTTTATTCGCAATAGCTAGAAATTGGACAAAACCTAGATACCCCTCAGCTGAAGGATGGATAAAGAAAATGTGGTGGAATATTCAGCTATTAAATAAAAAGACATCATGAATTTTCCAGGAAAATGGATGAACCTTGAGAATAGCATCCCGAGTGAGGTAACCCAGCCCAAAAGATGTGCATGGTATCTACTCACTTATAAGTGGATATTAGCCATCAAATACAGGAACCATATTATTCTCTACAGATCCAAAGATGCTAAACAAGAAGGAAAGCCCAAGGGAGGATACTTAAATCTCACTTAGAAGGGGAAATAACATAGTAGTAAGTAGCAGATGGAGGAAGGTAACTGAGAGGTGGGGCAATGAGGAGGGGAATAGGGGATTCAGGATGAGGTGTGTGAAAGGATAGGAGAAATGGCTAGATGGCCATGAAAATGAATGGAAAACTGATGGGTGGTGAGGAGGTGCAGGGCATAGCCAAGTGGAGATGCAGACCTGAGATAACGGAGAAGCCCAAGAATCAATGGGGATGACATTAGCTGTGACTAACTATATTGGGATATGGAACCTGAAGAGGCCACCTCCTGTAGCTAGATAGGACTCCCAGTGGAGTGATGGAGACACCCTCCCACCCACAAAATTTTCAACTGAAAATTTATTCTGTCTACAAGTAATGTAGGCACAGGATCTGGAGCAGAGCCTGAAAGGATGGCCAACCAATAACTGGCCCAAGGTGAGACCCACACTATGGGACAATCCCTAAAATTATTAATGCATCAATCTCTAAAACTATTAATGATACTCTGTTATGCTTGCAGACCAGAACATGTTGCCCTATTAAAGGCTCCACCCAGCAGCTAACTTAGACAGATATAGAAACCCACAACCAAACAATGAATAAAGCTTGTGGTCTCTTATGGAAGAAAAATGGGAAGGATTATGGGACCTGAAAGGAGTATTGGAACCCAGCTGCAAGAGGACAAATACCACATGGGGGCCACAATTACAGCTTTTTAGTTTTGAATACTTACTTTGAAGTAAGTATACAGAGACTAGAGAGGTGACAGTTGGGGGAGGTTTACATAAGACAAGAGAGACAAAACCACATGCATTAAAGAGAGGAAAGAGAGAGTACAATGAGGATAGAAAGATTCTAAACAGTGAGAGGTATATGCCATATGCCATAAATAGGGAGTAGTATCAAGTACACTATGAGGGCCAATCTATAATTGTTATGTAATTTACAATCTTAACAACAAAATTAAAAAGCATAAAATAAGTTTGAAGGCTGATGCCCTACAAAAAATAAACACTGGTCCTAGAAACAATAGGGTAAAGGAAACCAAACAAACAGCTGTCATCAAAATCAAGGATTTATATAAGACACTTTTACAAAAATCATTAGAGAATTTCAAGATTACAAGCACAATACTGGCTTAATCTATTCTTCTTGATTACACACCAGTACAAGTTGGTATGACCATAATGATATAGTCACTGTATACTATGGATATAAGATATAGAGAAATAAAGCTGGATACTGTTAAAGATTCCTTCCTGATGTATATTTCTCATGGTGCCTGACAGTAAATGTATCAAAGTACTCATGCAGCTGTGAACTCTATGAGCTATAATATGAATGTGCCTGGAAACATGTACTCATTGATAAAACCATGTAATGACTCTAATTCCCAACCACTCTTCCCTAACAGAAATTATAGCTTTCCTTAGAAAATGGAATCCATTCACAATACTATAGACCTTATCTATAATCTATGACTAAAGTGGTATGAATCCAAAGATGAAAAAATCAAGATGACTCCCCGCCAGAAATGACATAGAAATAGACAACTCTTTAAATATCTGCTATACCCATAGATGCTATTCTCAGCACTAAACAAAAAACCCTTTCTTTGTGGTAAACAGAAGTAAATAGAAACACCCATTATTGCACAATGTTCCTGAAAATAAATGAATTCTATTTATTTATACCTATTTATTTTACTCCTTTAAAGCTTAGGAAACATTCCAGAAGTAACAGAAGAAAGTGGAAGCCAGAAGATGGGAAAATGGAATGATAACTACTGTCTTCTAAACAAGACACTGGCATGGCAATCATAAACTTGTGGCAGCTGTGTACATTAACACTAGGTCATAGTAGTAGACCTCCTAATCAGAAGCTCTGGAGGGTTCGACTGTACACTGCTGATCTATTGTCAGCTGACAGATACTGTGGGAAGTAGAGGACTGGTACCCAATTGTACAGCCAATGATGGACCACTAGGCTCTGATGATTGGTCTCAAACTCAGTATCAAACAGGTGACTCTCAGGAAATTCCATGGGATACTAAGCAAAATTATAACTAGTAAATAGAAGAAATATGTTTATAGGTAGAAAATGGTGCAGTGAAGGAAGGAAAGAAAATAGGAGTTGGATGAGATAAAAGTACCAAAATGAACATGTATAAAGCATGAAAGAATAAATTTACTAATAAAAATAATCTATGTATCAATGGGTTAAAAGTTTAAAATGTTATCATGTCATCTGTATTAGAATTATGCTTAGTAAACACTCTTTCTGTTGCCTAACAGAGAATACCCTGTAAATAAAATATTACAGTTATTCTACATGTTATTGTGGCCAAGATCACAATTCTCAACATAAGGTTCAGAATCTGTGTGAATTCTTTAAAATCATATAAATGTATAACTGGCCAGTTCTTTCTAATTTCACATACATGTGTGTATGCACACAATTGGTTATGTGTATAGGTTTGAGTAATTGTGTGAATATGCATATATGTATGAACATACATACATGTTCATCAGATATTTATTATATACTGCAATTAAAACTACATTACACTTGGACCTGAGTTTTGTACAAGGAGATAAGAATGGATCAATTTGCATTTTCCTACATGCTGACCTACAGTTCTAACAGCACCATTTGTTGAAAATGCTGTCTTTTTTCCACTGGATGGTTTTAGCTCCTTTGCCAAAGATCAAGTGATCATAGGTATATGGGTTCATTTCTGGTTCTTTAATTCTATATTCTATTCCACTGATCTTCATGCCTATCTCTGTACCAATACCATGCTGTTTTTATCACAATTGCTCTGTATTAGAGCTTGAGGTCAAGGATGGTGATTACCACAGATATTTTATTGTTGAGGATAGTTTTTGCTATCCTTGGTTTTTTGTTATTATCAATGAATTTGATAATTGTTCTTTCTAACTCTGTGAAGAATGGAGTTGGAATTTTGATGGGGATTGTATTGAATCTGTAGATTGCTCTTAGCAATATGGCCATTTTTACTATATTAATCCTGCCTACCCATGAGTATGGGAGATCTTTCCATCTTTTGTGATCTTGTTCTATTTCTTTCTTCAGAGACTTTGAAGGTCTTGTCATATAGATCTGTCACTTGCTTGGTTAGATTCACACCAAGGTATTTTATATTATTTGTTACTATTGTGAAGGGTGTCATTTTCCTAATTTCTTTCTCAAGTTGCTTATCCTTTAAGTAGAGGAAGACTCCTGATTTGTTTGAGTTAATTTTATATCCTGCCACTTTGCTAAAGTTGTTTATCAGGTTTAGGGGTTCTCTGGTGGAAGTTTTGGGGTCACTTAAGTATAGTATTATATTAACTGCAAATACTGATATTTTGACTTCTTCCTTTCCAATTTGTATACGTTTGAGCTCCTTTTGTTGTCTAATTTCTCTAGCTAGGACTTTGAGTACAATATTGAATAGGTAGGGAGAGAGTGGGCAGCCTTGTCTAGTTCCTGATTTTAGTGGGATTCCTTCAAGTTTCTCTTCACTTAGTTTGATGTTTGCTAATGGTTTGCTGTATATTGCTTTTGCTATGTTTAGATATGGGCCTTGAATTCCTGATCTTTCCAAAACTTTTACCATGAAGGGGTGTTGAATTTTGTCAAGTGCTTTCTCAGCATCTACTGAGATGATCATGCTTTTTTCCTTTTAATTTGTTTACATAGTGGATTACGTTGATGGATTTCCAAATATTGAACCATCTCTTCATTCCTGCGATAAAGCCTACTTGATCATGGTGGATTATTGTTTTGATGTGTTCTTGGATTCTGTTTGCGAGAATTTTATTGAGTGTTTTTGCATCCATAATCATACAGGTTATTGGTCTGAAGTACTCTTTCATTGTTGGGTCTTTGTGTGGTTTAGGTATGAGCTTAATTGTGGCTTCATAGAATGAATTGGGTAGTGTTCCTTTTGATTTTATTTTGTGGAATAGTTTATAGAGAATTGATATTAGGTCTTCTTGGAAAGTCTGATACAATTCTGCACTAAAACTGTCTGGTCCTGGGCTGGTTTTGGTAGAGAGACTTTTAATAACTGCTGCTGTTTCTTTAGGGGTTATAGGACTATTTAGATGGTTTATGAGATCCTAATTTAACTTTAATACCTGTTATCTGTCTAGAAAATTGTCTATTTAATTCAGATTTTCCAGTTTTGTTGAGCATAGGATTTTCTTGGTGGGATGGGATCTGATGATTTTTTGAATTTCCTCAGTTTCTGTTGTAATATCTCCCTTTTCAGTTCTGATTTTTTTGGCAAGAATATGACATTGGCCAAGGACAAGGATGTGGGCTTCAGGTAGGAATCTGACATTAGGCTAGAACAAAGAAGTAATTTCAGGTAGGAATCTAAATTTTAGGCTAGAACAAGGAAGTAGGCTTCAGACTTGTGTTGGGGACCACACTAGCCCCAAGTTGGGGCGGCCAAAATAAATGTTGCAGTCCAGGCAAAATGTTGAGGCCCGGGCCAACCCACGTTTGGGTGGCCACTGTATCCGGCCCAAGCTGCTGCTCCGGTCTGAAGGTCGGGCTTCAGCAAGAGCGAGGGTGAGGCCAGATTTTACCTAATGTGAGATTCGTCTCTGATGATCCCTCTATAGTCTCTGATCTCAGTCTATATTCTCTGATCTCTGGTTCTGTCTTTTATAGTCTGACTTCTAAGCCACGCCTCTAAGATACACCTTTAATCATGCCCTTAGGTCTTGTCTCTAACTCTGATCTCTATACTTCTAAGTATACTATTAAGTCACACACCTTTAATCTTACACACCTTTAATCTCAATGTATCTAAACCAAGATTATCGGAGTGTTCTCAGCTGTTGTAGGCTATTGTAATCCAAGTCTCATGTCAGGGTATATGGCTCAAGATGGCTGCAAAGCTGATAGCCGCTTTCTGCTGAAAGTTGGCCCCCAACAGACTTGAAAATGACTTTGGGCTAGGACAGGGAAGTTGGCTCAGATATTTTGGTCATCTTGATAAGCCCTTAGAAACAGTGACCATGGGAGTGTTCATGGAATATTGTTTATTGCCTTGCTTGTTCTTTAACTATCTGTGTTTATTGTCTTGTTTGTTCCTTGTCTATTTGCATCTATTGTATTACTAGTTCCTCATCTTAGAACTGACCTTAATACTTGCATGTAATTAAAATGGTATAAAAGCAAAAAGGAAGAGGGGGATGGGATGGGGGGGGGTGTTAGGAAGGGAAAATTTGGAAAAGGAATGTCATCTGAAATGTAAATAAATAAAATATCCAATAAAAAGAGAAAAGATGTACATTACAATGAAAAGTAGAGAAAAAGAGCAAAAAAGAGAAGGAAGTAAACAAAAGTGGTAAAAAATCAAATAAACATGATATCAGAGTTTAGAATATCATGGCTGATATAGATATTTAGAGATGAAAGAAGGGATTCGCCTACAAGGAATTAAGGCATCAACTGAGATGCCAAGAAAGAATTCCATAGGTATTTATTAAAAAATCCTGTCATATCCATCTACAGTGAATAGAATTCTGCTAACACCCTGAATGAGTTTGGATGTGTATTTATCTCTTCAGCCTATGAGAGAACATAATCTTCTCCCACATTTGATATCTGCCTTTTGAGAAAAGACAGTGAGCCTGCTGAGACCACTTTACCTTTACTTCATTCTACAAAGCTGAAAAAGTATAAATTGATGATATTTCAATCTGTTAAAACTGTTGTGATTTCTTAAGGCAACAGGAGAGAACTAAAATTAATGTATTCACATACTTGACTTCTTAGTCTCTATACCAGTTTTCTGATCTAGACACTATTAGTATTTGTGACATTACTCTATCAGTGAAAATGGGGAGAGTAAGAAGCTTTTCAAACTAAGCTTCTAGAAGATGTAACATAGGAGATTGGAACCTGCCACGTGATTGCATTAAACCTTCCTTTCCTTGGTTGTGAGTCTTCAAAATAGTTTGTTAGATGACAAAAATTAAACACAATTAAATGCATCTTCAAAAGTTCTGATTTCCCTTCTTTGCAAATGATGAGCTTCAGAGTTGCTCAATACCTTCCCATCTTAATATCAATGTCTTTTCTGTACCCAGTCTTTATAATCAGACTTAATTTTGACTATTTTTTTAACTTCAATTTTTCTCTTCATTCAGAATTTATTCTGTCTCTTTGATTTCCCTACTTTAAAAAAATTGAATCCTCTAGAAATCAGAGATTGTGCCATCTTTATTCATCTGCCATGTAAATGGTCAGCTTTGCAGTATAATTTTTTATCACTAAACTGTCTTTTAGTCTTTACAAGATTCAGTGTAAGTTTTATTATGCAAAATTAAAGATGAAAACATCATAGTTGTCATATTTTTATTGCTTATTTTAGTCACCATAAGCTAAATGTATGACAATTAGACATTAAGGCACTAGTACATGCTTACTGAATAACAGGTTATTTTTTCATTCACCATTATATTATAAAATTATGGCTTAAAGGGATCATAATTCATACTACATTATCACATTTTATATATATAATATCACATTATGTATATATATGTATATATACATATATAAAAATATTGCTTGGATTTTTATAATAAGTAGCAAAATAAATTGAAAAATCTTCAGAAACAGCTGATTTTAGTCATACATTTATTATGTTTTACAAAGTTCAAGTTTACAAAAAATGAATTTCCTTTTCTAATTTATGTTTTAAATTATTTTACAAGTACCTACTCATTCTAAGGAAGTATCTCAGTCAAGTTTGAAGCAGTGTGGATTATTTGACAGGGAAACTCTTAATAAACTGTGTTCTGACCCAGTGGTCAGGAGTTAATTGCTTTTCTAATGTTTCTTACTTGTTCATCTACCAAGAAAAATAATCATCATTTTACTCCTCCTCTTGAGTAGGAAACATGGTGTTTAATGCTTCTTCCAATTAATTATTCTCCACATCTTTAGTTTTTGCTCAGACCCAGAAAAATGTAATAGTTCATTTTCTGTAAGTGCAACAGGATGAGAATTGTCACTGTGATTTTCTGCCAATTAATTAAAAACCTTCTTTAACTTCAACATTAACCTTTTTATTTCTCTTCAGGTTTAGTACATACCTCTTTTTTCCCTTTAGCAATATAGATAAAGCTAGACGAGTAATAATGGCACAATTAGAAATAATTTATTAAATTGGAAGGTGGAAGAAATGAAAGTAAATTTAGTGAGAGTCAAGATAATTCTCCTTTGTGTCCTACAGTTTAGGAAAGGCCCTTAGAGAAAGACCCCAAAGCTCATTTTTCTTTGCCAACCCTCCTCTCTTGAGGCTTATGCCTGTTAGCATTTATTGCTTCAGATGCTCTAGATTTTTTTGAATATTTTTACATATTTTATGTTTTATGTAGCATTTATGGTTGATCTTGGCCACATTTCTCCTCTGATACTTGAGTTCTTCCCATTTTTAGTATAATTTGAAATTGTTAAAGTTTATCAGAAATTAGTTATTACTGATGTTGTAATAGAAATCTACTGAGAGCTTATAAACAGAAAAAAAAGACTACTTTGAAATGACTAATCTTTGAGTTTCCTACTATGTGGTGATAGAATATTTTAAACAAAAAGAAAATAATTCATTAAAATACAGCAGTAGAAACAATAAAGGAAACAGAAAGAGTGGCAACCTTGGAGACTGAAAACTTAGGAAAAAAATCACTAGCTGCAGATGCATCACAAACAGAATACAAGAATAAAAGAGATAGTTTCAGGCATAGAAGACACCATAGGAAATATTAACATGATAGTCAAAGAAAATGCCAAGTATAAAAAATTCTTAACCCAAAATACGGAGGAAATTCAGGATACAATGAAAAGAGCAAAGCTAAGAATAATAATAGAAGAGGGTGAAGAATCATAGTTAAAAGTACCTGAAAACATCTTCATCAAAATTATAAAAGGAAACTTCCCTAACATAAAGATAGAGATGGCCATAAATATACAAGAAGCCTACAGAACACCAAATAGATGGTACCAGAAAAGAAAGTTCTTTCATCACATAATAATCAAAACACTAAAAGCATAGAACAAAGAAAGAATATTAAAAGCTGTAAGGGATAAAGGCAAGTTAACATATAAACGCAGACCTATCAGAAGTATACCAGACTTTTCAACAGAGATCCTAAAAGCCACAAGATACAGGACAGATGTCATCCAGAGCCTAAGAAAACACAAATGTAAACCAAGGCTACCATATGCAGCAAAATTCTGAGTCATCATATGAAAATATCAAGATATGCCATGACAAAATCAAATTTAAACAATATCTTTCTGCTAATCTGCCTCTACAGAGGATACAGAAATGAAATACCCACACAATGATATTAATTACATCCAAAAAACCTGAAGAAATTAAACAGTTCACAACAAACTCAAAAGAAGAGAGTCATACACACATAATGCCATCTCAGGAAACTAAAATAAGTGAAACTAACAATCATCTGTCTTTAATATCTCTCAACATCAAAGGACTCGATTCTCCAATAAAAAGACGAAGGCTAATAGACTGGATACTTACATATAAAAAACACCTCAGTAACAAAGACAACCATTACCTCAGAGTAAAAGGCTGCAAAAAAGTTTTGTTAGGAAATGGTCTCAGGAAACAAGCTGGAATTGCCATTCTAATATTCAATAAAATAGACTTTCAGCCAAAAGTTATTAAGCAAGATGGGGAAACCCACTTAATATTCATCAAAGGCAAAATCCAATGAGAAGTCTCAGTCATGAACATCTATGCTCCAAATGCAAGAACACCCACATTTGTAAAGGAAACTTTATTAATACTCAAAACACACATTGAAACTCACACAATAATACTGGGAGACATCAATACCCCATTCTCATCAATGGACAGATCATTGAAAGAGAAATTAGAGACAAAGTGAAGCTAATAGAAGTTATGAACCAAATAGATTTCATAGATATCTACAGAATCTTTCACTCCAAAATAAGAGAATGTAACTTCTTAGAACCTCATGGAACATTCTCCAAAATTGACCTTATAATATGACATAAAACCAGAAGATTGGAATAATTTCATGCATTCTATCAGATGATTGTGGACTAAGGCTAGACTTTAATAACAACAAAAACAACAGAAAGCCAACATACTCGCTGAAACTGAACAATGTTCTCTGCTCAATGATCACTTGGTCAGAGAAGAAATAAAGAAATAAAAACCTTCATAGAATTCAATGAAAATTAAGATACACTATACCCAAACTTATGCGACACAATTGAAGCAGTAATAAAAGGAAAATTCCAAGCACTATGTGCTTTCATAAAGAAATTGGAGAGATCCCATGCAAATAACTTGACAGCACACCTGAAAGTTATAGAGCAGAAAGAAGCAAACACACCCAAGATTAGTAGGTGGCAGGAAACAATCAAACCCAGGGCTGAAATTGTTCTCTTTAGAATCAAAGAGAACAGTACAAAGCATCAACAAAAACCAAGAGTTTGTTCTTTGAGAAAATCAACAAGATTGATAAAACTTTAGCCAAACTAATTTAGGGTATGAAGACAGTATCCATGTTAACAAAATCAAAAATGAAAAGGGAGAGATAGCAACAGAAACTGAGGAAATTAAAAGACTCAAAACTGACTGCAAAAGCTTATACTCTACAAAAATGAAAAATCTAGATGAAATGGATGGCAGGAGTGGCCTGATGTGGGGAAAGGTACCCTATAGGAGGCATGGGAGAAGAGGAAAAGAATGACTAACTGTGGGAGGGGGGACCAGTGGGAGGGGGGAAGACTGCTATGTGAATAAATGAAATAATGTAAATTGAAAAAATCAAATTATGCTGAATATATAAGAAAAATAGAGCAGTAGAATTGTAAACAAGAAAATGGATACTTCAAGTTATTCTGTTAAGTTATACATCCAGAAGATGCTGCTTTCCTTGATCCGTGGCTCTTAAAACATTATTGACCCACTTATGTAATGGTCTCTCATTCTTTTGGAAAGGGATACGTGATATAGATGCTTAATGTAATTCTGAGCACTACACAGAATCATATTCATCCTGTTTTGAGTAGCTGTGATTTTCTACACTGACTTTTATCTACTGGAAGAGAAATCTGTATGGTGAATTGTAAGGGCTATACAAATCTAAGCATATAATGTTTAAAATCTGATGGCAGTTTTATTTAGCAAGACATAGTTGGTTTGCTTTGGGTGCATATGAGCTCCCCAGCTTTGTGTTCTTTGCCAAATTTACATTACATTACCAGACGACTGTCTTCACCTTTAGTGTGTGCCTTAAATCCAAAGACAACCAACCAACCAAACAAACAAACAAAAACAGTTGATTACTTCCATATCATTCATGCCACTATTATATATAAATCTTTTAATACACTTTAAATTTCTTTTGGGCAATTTTAATCTGGATAGAATAATCAAATATTAGGTACTCTGTTGAATCAAGAAAATCTGATGAACATATTTTTTAAATTTTATAAGTTTTTATAAAGCATTTTTATCACCAGTTTATGAGAGATTCTGAGGTACTGTACATTATTGCCAATCTTTGGCATTTGTATAGGGTTTGTGACTTTTTACTTTTAATATTTTCTTTAATGATTCATCAACTTTCATACTTTAATTTTTACACATTTTGTGGAATAGATATTTAAATAATTTTCCTGTTTATTAAAATTAAAAATCAATCATAAGATTTCTTATATACTAAACACGTATAATTATGTTACTTTAATGCTGCAAGTAATTTATACAGTATTGGGAAGTACATGTTCATATCTTTATGTTCTTAATATTTTAGTATGATATTATATTAATTATCATTAATTCTATTTATTCTCCTGGCCCTCTGGGCATCCCTCCTACCTCTCCCAATATTTGACCCTGAACCTTCTTTCCCCTCTCCCTCTCCTTTCTCACCCAGCTTCCTCCCTCTCTCTGCCTCCCATGATTATTTTGCTCCCCCTTCTAAATGGGATTGAAGCATCCAAACTTGGGCATTTCTTCTTGTTTAGCTTCCTTATGTCTGTGAGTTGTATCATGGGAATTCTGAACTCTTTGGTAAAAACCCACTTATCAGCAAGTACATACCATGCATGTACTTTTTGGTCTGGGTTACCTCATCTGGGCATATACCCAAAAGATGCTCCAACATATAGCAAGGAAATATGCTCCACTATGTTCATAGCAGTCTTATTTATAATAGCCAGAAGCTGGAAAGAACCCAGATGTCCTTCAACAGAGGAATGGATACACAAAAATGTGGTACATTTACACAATGGAGTATTTATTACTCACTATTAAAAATAAAGAATTTGAGAAATTCTTAGGTAAATGGATGGAACTAGAAATTATCATCCTGAGTGGGGTAACCCAATAACAAAAAAACACACATGGTATTTACTCACTGATAAGCAGATGTTAGCCCAAAAGCTTGGAATAGCCAAGACTCAACTAACAGACTACATGAAGCTCATGAAGAAGGAATTACAAGTGAGGATGCATTGGTCCTACTTAGAAGGAGTAACAAAATACTCAGTGGAGCAAATATGGAGACAAAGTGTGGGACAGAACCTGAAGGAGGGGCCATCTGGAGACCATTCTACCTGGGTATCTATCCCATGTGCAGTCACCAAAGGTAGATGCTTATGTGGATGTCAGGAAGTACATGCTTACAGGAGCCTGATATAGCTGTCTCCTTAGAGGTCTGCCAGAGTCTGATATATTCAGAGGCAGATACTCACAGCTAACCACTGATCTGATCAAGGGTTTCCCAATAGAGAAGTTAGAGAGAAGACTGATGGAGCTGAAAGGGTTGGTGGCCCCATGAGGAGAGCAACAGTACCAACCAACCAGAGCTCCCCAGTGTCTAAACCACCACCCTGGATGAACATAGGTAGGGACCCATGACTCCATCTGTATATGTAGGGGAGGATGGCCTTGTTGGGCATAGGTGGGAGAGGAGATCCTTGGTCCCATGAAGGCTGAATACTGAGTGGGGAGAAATTTGAGGGTGGAGAGGTGGGAGTGGGGGGTAGGTGGGGCAAATCTTCATAGAAGCAGGAGGAGGGGGAATGGGATAGGAGGTTCCTGGGAGGTGGGGGGAATGGGGTAAGGGGATAAAATCTGAAATGTAAATATAATATCCAATAAAAAAAAAGAAAAAAAAAGACAAGATAGAGAAAATTGAGTGTTCAAATATACAGAAACAGGATTACCTGGTAATGTAAAATTTGTATGTATCAATAATACAATTTGAATGTGAAGGTAATAGACATGATTTATCATGTTCATTCTTACTTGATACCTTGTATTTCATGCAATTCCTTTAAGACAATTTAAAAGCAAAAATATAAATTGTGTAATGAAAGCTCTATGCCAGATTTTGTAAACATTTGTAATATATATAATTATTTCTAGCTTCTAATATATATATTCATATATATTCATATATATTTATTATATGAATATATATACTGCCTATGAATATTGGTAGTATCTCTTTCTTATTCCAAATATGTCACTTATTTTTCTTCTAGAAACTAAGTTATATATGGAAAAAATGTCTAATATTTGACAGTTGAAGATACATTACTACATTTTCACTGAACTCAGATGAAAATCCTGCATTCTTTTATACATAAATGCTTTTTATGAAGTTTAAGAATGAACTTTCATGTCATTTACTGATGATTTTCTCTTTCAAAATGATAGCTCAATGGTATATGTGTCAGTAACTCCTGTAAACTTATGAAAATGGGGATAATCATATTTAAGTTATTGAATGAAATTACTTTAAACTTTGCAAATAAAACTGTGTCAATATAAGTGTGATAGTTTTGGCTCCTGTTTTGTTGTGCTTTTCTTTGTTTCACTGATTTTGATACAGAAGTTTTTGCCTCATAGGATGAAACATGGAGTGTCCCCTTTTGTTCAGCTTCCTATAACATATAATGAAGAACAGAAAGAAACTATTTCATAAGAGACACTGATAATACAATAAAGTTTAAATATTTGGTGATTATAAATTTCGGCTTCAGCTGGGCAGTGGTGGCACATGCCTATAATCTCAGCACTTGGGAGGCAGAGGCAGGAAGATTTCTGAGTTCAAGGCCAGCCTGATCTACAGAGTGAGTTCCAGGACAGCCATGGCTACACTGAGAAACCCTGTCTCAAAAACTGAAAAAAAAAAAATTCAGCTTCCTACACAGTGATTTATTGGAATTGTATTAGCTTTTTTGATTTAAGCTTTTCTATATGTCTGTATATGCTGTCTATAGAACTTGTTTATACATTAATAATTTTAGACTATATTGTTATTATTTCTTTCCTATTAATATTGAAATTTTTATTTTATCAGTTTACAACTGTGTCTAAATTATATCCTCAAATAACTGACTATCCATTCAATAATTTATTACTTAATGCTTTTATCTTTATGCATCAACAGTTTTTACCTTGCTTTAATTATTTATTCTGTTCAGTTAGGATTTTAAATTGTCTTGTCATAAAGTTTTGTTTTAGCTTTTCTAAGTTTATTCTCTGTTGTGTCTGTTTTCTAAGTTTATTCTCTGTTGTGCCTTGGATAACATGTTTATTTCCACTTTATATTTTATTTCTAGTTTCATATATTATAATTATTAATCTTTTAAATCTCTGTTTTATTTTGGATTGAGTGTTGTTTCATGACATTAGGTTTTATTTGTTGGCTACTTAGCTGTCATGTACTGTTTCAATCATTTCTTTGGATTTATTACACACAGATTTCTTTAATCAAATCTCCTTTAAAATGTGACTCTGGTAGTTCACATTGGAGGTAGAAACTTTGCAAAACTAAGCAACCTTTTCTGTACATAAGTTCCTGCATCTATTGCAATCATGCACCTGTATGCATCTTATGGTGCAAATCTCACAAAATTTTCAGTTTCTTAAATATCCTTACAGTAAACTCTGCAGGAAGTGATTTATTTTCATCTAACAGAGCATTAAAGTACTACATTGGTTATAAATTACAAAGAATGCAAACATGGACTAATGTCATAGCTTGGTCATAAGGTACATGTTTAACATCTTGTTTGATGACTAGTCCTGTATATGAAGAAAAAAAAATAAAGAATCCAGAGCAATAGGAGGAAGAAAAAGAGGAGCAGGATACAAAAGGTAGCAGATTTTGAATGGATCATTTGATTTGCTTTTGAAATTTTACTTGATATTAGATGATGCCTACAAAACTTAGAAAACCTCAGCTGAAGTAAATTTGCCAAATTTTAATTTGTATTAATCAATAAAAGGTCTGCTTTATATTTATAATATGATGTGTTGCTGCTTTCAAAATTTAAGCATTTGGATTATTTTCATATAAATTATATCCTTTAAGCAGTTACTTCTGGTAATAACATTGAATAAGTTTGATCTCTTCAAAAATTTTTCCTGCAGGGAAAAATATATATTAAAAACACAAGTAGATGAAAATAATCACTGACCTTATGTCTCATGTTCTCTTTAATCTTGGGAAAATTTCAAGTTTCTATCTGCACTGAAGCATAACTACCATACATTTTAAACTCTGTTATCACTTATCTTATTAGTAAGAGACAGGGCCTTTGAATCAAACTGTATTCAAATGTAATTTTGTTACTTACAGTCTATGAAAAGGTTTTGACAATGTTCTGTGTCTCCCTTACCTATGAGATCCAGCAATTGGGCTGTTCAGTATTAAGCTGGAACATAGGAGCATAACAATAGCATAGTATTAGCTGAGATACTTTGATGTGTTTGTTAGTGCTTCTTTTTTAATTTTATTTTTATTGAATATAAAACTATTTGCATAGAATATTTTCTCATTATGCTTTACCATCCCTCATCTCTTTTCAAAACCTGTCCTCCTCTCCACTCTTCCAAATTCATGCCTTCTTTTCAAGATGCAGACCACAGAGCCCAAAAAGCTGAAGGGCCCAAGTGAGGATGCCTCAATCCCACTTGGGAGGGAAAAAAAGAAATCACAAGGAGGGAGGGAGGGAGGGCCTGGAAGAGAAAGGGGACAGGGAGTGGGGTAGGGAACATGATCTTATTTTTGGTTGGGAAAAAGGACTTAAGTCCTGAGGGCTGGCAGAAAGAATGGAAAACAGGCAACCTAGGGAGGTAGGAGGTTGCTGCTGGAAGGGGGTGAGGGGGTGAGGGTGGGGATCCTTCAGAATGAACCAGAGACCTAGGAGGTGAGAAACTCTCAGGACTCAAAGGGAAGGACCTTAGATGAAATGCCCTACAGTGAGGAAAGGAAACTTGTAGAGCCTACCTCCAACAGAAAGACAGGGCATCAAGTGAGGGATGGGGTTGCCATCCCACAGTCAAAATTATGACGCATAACTGTTCCCGTCTAAAAGAACAGCAGTGATGGAACTGGGGAGGAGTCTGAAAAACAATGAAGTACAGCGACAGACCCAAAGTGGGCTCCAGCTCAAGGAGATGCCCCAAGGCCTGAAACTATTACTGAGGCTATGGAGCACTCACAGAATGGGACCTATCATGACTGCCCTCCGCAAGACCCAAGAAACAGCTGAAAGTCAGGTGCAGATATATGCACACAACCAATGGACAGAAACTGTGGACCCCTGAGGTCGAATTAGGAAAAAGCTGGAAGAAGCTGAGGAGGAGAACAACCCTGTAGGAGGACCAGCAGTCTCAATTAACTTATACCTTGGAGATCTCTCAGACACTAGACCATCAATCAGGCAGCATAAACCAGGGCATATGAGGCCCCCAACACATATACAGTAGATGACTGCTGTGTCTGGATTTAGTCAGAGAAGATGCACCTAACCCTCCAGAGACTGGAGGCCCCAGGGAATTCTGAGGTCTGGTAGGGTAGGAAGTGGGTGGTGGGGGTTGGGGGAGTAGGGATATCCTGGTGGAGACAGTGGGGCGGGTAGGAGATATGCATTGGGGATCAGTCAGAGTGTGGACCTGGAGGGGAATAAAATCCGAAGTGAAAAAAAAAGAATAAATAAAATTTAAAAAGGGGGAAAAAAAAGCAAGCAGAAAGAGGCTAATTAATAAATAAGGATAAAACAAAATAAATGACCTATCAGAATTAAAAGTGCAAGAAAAAGAGGAATGAGTGGAAACATTCAAAGATATGCAGAACACACACACACACACACACCCACACACACCCACACACACACACACACACACACACACACACACAATCTCAAAATCAGATACCATAATATAGAAGTCAAAGATTAGTAAGGAAAATATGCTCTAACCAAACAATAATAAATAATACCCACCCCAAAATACTTTTGAGTTTACTTTGTGTCTGTTATTACTGCTGGCCAAGAAGCCTGCCCTAGAGTTTGGTTTGTATTCCTAGTAAGACACGTGGAAATTATAATTTTTTTGTGTGAGCAGTTGTTAATTGAAGATAACTTTTTTTTCCATTGGTAGCAGCTCATGTCTATCATCTCATATTAGTTCCAGTACCCATGTAGTGTAGATCTGTGCAGGACCTACATGCTGCCATAATTTCTGTGAATTCACCCACACATCAGCTTTGTTGTGTCTGGAAGACACTTGTCCTTATTGCCATCCATTCCCTCTGGCTCCTACAGCTTTTCTTCCCACACTTCCATGTAGCTCTCTGAGACTTGATGGGAGAAAATTTGATAAAAAAAAAAAAAACATCCCGTTTAGGATTGTGTACTCCAAAGTCTCTCATTTTCTACATATTGCTAATGGTGGATGACTGTATTAGGTCTCATGTACTGAAAGATAAAAAGTTTATAATGACTGAGAGGGAGCCTCTGATATACAGATAGAGCAAAATGTTGTTAAGATTCTTTTTATTGATATTCCTTTAGCAGAACAGTAGTATTTTGTTTCCCCCTGTGTGCATGGCCTCTCTAATCTCGGATCCTTGAACAATAGAACAGTGTCAAGTTCAGGGTTCATCTCACAGGGCAGTCCATAAATTCAATGAGATAATTCATTGGTTACACACAAAATAATGTATGTCCATATTACAATAAGGTATACCAGCTTATATAATGCAAACTGATGGCTTTGGTTTATCAAAGGAGTTGTAGTAGGGTTGATGTTTACCTTCTCCTCTGGTAGCCTGCAGAGTACCTTCCAGTACCATGAACATTAGTCTGGGTCTAGAAGGGTCTAGGTTGGCACCATCTCTACTTCTCTGTGTTTGGTGAATTAAAAATTATCTTGAGAAATAGGGCCTTATAATCAGTTGTAAAGAACAAACAACAACCATAGTTAAGAGCCTGAGTTGTTTAAGGTTTCCAAGAGGATAGTTTGGCCAGTATTTCAATTAGATGTAACCTAGTCCTTGCATGGGAAGTTTCAAAATAGTTTTGACTTGCATTTCTCTGATGACTAAGAATGCTAAGCATTTCTTTAGGTGTTTCTCAGCTACTTGCATTGTATCTTCTCAGACATCTCTCTTTAGATCTCTACCCTACTTTTATTTCAGTTATTTGTTTTCTTGATGTCAAGATCTTTAGTTATTATATAGTGTATGTATGAACCCTGTATCGGATGACTTAGTATAACTATTTTTCCATTCTGTAGCCTGCTACATTGTTTGAATAATAAGTGTCCTTTGCTGTGCATTAACTTTCCATTTTCATGAATCCAATTTATTGATCCAATATTGATCTTTGTGTCTGTCATAATGGTATCTTTTCTAAAGGCCTTTTTTGTTCCAATGAGTTCAACACTATTCTTCAGGTTCTCTTTTATCAAATTCAGGGTATCAGATATTATGTTGAAAAAAATCATCTACTTGGAACTGAGGTTTGTGCAAATTTCTAAGTATGGGTCTATTTGGATTCTTCTAGATGCATCCATATGGTTTTATCAGCACCACCATTTTAAAATGATACTGTCCTTTTTTTCCCCCAGTGTGTAATTCTGGCTTCTTTGGCAAATCTGGGGTCCATAAGTATGTTTAAATTGTTTTCACAGAGCAAATGGTCTATTTTTATGTCAATAAAATATTATCATTATTATTATAGCTGTGTAGTAGAAAAGAAATTAATAGATGGTGATCCTACAGAAAGATTTTAATTTTCCAGGACTGTTTTTGCTAGCCAGTATTTTTTCATAACTTTGTTTCCATAAGAAGTTTAAAAGTATCCTTTAAGTTTCTATGAAGAATTTTGTCAGAATTTTGAAAGGTACTGCATTGTTTCTATAGGTTGCAGATTGTAGGGTGGTTATTTTCACTTTATTAATCCTACATATCCATGAACATGGGAGACCTTTATTCTTCTACCTTTTCAACTTGTTCTCTTTGATATCTTAAAAGTTTTTCTGAAAGAAGTAGTGTATATGTTTGGTTAGTTAACCTAAGACTTTTTTTTTTGGAAGCTCTTGTAAAAGTTATTGTTTCTCTGATGTTTTTAGCAATTGATTGTATTTGTTTATAGGAATGCTAATGGGTTTTTATATTTACTTTATTTTTTGTTTGAAATAAATGTTTGGATTCATTGTTGAAAATATGAGCTTTAGAAATTTCCTACTGGAGTTTAAAATATCAGTCCTCTATAGACTCATGTCATCTGCAGATAAAGATAATTTGATTTCTTACTTTCCTATTTGTATCCCCCTTGATCTCCTTTAATTTTCTTATTGTTCTAGCTAAGATTAAAGTGCAATATTGAAAAGATATAAAAAGAGTGGATACCCTTGTCTTGTTCCAGATTTTAGTAGAATTATTTTGGATTTCTTGCCTTTTACGTTGATGTTGATTATAATCCTTGCACAATATTACCTTTATTATGGAGATGTATAATCCTTTTAAGTCTTGTCTCTGTTGGACTATTTACATGAAGGGATATTGGATTTTGTCAAAGGTTTTCTTACCCATTTAATGAGATGATAATATGGTTTTGTCTTTCAATCTATTTTATGGTGAATTGCATTTATTGATTTACATATGTTGAGTTATTATTCCCGTATATCTGAGATGAGGTAAAATTTGAATATGATGGGTGAATTTTAAATGTGCTCTTGGATTTGTTTTACAAGTGTTTTATTGAAAATTTTACATCCAGGGAAATTTATATTTGTTTCTATTTTATTGAATTCGGCCTGGGATTTGATTATCTTTTGCTCTTTACTCAGTTTGGTGCTAGTATTTATTTTTGTATTCTAGAGTTTTCATCTTATCATTGAGTTACTAATATGAGAGTGAGATTTCATAAAAGAGGACAAGAAGAGTGGTTTGATTCTCTTAAGTCTCTAGCAATTGCTGCCACAGGTGATTCCAGTAGATAGCATTACTAGCTATAGAGCTTGACACTATGGTTAGGGAGAAGGAGGATGGCTGGGTTTGCCTCCAGAATTGGTGGGGTGCCAAAGGAATGGAGATTAAAAGGTATAGAGAGACTTCTTCAAACACTGTGCTACAGAGCTGTGAATGAAGTTGGGGAGAAGAAAATGACAAACAGAAAGAAATGAGGAAATTACCTTCCTGATTCCAGGTAAGGTCTGGCCACTGGATCCCAGGTAGTTAAGTCATGTAAATGTTTCTTAAAGCATCTGACAATTGTTTTTCTGTGACATTCTTTCTGCCTGCAAATTAGAAAGTAGCTAATGTCTTCCATTCATAGGGCTCCTTTGTTTGTTTGTTTGTTTGTTTTGTTTTTTGTTTTGTTTTTTGAGACAGGATTCTCTGTGTAGCCCTGGCTGTTCTGGAACTCACTCTGTAGACCAGGCTGGCCTTGAACTCAGAAATCTGCCTACCTCTCATAGGGCTCCTTTAAGAAAGCTTGAGAAGATACTTTCTTGCTAAGGTCCCATGTGATTATATTGAACTCACCTGGATTGGACAAAATAATCTCCCTTTCCATATACACTTTCAAAGTAAAAATAAGAATAAAATTCTGTGTGCCATGTCAGATGGTGGATTCATAAAATCTAGAAATTAGATATAGATACTATTGGAATAAACAGCTTTTATTTATCATATTTTTTACATCTTATTGCATTCTTTCAGATGAGTTAAAGGAATAGTTCATTGGTGTCTAAATCCACATAAATTTGTTTATTTATTATTTATATTTCATTTAGTGTATATGTATGTGTATGTGTGTGTATGTATACAAGTTTGTATAAAAACAGTGTTTGAAAGATGCCAAAATGAGGAGTCAGATCCCATGTAGCTGAAGTTACGAACAATTATGAACCACTAACTGTGTGAGCAGATAGAATAGCATGTGTCCCCTGCAAGAGCAGTACACATTCTTAACAGTTGAGCAATCTGTTTTTAAATAAATCTGTATATAAAGTGACCTTCAATGTTCTAAAGTTAAGAAACATCTTGCACAAGGCAGTTGTTTCTTGGGCTGTTTCTAAGATCCTGAGTGATGGTTCAAAACGTTCTATGAGTACAACGTGGTTGGCAAAATAAACTCCGACTGAAGTATTGGCAGGATTAAAACAAATTGTAAATGATACTGTGAAAGTTTGAAAAAAACAAAGCCTCAGGCCCTGACAAGGTTACTGATGCTGTGGTGTGCTTGGAGGAAAGACTCTAGCTTGTCTGCCTCTGAGAGGCCCTTTGAGCATCTGAAAGAGTCAGATACAGATACTAGCACCAAAACAATGGACAGAAGCCAGAGATCCCTGTGGTTGAATTGGAGAAAAGAAGGAAGTATCTGCGTGGACTTGAGCTTTATACAAGGAAATAAGACTGGACAGATTTGCATTCTTCTACTTACTGACCTCCAATTTTACCATTTATTGAAAATGCTGTTCTTTTTCCACTGGACAGTTTTAAACCAGATACACTGAAACTAATAGAAGAGAAGGTAGGGAAGAACCTCGAATACTTGGGCATAGGGGAAAAGTTCCTGAACAGAACACTAATGGCTTATGCTCTAACATCAAAAATTGACAAACAGGACCTCATAAAATTTCAAAGCTTCAGTAAGGCAAAGGACACTGTCAATAGTACAAAACGGCAATCAACAGATTGGAAAAAGATCTTTACCAATCCTACATCAGATAGAGGACTAATATCTAATATATACAAAGAACTCAAGAAATTAGACTCCAGACAACCAAATAACCCTATTAAAAATGGGGTATGGAGCTAAACAAAGAATTCTCAACTGAGGAAACTTGAATGGCTGAGAAGCACTTAAAGAAAATTTCAACATCCTTAGTCATCAGGAAAATACAAATCAAAACAACCCTGAGATTCCACCTCACACCAGTCAGATTGGCTAAGGTCAATAACTCAGGTGACAGCAGATGCTGGCAAGGATGTGGAGAACAAGGCATACTTCTCCACCTTTGGTGGGATTGCAAGCTGGTACAACCATTCTGGCAATCAGTCTAGAGGTACCTCAGAAAATTGGACATAGCATTAAATATGGACCCAGCTACACCACTCCTGGGCATATACCCAGAAGATGCTTCAACATATAACAAGGACGTATGCTCCACTATGTTCATAGCAGTCTTATTTATAATAGCCAGAAGCTGGAAAGAACCCAGATGTCCTTCAACAGAGGAATGGATGCAAAAAATGTGGTATATTTACACTATGGAGTATTATTACTCAGATATTAAAAACAATGACTTCCTGAAATTCTTAGGCAAATGGATGGAACAAGAAAATATCATCCTGAGTGAGGTAACCTAATCACAAAAGAACACACATGGTATGCACTCACTGATAACTGGATATTAGCTCAAAAGCTTGCAATACCTAATATACAACTCACAGACCACATGAAGCTCATGAAGAAAGAAGACCAAAATGTGGGTGCTTTGGTCTTTCTTAGAAGGTGTAACTAAATATTCATGGGAGCAAATATGGCAATAAAGTGTGGAACAGAAACTGAAGTAGGGGCTGTTTGGAGACTGTTCCACCTGGGTATCCATCCCATGTGCAGTCACCAAAGGTAGACACTGATGTGGATGCTAGGTAGTGCATGCTGACAGGAGCCTAATATAGCTGTCTCCTTAGAGGTCTTCTAGAGCCTGACATATACAGAGGCGGGTGCTCACAGCTAACCATTGAACTGATCATGGGGTTCCAACTGAAGGAATCAGAGAGAAGACTGAAGAAGGTGAGAGTGTGTGTGGCCCTATGGGAAGAGCAACAAAACCAACCAAACAGAGCTCACAGGGTCTAAACCACCAGCCTATGAACACATAAGGAGAGACCCATGGCTCCAGCTGTATATATAGGAGATGGCCTTGTTGGGCATAGATGGGAGAAAAGATCTTTGGTCTAGTGAAGGCTGGATGCCCCAGAGTTGGGGAAATCGAGGGCGTGGAGGTGGGAGTGTGTGGGAATGTGGAGGCACATCCCTATAAAGCAGGAGGAGGGGGGATGTGATAGGGGTTTTCTGGGTGCGGGGAAAATGGGGGAAAGGGATAACATCTGAAATGTAAATAAAGTATGCAATAAAAAAAACTGAAGGAAGAATCTGAGGATGAGGGAGACCTCATAGCAAAATTATCAGTCTCAACTGACCTAGACCTTTGAGATATCTCAGACACTGAGCATACATTAGCTGATATGAGGACCCTAATACATATACAGCAGAGGACTGCCTGGTCTAGCCACAGTGAAAGAAAATGTATATAACCCTTGAGAGTTTTGAGGCCCCAGATAGTAGGGAGACTTAGGGAGGGTATGGTGGGTGGGAACATCCTCTTGGCAACAGGGAGGGAGAGGAGGTATGGGATGGGATAGCTTGGGGATAGATAGGGAGGGGGGATGAAGTCTGGACTGTAAAAAAGGTTTAAAGAATAAAAACAAATAAATTTAAAAAACATATTAACCAAAAGTTGCTCCTGTCTAAATGAAATACAGGGACAAAGAGTACAGCAGAGACTGAAGAAAAGGCTATCCTGAGACTGTTCCACCTAGAGATACATCCCATCAGCAGTCACCAAACACAGACACTATTGCTGAAGCCAAGAAGCTCTTGCCGACAGGAGCCTGGTATAGCTATTCCTTGAGAGGCTCTGCCAGAGTCTGACCAATACAGATGTGGATGCTCACAGCCAATCATCAGACTGAGCATCTGGACTCCAGGGGAAGAGTTAGGGGAAAGACTGAAGAAGCTGAAGGGGTTTGCAAACCCAAAGGAAGAACCACAGTATCAACCAATAAAACCCACCAGAGCTCCCAGGGACTAAACCACCCACCCAAGAGTACACATGGAGAAACCTTTGGTTCTAGCTGCATAGGTAGCAGAGAATTGCCTTATCTACCATCAATGAGAGGGCAGCTTGACGAACCAGAGTAGGGGAATGCTAGGGCAGTGAGGCAGGAGTGAGTGGGTGGAAGAACACCCTCATAGAAGCAGGTTGGAGGTGGGATGGGATGGGTGGTTTGCAGAGGAGAAACCTGAAAGGGTAATAGCATTTGAAATGTAAGTAAATACAATTACCAACAAAAAATAGGAACTAGAATATTAGTGTATTTTAAAACCTATCCCTCAAAGATCCTTTTTAATTGTGACATTTTTTAAATGTATCACTAGAAAAGGAAAAATTATTAGGCATATTTAATGTAAATAACCAATTTATTTTGATATTTTTCAAACTAAATGTATAGAATTAAACAAAATTATTAAGTAGCACAGGATATTGTATCCTTGTGAAGTCTCAACTCTAACATTGTTAGAAACAACATAACAGCAATCATAACATAGTGCCCCATTTATTAATAATTCATGTAATTTGAGTCAACTTCCAGCAAGTATAGATTTTTTTTCTAAATCCTAAAATGAATGCAGTTTGACATTACTTGAGTGGATGAAATGTATTTTATATATGAGCTTTAAAATTTGGATTTTAAGTTCATAGTTCAATTACCCTATGTTATCATAACTTTTAGTATTTCATTATATAAAAAATATTATATCTATTTTGTTGTAGGGATACTTGCATACCAAAGCAAGCATGTCAAAGTTAAAGGAAAATTTGAAGAAACTGATTCTCATCATTTAGCTATAAAGGGTCAATTATAGATTCTCGGGTCTGGTGGCAAATGCCCTTACTTATAAATCTATGTTATTGGATTCTTCATTTACATTCCATATCTTTGAAATTACTGACATTACTAGTGTTAAACTGTTTAATGATTATTTCCAATTTGCTCTCTTATTCTTCAGATTGCACACAGTAGAATTTTTGTGTTCTGTTGTAGAATTTTCTGTAATAGAAGCATGCTATATTTTAACATTCTTTTTAATTGTTTCTCTCCCTAGGGCCTCATTTCCCATTTCTTACTCATTTACTATTTAAGGGTAAGGCTGAGAATGGGTACATGTAGGGAGGGTCAGAGAACATCTTGTGACAGTCAGTTGTCTTCTTCCATTAAATGGGTTCTAGTCAGTAATCATTTCAACCTGCTGAATTCTCTAGCTGGGTTAATTCTCTCTCTCTCTCTCTTTTTTTTTTTACTTTAAAATAAAAACAAATAAACAAAACCAAAAACAAACAAAATAAAATCCTAAGATCCTCCTGGATTTGCCTCAGGAGTTCTAAGTTAATTCATAATTTATACAATGCTAGGCGTTTGTCTATTTCCAGGACTTATTTGCTACCATTTGTGCTACATCTTCAACATAAAAACACTTCTCTGTGTCTCTTAAATATGTAGAATATGTGGAAACTTGACTATCTGTCTTGCATTTTGTTTGCAGTTTAATCCATTTCTTGTCTTTTAATATGTGTTGACTTGTTTCTAGAATATCTAATTAGTTATACAGTATTTTACACCACTAGAATGTGGTCAATCATTGTGACTGTTTGCATGGCATTATATTCTCCTAATATTATGTGGAGTATTTAATAAATGACAAATAACTCAAGTGAATTGGAGGTACTATTCAGACCAAGTGCATGTTCACTGAGTTGTCTGTTCAGCTTCACAGACAAGTAAATGAAAACGACTCTCCAATTGTGGTAAAAAGAATTCTTTGCCAGCTGTTTATTGTTCCCTAATTATTTGGATACTGCATCACTGTATGCAACATTTTAGACAGCTATATGCTAAAGGATAAAATTTAGCTTTTGAACCATTATTTAAGATGCTTTACCCCTAATGATTTTTATTTCAATTGAATTCTATTTTTCCAAATTAATGTTTAAGTTTCTGTTTATTGTTATTGCTGCATGTTGCCTCTAAAATTTAAAGCCACAATGAAATGTATGTTCAAAAAACTATTTCAAGAATTTCCTTTACCTTTTGTAATAGAGTTGTGTCTAATCAGAGGATGCTAGATGAAAAATAAGCAAGCAAACAAACAAAAAATACATTACAGAAAACAAAATTGTTTTTTTCTCCATGATTCAAGAAGGAACAAGGTTCTTATGCCATGAATAGTTTGTCTAGCAATTACCAGAGTTCTTTTATCAATGAAACATTCTATAGCATCAAGTCAAAGTATTATATACTACTTAGGTTACTTAAAACAGCCTTTAGCTAGACTGTCAATGTCAAAGAGTCAATATTAGTGAGGAAACCTGTAGCGCGCAGCCTCGCCGATAAGGAGCACGCCACACTTCAGGATTCTTCTGACAGCATTTATTAAACAGCTCTCTTAATAGTGAGGTGGAGGAAGGACCCCTAGCTCAGAAAGCCCGCTGCTTAAATAGAGCTTTGTGAGACGTGCAGATCCCTCATTGGCTCAAATCTTTCATCCAATTGTCATACTCTATTTTCGCGCCACACGCAGGCGCATTCTCAAGTAAAGCTTCCGTGAAGAACCAGGAAGCAGAAGCCTGCGCCATCTTTTGGCAAATACGGCTCCTCACATCTCCCCCTTCCTTATTAAACTGCAACAACAATCAAGGTCTGTTAGGTCGCCGATCTAACCCACCGTTCTACCAGTAGGCGTTCAAGGCAGTTAAACAGTACGAGACCCTCCACACCTTTTATCCCGTGCAATGGGAACCTGAGCCCTGGGAAGTGTGGAGGACCACCACTAGGATACCTGGTGCAATGGGAACACGAGCCCTCAGGATATCCTATTAAGTGATGGCGTCTCATTGTTTAAGCAGATTCAACCAGGCTTGAGGGGATATTCCTGCTCCACGACAAGCAATGCTTGCGTGATCATCACTTTATCCTTTTGATGTTGTTTGAATTTACAGAGCAACCAGAGGGTAAGCAGCACTCCCCCAAAGATCATGCAGCCAAATAACCTTACCCCCACCTCAGTCCCCAAGTCCAGGGAATTGGGGCGCTGACTCCTCATTAACTTCTTCAAGCTGAACATGGGCGTTGACTTTTAGAAGAGGAATGAGGGGAAGGGTAAATTGAAAGCATCTGAAGTCTGTCTTAACTGCATCCAGCTGAAGTCCAGGGCATCAATGAACATGCAGGTGATAAGATTCATTCTCCACAGCTGTGTATTCTGCAGTATACAAATCTCAAAAACAAATTTTAGTATCTAGATAAATTATTTTGTTTCTCTGAAATCTAGTGTTCTGGAGGCCTACCTCTGTCATGTCTGATCCATATAATTCTGGAAGACATAACTACTACCTTAATGACCTCATCAGAAAACTCATAGAAAAACCTTTTTTTTCCAATTAGCCTTTCCTTAAGCCAGTAACCAGAAAAACCTTTACATTGAGTTTTTATCCAGAAAAATATTATACAACTCAGAATCACACCCATTTTGAAAGTTAAATCAATTAACATCATCATTCTGCTTAGCTCTGCAGACGGGACATACCCTGGCGCGTAAGGCGGATCCCGCCTGTATCTCTCAGACTCATAACGAGCCACCTCCTTTTCTAGTTCCCTCTGCTCCTCCGAATTGAAAGGCTCAGGGGAACTCCCCTCCAAAGAGGAAGTTAATGATGTGTCCTCCTCCTCCTCCCCCGAGGACGTCTCCTCTGAAGATGAGGAATAGGACGAATCTATTCTCAATTTGCTAAATTTCACTTTATTATGAGGATCCTTTTTGGGGTATCCTTTTCTCTGCTTGCGGTTGACCGCCCTATCCGCTGAGAGTTCTGGAACCCCAAGACTTTAACGTCCCTTGTAACAACCGGTTCCTTCTCACAGCAGTTTCCAATTTTCCACTGAGAGTTCTGGAACCCAACAACTGGTTCCTTCTCACAGCAGTTTCCAATTTTCCGCTGAGAGTTCTGGAACCCAACAACTGGTTCCTTCTCACAGCAGCTTCCAATTTTCCATTTCTCATTCTTATTAGCGCTCTCTCCCTTTTCTGCTTCTGATAGGCTATCTTGTTGTTCCACCAAAACTTTCTGTCTCTCTTTCACTTTTTCTTGGCAATTAGCGTCTTCTATGCAAGCTCTAACCATTTTATATATTTGCCATGTCCTTGGTCTTAACTTCCCTTTTTCCTTTTCACTAATCAAGTCAGCTCCGAGTTTATCCCAGGTGTCCTCGGATAAGGATCCGGTGGTAGTAATAAACCACAGAGCAACTCGTTCCACTTCCTTTAAAAAATTAATCAAAGCCCTCCCCGGAATCTTCAAACCATTTTCCTGCAGCAACGCCTGTATCACTGCGAGAAGCGGCTTTATTTGCTGTTTCCCCATGCTTCCTTTATCTACAGGAGTGGGCGAACTAGCACAGTTATCTACCTGTGACTTACAGTTCCTATAAACACGGGGGTGGGGGGAAGGCGGTAAGTGCACTCTTTCCCCTCTTGATAATCATTAAGACACAAACAACAAGCAAGGACTATCGCCACCCAAACAGAAAGAGCAATGGTAAGCCAAACAAGATCCACCATACCTTGCAGAAAAGCGTCTAGACTCTCTGCGCTGCCAGTTCTGAATCCTCTGCGAGCTTACAGGGTCCTTCGTGACTGGTCAAAACTCCGAGACTTTCGGCTTCAACCCCGGGTTTCTGCACCAAATGTAGCGCGCAGCCTCGCCGATAAGGAGCACGCCACACTTCAGGATTCTTCTGACAGCATTTATTAAACAGCTCTCTTAATAGTGAGGTGGAGGAAGGACCCCTAGCTCAGAAAGCCCGCTGCTTAAATAGAGCTTTGTGAGACGTGCAGATCCCTCATTGGCTCAAATCTTTCATCCAATTGTCATACTCTATTTTCGCGCCACACGCAGGCGCATTCTCAAGTAAAGCTTCCGTGAAGAACCAGGAAGCAGAAGCCTGCGCCATCTTTTGGCAAATACGGCTCCTCACAGAAACCAAAGATTACCCTGGCACCTAATTATTTGATACCACCTCCTGCACACAATTACATCTTCACAAAAGAGTATAAAATCTTCTTTTAATTAGATATTTTTTATGTACATTACAAATGTTATCTCTTTTTCTGGTTTCTTCCTCAACCCCCAGAATTCCCCTATCCCATTACCCTTCCACCGATTTTATGAGGGTGTTCCTCCACCCACCCATCCACTCCTACCTCCTTGCCCTGGCATTCCCCTACCCTGGGGCATTGGGCCTTCACAGGACCAAGGGCCTCTCCTCCAATTGAACAAGGACACATGCTCCACTATGTTCATAGCAGCCTTATTTATAATAGTTTGAAGCTGGAAACAACCCAGATGTCCTTCAACAGAGGAATGGATACAGAAAATGTAGTACATTTACACAATGGAGTACTACTCAGCTATTAACAACAAGGAGTTCATGAAATTTTTAGACAAATGGATGGAACTAGAAAATATCATCCTGAGGTAATCCAATCACAAAAGAACACATTTGTATGTACTCACTGATAAGTGAATATTAGCTCAAAACTCAGAATACCCAAGATACAATTCACAGACCACATGCAGTTCAAGAAAGAAGATCAAAGTGTAGATGCTTAGGTCCTTCTTAGAAGTGGAAACAAAATACTTACAGGAGGAAATATGGAGTGTGGAGCAGAGACAGAAGGAAAGGCCATTCAGAGTCTGTCCCACCCGGGCTTCTATTCCATATACAGTCACCAAACCCAGAGTATAAAATTTTAATAAAATTTTCAAGGAACCAAAGCAACTTTTCTATGAGACAATGAACCTCAGTCATCCATGCCTAGTATGCCCCACCTTCATACTAGAACTGAGGGAGGCACCCTCTTCCTGGAGTTTTGTTGTTTAGGTGTTTGGTTTGTACCCACTCTTTATGATTTCTATAACCTTTAGAATTCCCTTCATGTGTTAAATTTTATTATGAAGTTATTCCAGTCCTCTTTACAGTAACCTGCTATATTAATCATAGTCCTATTCAAATTACTATATGGTTTATATCTTCTTTTGTCATGGGAAAAGTTGATTTGCTCTTTGCCTTTATATTTATCTACATTTCTCTTGCTGTTTAGAATTTATGAAGTTTCACTTCGGTTTTGATCACTATATTCCTGAGGCAATTGTTACTATGAAATATTTACTTTTGCCTTATCTAGACATTGTTCTTTTGCTTAGAAATGAAGAAAAGCTTTTGTAAATTTCCTTTAATAAAGAATGACAGGCATGCATACAGCATGGAAACATTTGCCTCATCTATTTGATCTATTTACATTTTTGTTTGCAGTGTCACAGTCAGAGGCAGAGGTTGTGACACTATCATTTTGAGTCATCCAGAACAGATGTATGCATTTAAACAAATTGTTCTAAGCCTCATCAAAGCGATGCATGACTCAGAAATTACTACAGGTAAGAAAGAATTCACATCAATTAAAGCAGCTGCATGCCCCATATTTGTCAGTGATAGATTAAACATTCATTAGTGCAATAATGTAACTTCCTGTAAACTTTTCTTAATGTTAAGAAATTCTGGGTACATGTAGTATAGCCATTTCATTCTTTATTATATTGGCTCAGTTCTCTAATTTAAGATTCCCAGTTAGGATTTGCACAGGACTCTGCCCATCACAAGCCATATATTTGTATATTTTCACCTATCTTGCTCCACTGATGATTACTTCTGTTTAAAGTTATGTGTTAATAATGTATTATTATATTTATTAATATATTTATAAATTTATAGATAATATTTTATAAATATAAATAATACAATTTGTTATTTGCAACATTTCACAATAAATTTATCAATTTGTCCAATGCATGCACCCAGAACAACTATATAGATTATTTTTTCTTTTTAAAGTTGAATCCTCATATCTGTAATTAACAATGATAACTCCTCACACAAAGATTCAAACTACAAACTGGCCTCATGCCCATATCTAAACACAGTGCTCCACATTTCACACTATCTTTGTACTTAACATACTGACTATAATTACCCTGTCACTACAGATTTAATGTGTGTTCTCAAGAGAGTTAATTCTACTGCTAGCTCCTTACCAATTGGAAGGGTAATTTGCAACTGTAAATGTGACCCTGTAATATTTTTCTGTCCATAGATTTATTGGAAGAAATTTATTATTCATAACAAATAAAACAAATTATGATTGTTAATACCCACTCATCCCTCCATGGATTTTATTTGTGCTTACTTTCTTTTAAGCATTCTATGACTATTTTAAAAATGAAAATATAGTATATTTCATATTTTGTTCTAGTCACCAAGTTTTTTATATTTTAATATATATCTTTAAAAGGTAATAACATCTAGTGGTAAGTCTACTGAGAAACATACCAAACTGTATTTATTACATTATTTCCATTTAACTATTTCTTCTATTTGATTAGCTCTCAAGATATCCCTTTTATTAGACTTTGATATGTTTCATTTCTCAAAATATATTCCACACACGGTGACAATTAAAATTTTCTTTCAATGAATCATCTAAAAGTCTTACAGACATACTAGCATAATACAACATAGCAAATGTACAGTAATATTTTTTCCTATACACCAAAATAACTAGAACTCTGTTTAATGTGTCCTAATACATGCCCTTTGCTATATTTAGTCACTATTAAACAGCCAGACTTTAAAATAATCCTCCATAGAAAAGATAAATAGGACAGTGGAAGACTCCTGTAGGGCACTAAGGTGCCATAAAATAGATTAAATGAGGGAAAAAAAAACTTTCAAAGACCATAGAAGGTGAAGGACAGTATGAAGTTTTGAAAAGATAAAAGGAACTGTTTGTTTATTTTTCCCAGTATGTTCCCTGGAGACAAAATTCCCAAGCTTGACCTATGTATCAAGGAGAAAGGCGCAGAAACAGCATGCTCAGGGGAATTTAGCTATAAACAAATAAATTGGTGATGTCTATTTTAAAACACATTTTCTATCTATTTGGTGGGTTTTTGATTCCCACTATGATATTACAACTGGCAGTTTACAACTTTGCATGCAGGCAACCTCAAATTGCATGGCTCATGAATATATGAGCCGAAGGAAAAAAAAATGTCTTGCTTGCTATAGCCTGGTACTAAATATAAACAAATATGTAAATCAGTAAAACAAATATTTTTCTTAGCATTTCATCTTGGCTCACTGATCTTTCTTGTATCCCCCATATCTGAGATAATAGGAAAATAAGCTAATTTTAGACCAACCATTTTAAACTCAGTGAAGACAAATATTATCATTGAAAATTATTTCTATACTCTGTAGGGTTATATTAAGCTACAAAAATAAATAAAACACAATAAAGGTTGTCGAAGATGTGAGCAAGGCAGGAGTTTCATTTTCTATAACACATCTGATGGCTAGCACCCAGGTATTTATAGTATTGCTATAATGCTGTGGAATACCAACTCAAGCTAGTCCAGGGGTTTTCAAATTTCCTAATACTGTGACCCTTTGGTATCGTTTCTCATGTTATGGTGACTACAGCCACAAAATTATTTCATTATTACTTCATAACTGAAATTTTGCCACTGTTATGAATCATAGTATAACTATCTGATATGGAGAATATCTAATTTGTGATCTTTGTGAGATTGCTATGCACAGGTTGAAAATCTCTCTCCTACTCAGTTTTCCACGCTTTCTTATGTGTCCTGGAAGTTTCTCATAATTATTTTAAAAACATTGCTAATTTTGAGATCATTTTTGTTGTTTGACTGAAAATAGATTATTTTCTCAATAAAATATCATTTGATCAGTTTCTTCTCTCCCAACCCATCTTAGATCCTCCCCACTTCACCACCAATCAAAATCCACACATTTTTCCCTCTCATTAGAACATGAGCAGGCAACAATGCAACCACCAACAAAAATAGATAAAGCAGAATAGAACAAACCAACCAAGCAGAAAAGAAATGAGATAAGGAAAAATCATAAGAAACACATACAGAGAGACACAGATCTGCTCACATAGAAACACCACAAAAAGATAATATTAAGAAAGAAAATATATAAGCAAAAGACTTCTAAGGTAAAAATAAAACACTCAGAGAAAACCTTAGGAGACAAAGGACCTCCACAATATGATTAAGTTCATTAAATTTTGTGTTCTACTGTTGGGCAATGGACCTGCCTTTAACTGTCAGAGGCAAAAAATTCTTTATCTGTAATATTAAAATATCATATTTTGTTTATACTGATATATTCTTTCATCTTGAATTCATATATACGACCTTGTTTTGTTTTTCTATGAGATGGGTATTCTTTTGGGTACATGAAAAGAAATCTGACATAAGTTATCTCTAAAATTTCTGAGCGTGATTAAACCTCAATTATAATGGGAATTTGCCAAGAATTTTTTCTGGAGACTCTCTGATGAGTTGGTGTGCTTTGGTTTTCTAAGGTATATGGTTGGTTATTGTGCTAGCTAGCTATCAAGGTCCATTTGATTTGAATCTGGTACTAGACTTCACCAAGTTCCCATAGAAGTCTCCAGATCTTAAATTTAAGTAAATTATAATTCTTCTCAATACTCCTGGTTGGTTAGAAGGAATTCACCTTCTCTTCTTCTCCTCTCTGATTTGATCCATGGTAAAAAAAAATAAATAAATAAACATTCTAATTAACTATATGATTCCAGGATCCTCCTGTTTATTTCAATGTACATGTGAATATATTTGTAAAGTAGATCATGTTTTAATATTTTTATTATTCTCTTTGAAAACTATTAGTGCTAGATTAAAGTAACTGTGCATAAATTACAGACAATAGGCTGGAGAGGTGATTAAGAGATAAAGAACTCTCACTGCTCTTTCAGAGGCCCTGTGTTCAATTCCCAGCAACCACATGGTGGCTCATAACTATCTACAAATTACAGACAATTTTCTAAAAAATTGAAGAAGCACAATAATTATACTTTTTATTTCAAAGTATTTTCATCTTTTACTCAAGTTATAGAAAACGTAGAAACATTAACAGAAATTTTAACATATAATCAATGTTTTCACACTGAAAGATGCTAAAAATGAAAGATTTAATTGGAATGTATGGTTGAAATACACTACTTCCATGTCCTAGTACAAAGTCTTTTTCATGTCTGAAGCCTAATTCTTGTTCTAGCCTAAAATTTAGATTCCTGTCTGAAACTACTTCTTTGTTTTAACTTAATATTTGAATTCCTGCCCAAAATTACTTCTTTGTTCTAGCCTAAGATTTAAATTCCTGTCTGAAATTACTCTTTTGTTCTAGCCTAATGTTAGATTCCTTCCTGAAGCTTACTTCCTTGTCTTTAGCTCATGTCAGATTTTTGCCATGAAGCCCCAAAAGCCTTTTGCCTCTCCCCCTTTTTCATTTCATAAACAAGACTGAGCTTATTTCAGGTTGTTCTGCCAAAAATGTCATCCTTACCCATCATGGAATATGCATTATCAAAAGCAATGCACTTCTGGCTTAGGTTGGTAAGATTCTGTGGAGAATTTTACCTGTCCTTGGCTTGTCAGCCTGTTAATTTAATAACTCTGGGGGTCCATTTTCATGTAGTCCATTTTAAATTAGATTATCGGGGTTTTGGTGTTTAACTTCTTGAGTTCTTCATAAATTTTGGATATTAGACCTCTGTTAGATGTAGGGTTGGTCAAAGTCCTTTTGGAATCTGTAAGCTGCCATTTTGTCATATTGACAGTCTCATTTGCCTTACAATTTCATAGGGGGGAAAAAAGCAGCTTCAACAAACTGTGCCAGTCTATTTGGATACCTACATATAGAAGAATGCAAATAGATCCACATTTATCACCAAACACAAAACTGAAGTACAAGTGAATCAAGGACCTCAACATAAACCTTGAAACACTTAATCTCATAGAAGAAAAAGTGGGAACTAGCTTTGATTGCATTGGTATAGGCGGCAATTTCCTGAACAGAACACCAATGCCTCAGGCTCTATTTTGATGTTTTTAACTTTAGAAAATGTAATAATGTTTACTTTATTACTTGTGAGATCTTTTATAAAACACTGACTTCCTTGTATTTTGTTATTTTTTTTATTCTTTATTAATCCTAGGTACCCATAGACATTACTGTTTTCTATAACATTCATAATTATTCGTGATTTAGAAGAAATCTCAGCACCTGCTACATATTATTTTCTATAATGGGAATAGCAATGTTTAATTATTGATCTTTTGTGTATTACTGTTGCCAACAAATTATTTCAACACATCTCATGACTTCTCATAATTTCTTAGTCTACCTTATATTTCTTTTTGTAGAATTCATTCTTTCACAGTTTGATTTTTACATTACCATTAAGTAATATACATATTTCATTTTGTGGTTAACCTATCTCTTATTTTAATGTTTGTTTTGCATTATAATTTTCCTATAAAGCCATAATTGAATAAGTATCTAATTAAGTGAGAAGAATCATATATCGTTTTCTTCTATTTTTCTCAAACACTGATTATTTTCTGAAATCCCCAATTTGCAATTTGAAGCTTAAATTAAAACTGAAACTTTTTATAAATAGAATTTTATTTTTATTTATTGCTCATTTGTTGGGGTCCACACTAACCCCACATTGGGGCAGCCAAAAAATGTCGCGGCCCAAGCAAAATGTTGAGGCCCGGGCCGACCCACGTTTGGGGGGCCACTGTATCCCTGCCCAAGATGCTGTTCCGGTCCACGGGTCGGGGTTCAGCAAGAGAGAGAGAGTGAGGTCGGACTCGAAGAATGGAAACCAGACAGTGTGTTTCAATCCAGACAGTGTGTTTCAATCCCGTTTATTCTTCAGTCTCTTCTTAGTCTAAGTCCTAAGTCTTGAGTTCCTAGTCCCTAGTTCCTAGTCCCTAGTGCCTCTAAGTTCCAAGTTACTTCTTCCAAGTTCTCTTCCAAGTGCCCTGCTACCTGTCTTCTCTCTGCTGTGTCTGGTTCTCTCTCTATAGTCTGATACGTCTGATTCTCTACTGTCTGCCTCTGCCTTTTATATGTCTTACTTCTAAGCCACAACTCTAAGTTACACCTTTAATCATGCCCTTAGGTCTTGTCTCTAGATCTCTACACTTCTAAGTCATACTCTTAAGTCACACACCTTTAATCTCACACACCTTTAATCTCAAGGCATCTAAACCAAGATTATCAGAGTGTGCTCAGCTGTTGTAGGCTATTGTAATCCAAGTCACATGTCAGGGTATATGGCTCAAGATGTCTGCAAAGCTGATAGCCACTTTCTGCTAAAAGTCGGCCCCCAACACTCATTGATCTTGATCATTTTACATTGAAATATACTGTCCCAAACTCACTGATAAGGATGAATATATTTTCCTCAAAACAAATATATTATAACATAATGAATGTAGGTTTACAGATACCAGAAAGTTAGAAAATAACATAAATATCTAATAGAAAGTCCATTAGTGCATTGTTTATGTTGATGCAATTACCAGGACATGCTGCCTCCTAAGTTTGCCACAATTCTTTCTAGAGCAGGATTCCAGGTTGTACCAAAGCTAAGAAGAGACTGAACTGGAGAAGCCAGGGGACTCTGCGGTAGATGAAAACAAAACAAAACAAAACAAAAAACCAAAAACAAAACAGAAAACAAACGGCAAGTTGAAGTGGTCTAAGCTAGTGAGTTGAAAGATTCAATCTATAAAGATATTAAATTGTTGTATCTGTAATATAAACAAAGTATTACAAAGGAGAACAGTTTAATATCTTAATTTTTTGTTTATTTGAAAATGTCCATGTCTTTTCATCTTTAGGCTATGCTTATTCATGTACATGGACATAGATTTGTTTTTAAGTCATTTGAATAATTCTGGTTTTATTATTGTTATATTTGTCTTATTGCAAAGATGTTATATTGATGAGGAAATAAAAAAAGTAGCCAGTGAAGTAAAGAAACCTAAGTGGCAAATTAAATTGCTTTATGTTAGAAATAACATAAACCAGAGTGAGTAGAGGTGCTGTGACTCTTTGCCTGACCTTGGGAAGCTTTTCCTCCTACAAGGTTACCTAGCCCAGCTTATTCTTATTATATCTTGGTATTTTGCATTCAATTGAAATCCCTGGATGGCTGCTGTTTTCTCAAGGGAAAGAGAGTAGTGGATCTGGAAAAGAAAGAAGTAGGGGAAGTCTGGGAGAAGAAAAGGATGGGAAGTTTTAGTTGGATGAATTATATAAGAAAATAGTAAAGGAAAAAAAAATTTTACTTTACTTATCCCCCATACTCTATAGACATAATGCAAGAAACAAGGTTTGAAGAATCTCTTGACATCTACCTTTCTCAGATATCCTGTCCACATTCTGTTAAGCTTCTTAGTCTTTATTTTGTCTTTCTATGCTTTGGACCAGGTGACTAAAAAGCTGTCAATGATAATAGGAATAAGTTCACTGGGAACCTATTGTTATTAATGATTCATTCAAAAACTATTCTACCACTGTTCCCAAACATCACATAAATTTACTGTGACCTCATATTCATGAACAAAACCATTTTCTTTGTGAGGAGTAGGTGTTTTTATAATACCTCAGCTTCCATGGAATTGGCATGTTCAAGAAGACCCAAAATAACTAGTTTTATTTCATTTGCTTGACATATTTCACTGCAGATCACAAGTAGAACTAGAAAACTCCAACCACATGGTAGAAACAGAATGGCACTCTAAACATTGAGATCAGTGTTTACTAACTAAGCACAGACTGTTACACTTTGACCACAATTCAACACTCATCCCTTCGCTGTCCTTTCTACTTACAGCAGTGTCAGAGAATCCAGCCAAAATAAATGAATAAATAAAATCCATTACTCAAAGCATAATGACTCATATTTCTGTTTTACATTGAAATGAATTTTTATATCAAACCCAGAAATATTTGACTGGGGAAAAAAGAGACTGACAGTAAGTACTGACAGCATCCAATTGCTTGAATAATCAGGAAAGATGTTAAAAATCATCTGACAAATATTTTAAGCACTCTCCCTAAAAATGTTTTTTTAAAGCATTTACAAATAAGTTTTCAGTAAATGAAAATCTTAAGAAGCAATCTTAGGGAAGAAACTGAGATAAAAACAAGAAGAAATGGAGGTTTTTTTTGTTTTTGTTTTTTTAAAGCTATATCAGGCTGAAGGAGGAACAAAGTTGAGTGGATAGGATTGGCAGCACAAAGGGCAGTGCAGAGCTGTGGGGGCATAAGTGGGAGAAGAGGCCCTTTGTCCTGTGAAGGCTTGATGCCCCAGTGTAGGGGAATGCAAGGGAAGGGAGGCAGGGGAGAGTGGGGGATGGGGGACACCCTTATAGATTCAGGGGGAGGGGGAATGTGACAGGGGCTTCCCAGGGAAGGAACAAGAAAGGGGATAGTATTTAAAATGTAAATAAAGAAACTATTCAATAAAAAAAAAACTGAAAATAGAAGAATAGAAATTACAAGATCAGAAAAATCTTTGATCTATTAGGAAAAAGTCATGGCAGAGAAATGGAAGAGACTTGTAATAGTACTAAGAGAAATAACATTCAGAATATACAAATGTATTTAATGATAAAAAGTAAAATATTAAAGATATTTAAACTTCAAATATAGTGAACCCATGGATTTATGTATGACGATACTGGCTAGTTTTGGGTCAACCTGACACAAGCTGAAGTTGTCACAGTGAAAGGAGCTTTAGTTGAGAAAATGCCTCCATGAGATTCAGCTGTAAGGCATTTTTCTCAAATAGTGATCAAGTGGGAAGGGCCCATTGTGGGTGGTGCCATCCCTGGGCTGGTAGTCTTGGGTTCTATAAGAGAGCAAGCTGAGCAAGCTAGGAGAAGCTAGTCAGTAAGTAACATCTCTCCATGTCCCCTGTATCAGTTCCTGCTTCCTGACCTGCTTGAGTTCCAGTCCTGACTTCCTTTGGTGATGAATAGCAATATGGAAGTGTAAGCTGAATAAACCCTTTTCTCCCCAACTAGCTTCTTGGTCATAATGTTTTGTGCAGGAATGAAAACCCCAACTAAGATAATGACAAAATAACACCTACTAGATTATGAAAAAAATTGATTACTAGTTAAGATACATACTTCCCTTTCAGAAGACTCAAGTTCATTTCCCAATATGTGTGACTCCAGCTCTGTGGAAATTGATGTTTGCCTTGGTCTTAACATGTACTAGTATGTACATGAAATTATGAACACACACACACACACACACACACACACACACCTACCACCACCACTACCACCCAGAGAAAAATATACACACAAATATACAAACATACAAATACACATTAATAAGAAATAAATTTTTAAAAAGAAAAATACTGTGAAAAGAGAAAATACAGCACATATACTTTGCTTAACAAGATACAGGTAATTTAAACATTCCTGTGGTTATTAATGAAATCTGATTTATCAACTGAAACTAATATAAGGAAGCATATGTCTAGAAGGCTTCATTATAAAATACTGCTAAATATTTTAAAAAGAGCTACACTCTATTTTACATCTTCCAGAAAATAATTGAATAACATTTCCCAATTGATAAAGGAATGTAATTAATTGGGCACCATAATCAGCTAAATAAAAATATCACATAGAATTAAGAAATGGATAGAATGAGTTATATATTTTAATATGATAAATGTTATTCTAGGAATGCCAAACTATTTCAAAACATGTAAGTTAGTAACTACAATGAAAAAAACAAAGAAGCAATCAAAATTAAGGCAAAGAAGAAAAATCACATCAGTATACAATCGAATGCAAAAGGAGCATAAGGAAAACTGTGAGGTCCATTTCTAAAAAAATCTTTTAAAACATTGAAGTATTTAGGTAATTTTGTTAATAAAGAACACAGTAAGATTACATATTTGTATGTAATGATAATTCATGAGAAAAGATGACATTAATATAGGGTAATATAGAGAGAAGTATGTGTAAGAATTTGGAGGGAAGATTGGAAGGGAGTTTAGAAATATTATATTTATATGATAATTTCTAAACATAAAAACAGGGTATAAAAAATACTCCTCAAGCCTATCTTTAACAACAGTACATACAATTTTTAATGCCTAGCACTGTTTCCCTAAAATTCAAATCAAAATAAGGGTGCCTAGATTAATGAATTTTTTTTTCAAAATAGTCTCAGAGGCAAAGAAAGTAATAAAATCAGATTAAAAGGAAAAAAAGAAATAAAGCCATTGGTGTATGTGAATAATATATGCCTACCAAGAAACAAAAAAAAAATAGAAAATATGTCTTAATAAAAAGAAAACCTGATAGAGCTAATAAATGTCTTTAAAAAGGAGATAGAATAAATTATAAACATGAATATAAATTTTATTGAGATTGATATATAACATATATGTTATAAAACATCTAATACATAACTTTATTTTGTATATATATGTTTATATACATATATATATACATATACACACTTATACACATATATATACAGCAATATTTACATACATACATAATATAAACAATATAGTAATATATTAAAATAACTATATATTACATACTATATATATATGTATGTATGACAACAAAGTCATGCATGTTACTTAAATTGAAGTTAAGAATATAATGCTATAGACATTAATTAGAGAAAAGAAATTGTTATGTGTCATATTTAAAAATATATATAGGGTTTGTATGTAAAATTTTGTATCACCAGGGAAATAAATTCGAGATGAGTTAAGTAAGTGGAAATATAAGGAAACAGATATTGGAACACCAAAAATGAGAAAATAAGTATGATATGAAATATACATATGTATATATAATTCTCTCACAAATTTAGTAGGATTTTGATATCTCTAGCTCAACTCTAGGTGAATATATATGTACAAAACTGTAAAGTACCAAATATTAGTCTGAAAAGCAAACAAAGGTAAAATAATACTTAAGCAGGCAAAAGGATGGAACTAGGAAATATCATCCTGAGTGAGGTTACTCAGACCCAAAAGACATGCATGGTATATACTCACAAAAAAGTGGATATTAGACAAAAAAGCACAGAATATCCAGGATGCAATCCACAGAAATCAAGAAGGCTAACAAGCCGAAGGCCCAAGTAAGGATGTCTCCATTCCTCTTGGGAGAGAAAAGAAAGCAAACACAGGAGGGGGGAGGGAAGGAGGGAGAGAGTAAAAGGGGGACAGGGAGGGGAAGAACAGAGCATAATTGGGTATTGGTAGGGAACAGGACTGAGGCCTTGGGGCCCAGCAGAAAGAATAAAAACAGATAACCTCAGGAGGTAGGAAATGGGGGAACCCTCTAGAATATACCAGAGACCTGGTAGGTGAGAGACTCTCAGGTCTCAAAGGGAGGGACCTTAGATGAAATGCCCTACAGTGGGCAGAGGGAATTTGTAGAGTTCACTTCCAGTAGAAAGACAGGGCATCAAGTGGAAGCCTGGGATTGCCATCCCACACTCAGAAACTCTGGCCCATAATTGTTCCTGTCTGAAAGAACTGCAGGGACAAAAATGGAGAAGAGCCTGATAAAAAGGAGTTCCTATGACAGGCCCACACTAGGATCCAGCTCTCAGGCAGAGGCCCCAAGGCCTGACACTGTTACTGATGCTGTAGTGTGCTTATAAACAGGGGTCTATCCTGACTGCCCTCTGAAAAGGCCAACTAGTAGCTGAAAGAATCAGATATAGATATTTACACCCAACCAATGGACACAAGATTGGGACCCCTGTGGCTGAATTAGGGAAAAGCTGGAAGAAGCTGAAGAGGTAGGCATCCCTAGAGAAAGACCAGCAGCCTCAACTAACCTGGACTCCCTGGATTTCTCACTGAACCAACCAACCAGGCAGCATTCGCCAGCTGATATGAGGCTCCCAACAGAGGACTACTGGGTTTGAGATGTACCTAACCCTCAAGAGGCTGGAGCCCCAGGGAGTGGAGAGTGGAGTGGGGGAAGTGGTGGTATGGACATCCTCTTGGAGATGCAGGGAGGAGGTGTGGGATGTGGAACAGTCAGAGGGTAGACTAGGATGGGAATAAAGTCTGGAGTGAAAAGAGAGAGGGGGAGGAGGAGAGAGGGGGGAGAGAGAGAAAGAGGAATGTATTTAAAAATTATTTATTAATTTAATTTACAACATGATGGCAGCTTCCTCTCCATCTCCTTCCAGTCCTTCCCTCTCCATTCCCCTTCTCTCATTTCCTGTATCTGTCTCCTCAAAGAGGAGGAGGCCTCCCATGTGTATTCACCCTTCTTTGTTTCTTAATGAGTTATGGTAGGATAAGTACTTCTTCTGTTATTGAGTCTAGATAAGGCAGCCCAGTTAGGAAAATGGGATTCTAGAAAGAATTATGAGTAATATAACAAAAAGTGTACAAAGTTTTTATTCCATAAACCCTATTAGCAAAAGATGCTCTTTCTGATGAAGGAAATGTTACATATGTGAATTGAACATATGATAGCAATTGTTAGGTGAAGGGTGGTCAGCTCTAAAACCACACACACACAAAACAAAAAGGGACTCAGTATGTTACATCTATATATTTTTACATATGAACACATACACAACACACACACATACACTCATCACTTTCTTTACATAATGTTGGCTTTGTACCTGGACAATAATTGGTTTTTTAAAAGTCAACAATTTTTTTATCAAATGTCATCAATTAGCATGAGAATACCATAGTTTCAGGTTACATTTTCAGTTTAGGTAACTGTTTTGTAGAAGCATTTTTATTTTGAGTAGTTTACTTTGGATGAGGGCTTTACACAGGCTATTAATGCATTGCATGTATATACCCACAGTCCTAAGACATAGAGTATCATACAGAGAAAACAGTACTACAGATGACAGAAAAAATGAAGTTAAATGTTTAATGATTAAAAACATATTCTACATTTTTCCATAGATTTTATTTAGAAGAGAATACCCGGTTGATATTACAGAAGAGAAAATACTAAAATATTTGAGAAGTGAACCAGAATAATTACAAAACACAAGATCTGTGACTTTAGGAAAGATATGTTCAGATAGATTGAAATGTATCTTTACATAGATATGATGTGCTGGCCAGGTTTATTCAATTTGATACAAGGTAGGGTCATCTGGGAAGAGAAAACACCACATGTGAAAATGCTTACATCAATTTGGCCTGTAGGCAAATATGTGAGGCATATTCTTGGTTAATAGTTGATAGCAGTATCTAGCTAAGTGACATATTTGATGTTGGTGTGTATCACAATAATAGAAATCTAATTAGCATAAATGGTAAAGTGCATGTACCAACAGCTGGGTAAGTTTTAGAGCAGTGTGAGTATGGCAAGCGTTACAGTGGTTAATGTTAATTCATTTCAATCTTCTCATTGGTTTAGCAATACCAGTTCAGAATGAAGATTGTGTGAAAAATAACGAGCAGAAGGATGGTGTGCAGTACCACATAGCAGAGTACACTGTCATGGAGTGTAGAATGACTGTATTTTTAATATAAATATAATATTCTAAAATTCTTTTCTAATTTAGTAACTCTATAAGTTCTTTACCATCCTGAGATTTATGTCCTTTTAATGTGACCACTCTTCCTCAAAAAATTGATGAATTTTTGATTATTCAAAAAATTCACTTTGTAGACAACCTATGGCAATAGCTTTTTATGCACAGTAACACCAGCAGATATCCTCTGGAGATACATCTTATATCTTCCTAAACTATTACAAATGAAGTTTAAACTTGCTCAGAGTAAAGTGTCTTTGAAATATTGTGTCACTCTGTCATACTTGTTAAAATAGTACATGCCTTTCATGATGAAATGGCATTTCACATTACTAGAAAAACAGTGACCTACCTTATGCAAATGTCAACTGGGTAAATGAAATAAATACTGTTGTAATTATCCAGGCAAAATAGTATTTCAGCTTACAAGTGTTCTACAGCCATAGTTTGAAGGCTCATCCTTTGATTTCCATGCCAGAAACAGAAGTCCACCTTATAGGTAAAAAAGCATTTAGAAGCATAGTCTATGAAACATTTTAAATTGTATTTTCTACATGGAAAATTTAAAGGTGTAGTCCCCAACCAGAGTGTTTCAAAACATCATGAACTCTTCAATTTACATTACATTTTATGTCTGTACTTTTAGTAAATGCTAAATTTCTTAAATTCTATCTTAAGTAAAAGCATAATACTTTGAAATCATTGTTCATGCTATAAATTCTAGATGGAAGTGTTTAGGAAAGGATTCAATATTACCCTTTAAATTTAATGAAAAATAAAAATGATAAGACAACATTTCTATTATACTTTAACAAGCTCTTGGTGGAAAATTGGAAGATCTCTTAATAAATTACACTTTACCTCCTGTCAGAATAGTACTGAATTCAACTTTTGCACAAAAATTGATGATATATAAGTCTTGAACAGAGCACTCAAGATATGATATTTCTTTTACTCTATGACAGAATGTATCACTATTCCAGTTTTCAAGTTATACTTCACAGATAAGGTAATAAAAAAGAGCCTGGTACTTTCATAAAAACAGAAACTTTAGTCAATGACAAAGAATTATGGAGCCACATATAATCACATACCCCTACACCAACCTGGTTTCTAAAAAAGAATCCAAAAATACACACTTAAGAAAAAAATAGCATCTTCAACAAATGTTGCTGGTCAAATTAGAAAGTGGTATGTGGAAGATTGAATTTGTACTCTTATCTATCCCTGCATAAAACTGAACGATAAATGGATTAAAGACCTCAGCATAAGACCTGGTGCCCTGAATCTGGTAGAGAAAAACAAAAGGAATACATTTGAATTTATAGACACAGGAAAGTACTTTCAGAACAAGGGCTTGTTAGTACAAGCATTACAACAAAAAATTAATCAGACAACACAAAACTGAAAAAAAATCTGTACAGCAAAGGACACCATCACCAAGGTGAAGAGGCACCCCACAGAATGGGAAAAATTCTTTAATAGCTATATGTTTGAAAGCAATTGATGTATAGAATATATAAAAACCTCATAACTGACATGGGGGGAAATCTCTTTCTGAATTGGAAAAACATTTCAGGTATGGACTTTAGCAAATCCCTTCTCCCCAGAACAAATGGGAAGGCTCTGAGTATATTTAGCAGTGACTTATTCTCTAGCCCTTTCCATGTGAGAACCACAATACAGTACAGTACACAGACACATGCACATACACATATACATATTTTATTCTACAAAATGCAAAGCCTGAAGACAATCCTCAAAGCCCCTCTGAGGTTGAGATTAGGGTCTTCATCATTTAAAATTCCATGCTGTTCTGAAATTCTAAATTAAGGCTGCAGGTTTCTGACCATTTATGGCTGCCATACTACTACACCATGAGCAAATCTCAGCTGCTTCTCTCTGGATATGTATCACCCCTTTCATGTGGGGAGACCATAATCCCAGCAATGTCATTCCTCACAAAACTCCAAGAAGCATCATTGGTTTGAGTATTGGGTATATTGATTGGGTATTTTTATTTATTCAAGAAGAAGTAGACTTCTTTCACTCATAATTTTCCTTTGCCCATTTAATGTACTAATATTGAATCTTTTTGATAGTGTGCAATAAAAAAGGAATCCCTAAATCTTTGTTTGCCCTTAGCACAATTCCATTGTCTGTCAAATCACATAGTGTTGTTTGATCTTCTAAGGATAGTGTTAAAGGTCATTACAGGTGGATGCTCCCTTGTTATTCTGTCTAAAATACTTTTCCCTCTCGACTTTATCTGGTACCAACTGTGTTGTAGGCCTTGGTGAATCGTAAATAGTTTGTTTTAAAAATCTCTTTTTTGATTAAAATTGTTGACAGAGGCAAATATGTATTCTAAAAGTTGATAATTCATAAATTTATAATATCAAATGTGAGTTTTATATATTTCATGATTAAACAGTATCTTTTTAATTTAATAATTCTTTTATTTTTCATTTTGATAAAATATTTTATTTATTTACATTTTAAATGTTATCCCCTTTCCCAGTTTCCATTCCAGTAATTCCCCATCCCATTCCCTTTCTCCCTGCTTCTATGAGGGTGCCCCCCTACCCACCCACCCACTCCTGTCTCCCTGCCCTGGCATTCCCCTACACTGAGGCATCAGGCCTTCACTAGACCAAGAGCATCTCCTCCCATTGATGCTCAACAAGGACATCCTCTGCTACATATGCAGCTGGAGCCATGGGTCACTCCACATGTACTCTTTGGTTGGTGGTTTAGTCCCTGGGAGCTTTATAAATATATCAAGTATTTAAATGCATATGACCAGTGTAAATGGTCAAATATGTATCAGATATTTTCAACTGCAGTCTTAATTTTTTCTCATATTTAAAAATGTAAATTTTTATATTAATTAGCAATCATTTTTTTGTAATTATAAAAGTTAGGGATTACTCTAAGTTCCAATGACATTATACAGGTGACCCTACAACTTATCATTGTCACAAAATTGTCCTGTCTCATTTTGTTAGTCAATTTTTTGTTCTTATCTCAGAAGAGAAAATGCTGGTAATTTATAATAAACTCATTTCTCACAGCACTGGAAGCCCTGAAATCCAATATCAAAGTGGTAACAGACTTTTGTTTATTATGACATAGGAGAAGACATCATCTTGTGAGGGTTCAAAGGGAATGGACAAAAAATAAACAGATGCAAGAGAATTCATATTTATAACAGAACTAGTGCCAAAGTATCTATACCAGCTTCTGTGACATTGTCACATATCTATCACGTACCTCTATCTGCAGAATTTTTCTGGCTAGCTACCACCTATCATCTAACTATCTGACTATCATCTATATGTCATCTCTCTAGAATATATCTTTTCTGTCCATCAAATGTCTACCTATGCATACTATTCTCTGGAAAATAACATATGTTTATGGGTAATACACATATCTTTCCAATATGCAAGTTTGTTTTTGTGTTTAATAAGTGATCAAATTTTATGTAAAATAAAGATGTATTTACAGTAAATGTATTTATTGATTATATCGATTAATGTATTTACACAATTACACTTTTTATTAAATATTTTTTCTACTTATTAACTATCAGCTTTAGAATTGCTATTCTGCATTAAGAATATGCAAGGCAAAGGTAGGAATAGTAAGTGTACTGCTCATAAATATTTCTCTTTTCACAATTTGCAAATATTTACTTTAATAGTGGGATGCAATAGGAATTCTTAAATGCAAAGTAACTTAATTGTTTATATACATGAAATTACCAAGATTATTTTTAAATAAATCATGGTTTTATTTCAAATAGAGAGCAATTGTTAATGTTATCCAGAAATGCATGAAAAATAAGCTTCATATTTGTAGAAAATTAAAATGTTCTATTAACACACTAAATCAAACACAAGTACAAAATAATGTGGAGTAAAACTTGGAGAGGGGGAACTCTCTTTGGCTTATTAATACTATACTTGAATTTTCAAACAGATGAAAAAATTAAATGGCACTATATCTGGTTTGTTAAAATCAACTCCAAATGCATGTTTCCAAATGGCTTTGAATAAATTACATTTTCCATGTAATGGCCTAATAATAAATGAAATGCTTTTTGCTGACCCACTTAACATTCATTAGAGGCTTACTAAGTGTATATGTACTTTCCACTTTATGGTGCACTTATGAAATATCTGGGTTCTTTCTTCTTTCCTGGCTTACTTCCACTTTATATCTTATTCTCTCCCTTCCTTTCCTTTCTTCTTTACTCCTCTCTTCTTGCCTCCCATGTTTCTTATTTCTTTCTCTTTTTTGTTTGTTTAGTTTTGGGTACATGTTCTGTAGGATTAAATGACTCTAGAAATACGAATGCAGCACGTGTTAGACACTGGCCTTTTACAATTCAATGTACAATAGCATAGAAACATAAAAGTGATTTCTGATTTCTTACCATTGAGCAATTTTGAAAATTAATAACTATGAAATGTAACCACGTTACTTCATCTTTCAAAGAACTTAAAATTTTTATCCTATACACTAGTCTGTTTTTAAATGAAGCTAAAGAACAGATGTGGATTATCTGTACCTTGGGTAAAACTATAATTTTGCCACTGTGTATTTGAAGGAAATTTATCTTAATATTCCTAGTCACTTCTGGATTGTCTTCAATAGTGCATGCTAAAACTTAGGGAAGAAATATTTATGAAATATATTCACAACATTGTTATTTACATTTTCAGTGTTTCAAGATGTTTGTTTCATTTTATATGTGTTTATGAATATCTCAAACATGTTGTATATTTGTGGATGTCTGTTCACCATTCTACTGTTCATTATGGGAAAATCAATACGATCAGTATCAGTCAGTACACAAATAGAACATGGAATCTATGATGCTTAGAAAGCAGGCTCTCTTTAATGGCTGTGAGTGTTAGACAATCCAACGTTATAATCATGATTAATTGCTAACCAACTACCAGAGAGAGCCCTAGATGCATTAAAGCAAAGATTTCATCTTGCCACTTTGCACAAAATGAAGAATTTCTTCTTTTTATTGGCCTATCTATTAAAATAACTTACTTTGCATACTTAAAAACAGTGAGTACTTTCAGAGATTCAAAACCAAGCTTAATCACATTAATATAACATTTGTTTATTTCAAGATCTCTAGGTTGCTAAATGAACTCTGCAGTTTGGCTGCTGCCTTGAAGTAGTGCTATGAGGAGAAACAAATTGACTTCTATTCTGTACATTTCTTTTGTTCTTAAAAAAATGAGAGCAAGTTTCCTTCCTCAGTAGAAGGCACTCAGTGGATCTAATTCAAACCAGAAAGTAACCATTTCTTTTCCAACTCTTTCCAGTCTCCACTTAAAATGTTAGTAATATTTGTTTAATCCCTACTTATTTGACAATGTTAAAATTATTTTTACATGCAGAAATGAAGATACTCTCTTCTCCATCACTGGGGTAAACTTTACAAAGATCATGAAAGTTACAAAACATAGCAGTTTTCTACAAGCTGATGAAGATGAGCTAAAACTCTTAGAATACTAGGGACGATGTCTGCAAGATCTGTAAAATAATACCATGTGTGCCATGCAGCTCTGAAGTTAAACACAACCAGGAGAAAACTGTTAGTAACTCCATGGGGCATAGTGCTGTGTCTTCTTTTTTCATAAGACATCAAGCTATAGTTCAGAGCTGAGGCACCACAATTGTACTCTCTGCTACTACTAGATCTGTGAACAAGCTGCTATGTTCCAGCTATCTCATGCATAGCCCAGCATCTTCCTCCATGACTGAGACCCTCTGAAATCACAAGCCAAATCGGTTTTTTTTTGTTATTTTCTTCAGATACTTCATTATAGACCTGAAAATCTAACTAATACATTGTGCAATTGCCTATCATGAAACATAATATTTCTATAGCATCACGAAACACTAGAACTTATTCCTCTTAACTGTGTCAACTGTTGGACATTAACCTCCCTCATTTTGTTTCTGCTACCCTGTAATATTCAGTAATACTCATATACTCTTGTCATCAGTATACTGCATACATCCTGACTTTGTTAAAATGGGTAACATATTTAGAATGAAGGAAACGTAAGACAATTCACTGTGATCCATAATGTGAAATAAATTTTTATGCTGCAGATTAGAAGTCAACATACGTGTCAATGTTCCAAGTGAAATTTAGGTTTGAGTAGTTTAAATTTTTAAAGAATATTGAAACTTACTCTCAACAAAAAAAAAATACATGATTTTTACATGGATTGTTACACAGCAATTTGTGTTTATGGATTTATGGTGAATAGAAAGTTTGCTAGGAAAAGCAGTGCTAGTCATCTATTAGACTGAATCCAAAGAACATGAAATTTTATTACCTAACAAAGAAGATATTTCCTTAAGAGAAATGATTTAGTGTGGACACTATTTAGAAATACAGTTAATCAACAATCGGACTAGTGTTGGAAGAGGCGATAGTTTCCTGCAGAAAATCATACTGAGTCACCTTCTTTTTACATTCTGCAACAGAATCAAAACTGATGGAGGTAAATTTAGCTTGACTTGCTACTCATTTACTTTTTTAAAATAAAACAAACAGATTTTTTTTCTAACTATTACAATAGTTAAAGTGTTTGAAACAGAGATGGACTTCTATGAGTTGTGAAAAAACTGTAGACCGAAACATGGTCCTAGGCTGAGGATAATCAGGGAGCTTTATACAGAACTTTTTCTGTGTATTGGAGGTTTCATCTGCATTTTGTAAATGGAAATTTCTCTAGGAAAACTTGTCTAGTTATTTGCAAATCCTCTCACTACATAAATATTTGAGATATATATAATTTATGTATGATATATATGATATATAAATACATATATATGATATATATAAATATTTGAGATCAATATTTGATGCCAATCAATAAGCCAAGTAATCAGCCTGAAAATCAGTTTACATTATAAAGGCTGAACAGATTTTCTTTAGGCATATTTCTGTAAATACATATGCATGCAATTAGCAATTAGTACCAAAAGTTATGAATTTGAAGAAGAACAAGAAGTGGTATATGGAAGTATGTAGAGGGAGGGAAGGAGGAGAAATATAGTATAATCTAATTATAATTTCAAAAGTAAAAATAAATTTAAAAGAGCTAAAGAAATTGTGGGAAAGCATGTTACATAATCGTGATATCTATTGCTTGAGATTCAACTCTTTCATTCAAATCTCTTATAAAGTAATCCATGGCTTTGTCAACGATAGGGTTTTAAATCCTTGCATCTCAGAATGTGATGTTCTTTAAAAATAGAAGGCTTAAAGTGTATGTGCAGAACATATAAAATTGTTAATGGATATGGAGTTTTCCCATCAGATTTGATCAATTTATGATCTGTTGTATATTTAGTAATAATGTGCACTAGTTATTTTGACTGAAGTAATCAATACGTTAGTAGAGTATTTATGGAATTGAAATGACAATCAATTTATATGCAAACATTTGTTGACCTGTGTTTTAAACTCATAATTATTCTTTATAGCTCAAATCTGTTATTAGGGGTTCTTCTGAGAGGCATTAAGTAAGTATTTTATATTGTTTGAACTTCATAAAAATGTAATTGTCTTATACAAGCTTGCATTTGTTTCCTTGCTTTCTTTTTTTTTTTTTTTTTTTTTTTTTTTTTTGTCAGTTGGCATGTATGATTTTAGAGAAAGTCTTGAGATATACCACGTGAAAGCTTTATTACCAGGGGAGTGCAGGGTATAAGGTGGTATATTACTAATACATTATATCATGCTTTAATTTTTAATTTATTTGTTTGTATTTTACTTATTCACTTTACATCCTGCTCTCTGACTCCTCCCTGTCAGTCCCTCCCATAATTCATGTCCCTATCCTCCATTCCCATCTCCTCTTAGCAAGTGGGGGTCCTCCTGGATATCCCCCTATCCTGGTACAGGGTTAGGCTAGGTGCTTCCCCTCACTGAGGCCAGACAAGGCAACCCAGCTAGAAGAACATATCCCACTTACAGGCACACCTTTTGGGACAGTCCCTGCTTAAGTTGTTCAGGACCCACAAAACATTATTAATGTAGGGGACCTAACCAGGATCAAAATGATCAATTATACTTATGTTCTATTTATAATATGTAAATAACAGACCCACATGAAGACCAAGCTGCATATCTGCTACATATGATCAGGAGGCCTATATTCAGTTCATGTATGTTCTTTGGTTGACAGTTCAGTGTTTGAGAACCCCAAGGGTCCAGGCTTGTGAACTCTTTGTCTTCCTCTGGAGATCCTATGATGTACCATGCTGAATGTACCTGATCTTGTCAGAGACCATACTTTTTAAAACCGTAAGTCATTCTTTAAAACATGTGTCTCCTTAGAAGACATCTTCCTTGTTCAGTTTTCTAAATTTTCCTCACTATGCATGCTTTATACACATTCCATTCTGACTTCTTTGAGTGTATGAGTAAACAAAGTGACCTCATGTGCTGATCTCAGAGCACTTATATTTCATTTTATGCTTCCAAGAAGCTTTAACAATCTGAAAGAATGAAATCATAAATGAAGAATTTTAAAAGATACATTATAGATAAAGATCATGACCTTTGGAGATGAAGTTTTTCCTAATCTACACAAAGGTGAGGTATAGATTGGAAGTTTATTCGACATTTTGCAGATACTGTGTTTTTTTGAACAAGTTGGCAAAAACAAATTATTAAATATTGGCATTATAACTTTTCATAAGGTGCAAAATCTGAAGTGTGCAGTTTTTGCAAATAAAAAGCATAAGGGTAAAATTGTTAAACATATTTATAAATCTATTCAACTGAATACTATTTTCAGATGCTGCTTTTAATCTAAAACAGTGATCTTTAGTACACATGGTTTTTAAAATACTTTAAAAATTATTTTCCAACTTATTTATTTTTGACTGTTTTCCTGAAGCAGTGTTGTGAACCACATCTGTTACTAGTGCCAGAGAATATCAAAAGAGAGCACTGGATCTCCTGGAACTGAAATTACAGAAAGATATAAGCCACCATATAAATATAAAAACAATTGATTTTAACCACTGAGCTATCTCTCCAGTACCTCAAAGATTTAATTTTTATTAATAGCATACAAGTTAATATTTTAGTTTACTATAACTAAAACCACAAAACATTATTAATCTAGGGGGACATTAAAGGATCAAAATGATCAATTATACTTAATGTTCTGCTTATGATATGTAAATATCTAAACTTATTTTTAGAGTTACTAATTAAGTAAAACTGGTTTTAATTCATGGAAATCACCATTTATAAAATCAAGAGTTTTACTTTCAAAGTGTCCATTGTGATGACATATGATATCACTTATTAAGTTGTGTTCTTATCAAAATGTGTATTAAATGATCAATTTTGGCACAAGTTCACACATGAGGAATACATGTCATATAAACTATTTTTCAAAATATCCAGGGAAACTTATATAAAATTATGCACTCATAGAGTTTATTTCAGGATTACAATTAGTATAATGATAAATTATACTTTATCATTTATATTTGACATTTGCTATAGGCAGATACTTTAAATTATAGGTGAAATAAATACGAAACTGGGATAGATATTCCTGTCACCAAAGTAATTCAATGTTATACTTACAGAGTTTACATAGAATTTACTAGTTGTGCTAATAGCACTGGAAATTTTAACCAAGTAATATATGAGGTAAAAAAATTTACCAAAGCTGAAACTAAAATTAGAAAATCTGTATGTGAAATAGAATATCATAACATGAGTTTGAAGAAATGCCTGTACAACATTATATCATGTCTTAAGTATTAAGGTACAAGTTTTGGAGATTGAAGTGGTGATGCATATCTATAAACCCAGTATGCAGAATGTAAAGGCAGGGTGATTGGGGATTTAAAGCAATTTAATCAATATAAGAAATTCAAGACCAAACTGGAATATTAAATGAAATCTTATTTCACCTCATATGTACACACAAAAAGAAAAATAAATTGAATGTATTCTAGTTAGATACTCTACATGAAATTGCAGCTATCTCATCACTGATTTAAAGAAAATAGGAATTTTATAGCTCAGCTAATCATTAAACAAAAAATGACGCTAGGAAAACATCTGAGTTGTGTAGAATTAGTTGTAATGATGCCACTTATATTTTATGGAAACACCATCTAGAGCAATGATAAGTGCAGCAATTTGAGCTACAATGTGTACCCATATAACTACTATGATGTAAGCTGTGTGTCCAACAAAGCAAGCAAAGATGGATTTTAAAAACTTTACATTGCTGTTCACAGTATATATTATGACAGTTATTTAAACTTATAATTTGTAGAAGACAATCTTCTAGTAAGTTGAAAGAAACATTTCTATGCACTGACTATATCAACAGATTCATTTTCTGTGAGTAGGACTTTTTTTTTTACATACATTCAAGTGTGAGCACATACATGTATGTGTAAGTGTCTATGTATGTGTGTTTCAGATTGCCTACCTCATTTTGATGTTCATGTGTGATAAAAGCCTTGGAATATACAGATAAGTGATAATTTAATAATTACAATGCTGCCTGAGAAATCTTATAGAAAACAAGAATGAAGAAATAAACATGATAATAAATTCACTAAATGAAAAAGTATAATAATAATAATAACAATAATAATAATAATAATAATAATAACAACTGCTTTTCCAAATTTTCAATAATATACTTAATATACTGCATTGGAAGAATACATTTTTTGAAAGTCAAGTACTTCTGATGAGAATAAACACAAGCAAACCCTCTGCAGATGTTTCACTTGCTTATTATTATACTGTTGAAAGATCTGTTTTGTTTTTATGTATCTGGATACTTCTCTGTGTGTTTCTGCATGAGGAAGTGCATGTTCATGGAAGAGCTGACAAAAGGCCAGAAAATGGATTTAGATCCTCTGAAAATAGAAGTACAGGCAGTCCTGAACTCACTAACATAGTTGCCTGGAACCAACCTTCCCTCTTCTGGATGAGTAGCAAGTACTCTTAGCTACTATACTATATCTCCATTTCCTGTTTGCTATTTTAAAATTATTAGTATTAGTATTTGCATATGGCTAAATACTTCATTTAGTAAAATGTGTACAAAATCATGTATGTTTTCATAGTAAAACTTACATGAAACATTTTCAAGTTTTATATGTGTTAAACATGCAAAGAATTTAATACTTTATTATACTTAGGCTGATACCAACCTAGATTAATAATAATATTTTACTGGCCTGACTACTTCATTTTCTTCCATTTGTATTTCACTGAACAGGTTACAGTAGACTCTGTGTAAAGGTTAGGATTAAAGTTTTCAATTAAAAATAGAGACTGCCCCATCTGGGGATCCATCCCATATGCAGCTACCAAAGCCAATCACTATTGCTGATGCCAAAAAGTGCTTGCTTGACATGAGCCTGATATGGATGTCTCCTGAGAGGCTCTGCCAGAGCCTTACCTGTGCAGATGCTGATGCTTGCAGCCAACCATCAGACTGAGCATGAGAAGCCCAATGGAGTAGTTAGGGGAAGGACTGAAGGAGCTGAAGTTTTTGCAACCCCATAGGAAGAACTACAGTATCAACCAACCAGATGCCCTCTCCCTCCCTTGAGCTCCCAGGGATTAAACCACCAACCAAAGAATACACATGGCTCCAGCCACACATGTAGCAGGGAATGACCTTATCTGGAATCAATGGGAGGGAAGGCCCTTGGTACTGTGAAGGCTTGATGCCCCAGTGTAACAGAATGCTAAGGTGGTGAGGTGGGAGTGGATGGGTGGGTGGGGGAGCACCCTCATAGAACCAAAGGGGAGGGTGGAATAGGTGGTAGGCTGAGGGGAAAATGGGAAGGGAGATAATATTTGAAATGCAAATAGCTTTTTTTTAAAAACAGAATCTAGAGATACTAGGATAAAAAGACAGCATCTTCAATAAATGATTCTGGTTAAACTGCAAAGCTAAGTATGTAAATACAAATAGATCCACATCTATCACCTTGCACAAAACTGAACCCCAAATGGATCTAAAATTTTACCTTAAAACTGGATACACTGAATCTAATAGAAGAGAAAGAGAGACCTTGTTTTATTGTTTTCCTTTTATTTCCATTGCTGTAGTTATTTATTCACTTTACATACCAATCACAACCTCCTCTCACTCTAGTCTCTTTCTAACAAAGCCATCTCCTGTCTCGGCTGATGTGCCCTTCCCCCAGGCCTGAGAAGGCCTGCAAAGTCATTTACCACAACAGACCAAGCAACAGTAGGACCTGAGATGCATTGCATTACCAGCCTTGGCACCTTGGAGCCTGCTACCTGAGCTAAGAAGAATGGACTGCCTACTGAGTTAGCCTTGACACCTTCCCGGACTGCCATCTCCTTACCTAGCCCCTGGGCTGAACCAAGAAGAGACTCTGGGGGGTGAGGTTTCCCCTTTATATGTGAAAGCAAATTATTAAACTTCAGGCCTTGATCAGAATACTCTGTCTTGGCCCCATGTTTCTCTCGCCTTCCATTCCTGTTAATTCCCAGGCTTCATCTCAGGAGAACCCGGTATTCGTGGCTGCAGGCAGCTACAGGCTGATATGGATGAACACCCAAACTGGATACTTACCCACCCAGGCACATCAACTCACAGCATGACTAAGCACATTCTCTCCATTGAGGCCAAAGAAAGCAGCCCAGTTAAGGGAACAGGATTCATAGACAGGCCTTAGTGTAAAGGACAGCCACTGCTCCAATTGCTGTGGGGCCTGCATTGTAACCAAAGTACACTTATTATACATATGTGCTAAGAAAGGGCTAGGTTCTGAAGATTCTCATTCTTTGGTTGGTATTTCTCTGAGAGCCCCCAGGACCCAGATTAGTTAATTCTGTTGTTCTCCCTGTTGAGTTCCTATTCTGACCAGGTTCCTCAATCCTTCCTCCAACTCTCCCACAAAACTCACCAAGCTCCATCTAATGTTTGTTGGTCTCTGCCATGTGCTGGGTCGAGATATTCAGAGCGCAGTTATGCTTGGCTCCTATCAGCCAGCATACAGAGTATCATTACTAGTGTCAGGGATTGGTGCTTGCTTATGGGATGGGTCTCAATTTAGGCCTGTTATTAGTTGGTTGTTTCCCAGCCTTGTTCTGTCTTTGCTCCTGTGCTTCTGTAGTCAGGGCAATTTTGGGGTCAAAAGTTTTTGGGTGGTTTAGTATCATCCTTCCACTGGGATTCTTACTGGGCTACAGGAGTGATCACTTCATGCTCCATATTTCTCACTGCTATAAGTCTCAGATAGTCACCCTCATAGACACATGGGAGCTGCCCACATCCCAGGTTTCCAGCTTTCTCTAGAGAAACCCACTTTCAGCTGTTGATTTCCATTCACTCTCCTGGTCTTTTATCTCCCTTGCTCGCTACACCTGATTCCCAGGCCCATTCTAAGAAGAATGGCAGTAGTTCAACCTCAAGACCCAGCTATACCACTTCAGGATATATACCAAAAGATGGTAAAACATCCCACAAAACACTTTTGTAACTATGTTCATCACAGCTTTATTCTTAATAGTCAGAAACTAGGAATGTCTCAGATGTCCCTCAACTGAAGAATAAAGAACATGTGGCTTATTTATACATTTGAAAACTACTCAGCTACAAAAAAAAAAAAAAAAAAAAAAAAAAAAAAAAAAAAAAAAAAGACAGCATGAATTTTACATGCAAATGGAACTTCATCCTGAATGAGGTAATCCAGACCCAAAAGGACATGTCTGGTATATAATAATTTATTAGTGGATATTAGCCATAAAGTACAGGATATACACACTACAAACAACAGACCTAACTATCAAGAGGGCCCAAGGAAATATGCTCGAATCTCACTCAGAGTAGAAAATAAAATCGTCATTGGAGGTGAATGGAGGAAGAGAACTGGGTGAGAGATTATGTAAGTGACAACTCTAAATGGGATGTATCCATCTATCAAATACCTCTTCTCAGAGCCCAGCGAACCAGATAGAAGTCAACAAAGAAAGAGTCCAGACAGCAGAGGTAACAAAGGACATGAAGAGAATACATACCTCTAAAACAATTGAGCCATGCTCACATGAACCCTTTGAGACTGAAGCAGCAGTCTTGTACTCCTCAACTGGCCATCCACATTTATACTATAGCTTTCAGGATAATACATTTATTGAATGCCTAAGTAAGGGAAGAAGTAGATTTCTCATTCATGTGCCTTCTATTGGGCTCTTTGTATTTTCATGTTTCCTTGACTTGTACAACCTTTAATATGATGGTATTTATTTTTTGTTTTATCATTGTATTTTTCATGGTTATGTTTACATGTTAACTTTCATCTTTCTTACAGTCCAGTCACTATTCCTATCCCAGTCTGTCCTCTGAATTTTCATCATCCCATACCTCCTGCCCCACTTCCAAGAGGACGACCAAACTACCCACCACCATGTCACCAGACCTCTCTACTCGCTGGGGCTACAACTCTTTCAAGGGTTAAATAATCCTTCTCTCACTGTGGCCAGACCGTATAGTCTTCTGCTGTATTTTTGTTGAGGACCTCATATCAACTGGTATATGCTGTCTGGTTGGTGGCTCAATGTCTGAAAAATCATAGGGTACAGGTTAGTTGAGTATGCTGGTCTTCCTATGGAGTCACACACCTAAGTTTTCTCTAGCTTTTCCCTAATTCGACCACAGGGAACACCAACTTCTGTCATTTGGTGGGGTGTAAGTATCTGCATCTAACTCTTTGACATTTTTGTTGGGACTTTCAGAGGGCACCCATGCTAGAGTCCTGTCTGTAAGTATACCATAGCATCAGTAATAGTGTCAGGCTTTTGAACTTCCCTTTGAGGTAGGTCCCAGTTTGGGCTGGTCAACGGGCCTTCTTTCTCTCAGTCTCTTCTCTATTTTTGTCCCTGCAGTTTTTTTAGGCAGGACAACTAAGGGTGAGAGTTTTTGACTGTGGGGTGACAACCCCATCCTTTCACTTGTAGGTGAACTCTACAACTTCCCTCTTACCACTATAGGACATTTCATTTAAGGTCCCTTCATTTGGGTTTTGAGAATCTCTTATCTCCCAGATTTCTGGTATATTCTATAGGGTTCCCCAACTCCTACTTCCAGAGTTCACCACATTCCATTCCTTCTTCAGCCCTACAGAACCTCAGTCCTGTTTCTCCCCATACCCAATACCTAATCATGTTCCCCTTTTCCCCTCCTTGTTCCCTCTCTCTCCCAGGAATCATCTCCCAAGCTCATTGGTGGACTTAACATAGTCAAAATGACCATCCCACCAAAAGTAATCTAGAGATTCAATGTAATCCCTGTCAAAATTCCAACACAATTCCTCAAAGACATGGAAAGAGCAATTCTCAGTTTCATCTGAAAAACAAAAACCACAAAATACCAAAACAATTATTAAGAACAAAATAATTTCCGAGGGAATCAGCATTCCTGACTACAGAGCAATAGTGATAAAACTGTATACTATTAGTACAAAGACAGACAGGTTGATTAATGAAATAGAATTGATGACCCAGAAATCAAACCACACATGTATTGACACTTGATCTTTGACAAAGAATCCAAAAATATACAATGGAAAAAAAAAGTATCTTCAATAAATGGTGTTGGTCAAACTGGCAGGCTATACGTAGATAAAATGAAAATAGATCCATATTCGTCACCTTGCACAAAACTCAAGTCCAAGTGGATCAAGGACCTCACAGAAAACCAGATACACTGAATCTAATAGAAGAAAAAGTAGATAAGAGCCTTAAACTCATTGGCACAGGGGAAATTTTCCTAAACAGAACTCCAATGGCTTAGGCTTTAAGACCAAGAATTGATAAATGTGACCTCATGAAACTAGTAAACTTCAGCAAGACAAAGGATAGAGTCAACAGCAGAAATCAGCAGCCTGCAGAGTTAGAAAATATCTTCCCTAATCCCACATCCAATTGAGTGCTAATAAACAAAATATATAAAGAACTCATGAAGCTAACCACTAAAACCCCAAACAACCCAATCAAATAATGAGTTATTGAACTAAACGGAATTTGCAACACAGGAATCTCAAATGGTTGAGAAGCACTTAAAGAAATGTTCAAAGTCCTTAGTCATCAGGGAAATGTAAATCAAAATGAACTTGAGATTTCACCTTATACAAACTGAATGGCTAAGATCAAAATCTCTGGTGACAGCTCCTGCTGTCAAGGATGTGGAGAAAGAGAAACACTCCTCCATTGCTAGTGGGATTGAAAACTGGTAGAACCACCCTGGATATTAGTCTATAGGTTCTGAAGAAAATTGGAAATAGATCTACCTGAAGACTCAGCTATAGCACTCCTGGGAATATATCCAAAAGTTGCCTCACTTTGCCATGGGGGCAAGTGATCTAATATGTTCATAGTGGCCTTATTTATGATAGCCAGAAACCGGAAACAACACAGATGTCCTACAACAGAAAAATGGATACAAAAAATATTATTCATTTACACAATGGAATTGTACTCAGCTATTAAGAATGAGGACATCCTGAGTTTTGTAGGCAAATGGAGGAAACTAGAAAACATCGTCCTGAGTGAGGTAACTCAGACTTAAAAGGACATGAATGGTATGTGTTGAGAACCGCACTAGCCCCACATTCGGGCAGCCAAAAAAAATGTCTCGGCCCGAGCAAAATTTTGAGGCCCGGGCTGCCCCGTGTTTGGGGCGGCCACTCTATCCCTGCCCAAGATGCTGCTTGGGTCCGCGGGTTGGGGTTCAGCAAGAGACAGAGAGTGAGATCTGACTTGAAGTATGGAGACCAGACAGTGTGTTTCAATCCCGTTTATTCTTCAGTCTCTTCTTAGTCTAAGTCCTAAGTCTTGAGTTCCTAGTCCCTAGTTCCTAGTCCCTAGTGCCTCCAAGTTCCAAGTTACTTCTTCCAAGTTCTCTTCCAAGTGCCCTGCTACCTGTCTTCTCTCTGCTGTGTCTGGTTTTCTCTTCTCTGTCTCCCTAATGTCTGATGATCTACTGTCTGCCTCTGCCTTTTATATGTCTTACTTCTAAGCCACAACTCTAAGTTACACCTTTAATCATGCCCTTAGGTCTTGTCTCTAAATCTGATCTCTACACTTCAAAGTCACACACCTTTAATCTCACACACCTTTAATCTCTCGCACCTTTAATCTCAAGGTATCTAAACCAAGATTATCAGAGTGTGCTCAGCTGTTGTAGGCTATTGTAATCCAAGTCACATGTCAGGGTATATGGCTCAAGATGTCTGCAAAGCTGATAGCCACTTTCTGCTAAAAGTCGGCCCCCAACAGGTATGTACTCACTAATAAGTGGGTATTAGCTAAAAAATATTATAGAATGTCCACAATACTATCCACAGAATGCAAGAAAGTTAACAAGTTGCAGGGCCCAAGTGAGAATACCTTAATCCCACTTGGGAGGGAGAAGAAAACAAACATAGTTATTAACTTTTAGAATTTTTTTCATTTCTAATAAGATACAGAAAGGGAGTGATGCAGAAGGGAGAGGAGATGGGAAATACTGAGTGAAGTAGAGAGAGGGAAAACTTTATTTAGATCATACTGCATAAGAAAAAGAATCTGAGTGTGTTAAATGGAAAAAATAAAATCAGTGATCTCAAAGTTTTAAAACAACAAACAAACAAAACTTGAATGAATATATAGTAATTGTTACATTGCTGCATTATTAACTAGACCCTCAAAACTGCAGATTAAGTTCTTCCATATCATTGTGAGTTTGTTTTGATGTACTGAAACATCTTTACATGAGACAGTTGTACACATGCCTTCACAACATTATGCTTACAATTCTCATGCACTTATGCAGCTAATTCTATGTTAGCTTCGATACTTTTTCTTTTATGTGTTTCTATGAAGACAGGTAAAGGCTATTTTTGTTCTGTCTTTACAAGAGTATAGATAGATAACTTTGAAAGAAGACAACTTTCTGTATGAGCACCTGTGTATTTTACAGTATAAAATACTACATATTAATCTCTTTGTGAGATTTTAGTTTGTGTATTGCTCATTATGAAAGACTATGATCTTATAAATGCTGTTTTTAAAGCCAATATGCAGGTATTGTGTTTGAATTGATTTGCACTTTGAAACTTGATAGTTAAAGTAATGACACTAATTCTGATATTCTGGTAACTGCTATTGTTTCAGAAGTAAGATAACTTATGTTGCTGAAGAATTCCATGCTTTCTTCCAGCATTTACAAAAATGCATGTAGAAATGTGCGTGCTTTCAAGATTTTGCTTGAAAAATATTGTTCAGTCCTTGAATTATAGCAGATTGAAATAGTTGAAATGGAACTATTTATCCTACAAAAATCACCGAGCACTTCAACATTCTCTTTCTATTATTTTGTTCTTGAAGAGGTGATTGCTAAAGTTTTTCCAGAGCTCTAGCATTTGAGTATGTATTGAACTGTGCATCTTCAACATATCTGTCATGATATCTTAGCACAAAAATGCTGCCTTTGAATAATCACATAACAAATATAAGTGCAAACAATGGGTAGAAACCAAGACTACTTACATCTATTTACTATGTAAAACATAAACAAATAGAGTTGAGATTTAGGCTGTCATAACCATTGTATGGATTGTACTTTTTATAAGTTATCAGCTAGGCCTTTTAAAAAATAATTCTCATTTCTAATGGTACCCAGAATATCATCCCAGAATCACAAATTTATTTTTGTGGTCTTTCTCAATAATAGGTATTTTATAATTGAAAAAAAATGTCTCATGTGAAAAAATTCATCCATTTGCTAATATTCCAATTTCTTGTCTACTGTATTCTAGAGTTACCTGTTGGGAGCCGACTTTTAGCAGAAAGTGGCTATCAGCTTTGCAGCCATCTTGAACCATAAACCATGACATGATACTTGGATTACAATAGCCTACAACAGCTGAGCACACTCTGATAACATCTTGCTTTAGATACCCAGGACTTTCTTTGGGTGTGTGAGATTAAAGGTGTAACTTAGAGGCATGGCTTAGAAGTGAGACATATAAAAGGCAGAGGCAGATGGTAGAGAATCAGACTCTTTAGATATACTCTTTAGGGAGACTCTTTAGAGAGTACAGCTAGACTTGGGACTTGGACTAGGAAGAGAGACTGAAGAATAAATGGGATTGAATCACAATCTGTCTGGTCTCCATTCTTCGAGTCCATCCTCACTCTCTCTCTTGCTGAACCCCGACCCGACCCGCAGACCGGAGAGGCAGCTTGGGCTGGGATACAGTGGCTGCCAAACATGGGCTAGTGCGGTTCCCAACATTTTTTGGTGGCCAACGCGGGCAGCCCGGGCCTCAACATTTTGCTGGGGCCGCGACATTTTTTGTCACCAAAACATGGGGCTAGTGTGTTTCTCAATAGTTACCTACATGGCATGTGTAGAAAAAGTACATCCCATCCTTGATTATGTACCTTAGTATCATTTTCTATCACAGTATCTTTTTAGAAATAGGAAATAATATAATCATGAGATTTACAAATCACACAGCTAACAGGAATGCATAGAACATGATAACCAGAGCTGTGAAATTTAAGGTCTCAGAATAAAGAGTAAATATATACTTATGACTTTGTTCTCATAATTTGTAAAACATTCTCCATGTAAAAAGATACACATAAAATCTTTTTAAAACTGGAGGATATTTTTTCTAAAATTTCTAAATACACTAGAAATCTAAATACCAAAACCTATATCAATCTGACCTCCTTGAAATACTAAACATGATTATAAATAAATCCAATAATGTAAGCGTTTTTCTTGTCAGCATCATTCAATGACATTAAAACAATCAGTCATAGATAAATCAGTTTAAGTAATTCAATGCTCCTAAAACTTTTAACATACAATAATGAGGAGTGAAGCTCCCTCCTGAGGGTTTAAACACAGCTGTCAGCTTTGGATGTTGTAAAATGTTCTCTTGCATTCATCTTAAACTTTTAACTGTATGTTTTGTAATATAACTTTATTTTGACAGTTCTCATAATCTTTAAATTGAAACAGTGATAATATATTTGTTACCTTTCTGTTGCTGTAATAAAATATTTTAGGCAATTTAATGGTTTACTTTGTCTTAAAATTCCAAGTGACTAGATGTCCATGATGGTATGGAAGGCATTTCCACAGAGACAGGTGATGACATTTCAATTGCACCCAAGATAGAGAAAGCATGTATCTGAAAAAGGTAGTAATAAAATTCTATTTCAATTAAGCATGTGAATACAATTTTGTATATATGCAAATAAAATGCAGTAATAATGGATATTAATAATTCACATACTGCTATTTAAACTGAAATATTCACATGAGCAAGAAAAAAGCTTAATGATTAAGAACACATCTGATCACGCAGATCTGAGTTTAGCTCTCAGCACTTGTAACTCTAGCTTCAGTGCACGGGAAGTCTTCTTCTAGCCTTCCAACAGTCATGTGCAGATTATCCACAACTCATCCTCTGCACATGCATGGATATAATTTTAAAATTTCACATAAAATATTCAAAAAGTTGTTGAAAAACTAAATGGAGAATTTGTTCTATAAATATATATTTATGAAAAAAGTAAAGAAAAATCAGACTAGGGAAAATTCTGCAAAACATATAACTTCAAAGGACTAATATACCATATTATAATCACCAAAACAATTAAATAAATGAAAGAAAAACAAATTAATGTCCAAATATTAACAATTCTCAAATTAATAATAAAAAGAAAAAGTACTTAACAAATATAAGAATAAGTTCTACCATTCTACTAAGCAAGCTTCATAAATGATAAATATTTGATATACATTATCATATATCATCATAGAAATATAATATAATAGGAGTTTTGGGGAAAAGTGATGGAGAGCTTTGCAGTGTAGTGGAGAACAATGAAGGAATTATATATAATTCTTCAGTGATGCAATGCTTGCTGTTAGACATACATTATGTAATATAGGATGTTGTGTATGAAGGGCAAGTCCTAACCCAAAACTATCGAATTTTCTTGTTAATGATGTATTAATATTTGTTCAGAAATCATTAAAAATAAGGTTTGGAAAGTTATTAAGCTGTCATTCTAAAATGAAGTGTTTGTAGATGGGAAATAGAAGTAACACTTAGGAAGTCTCTGTACTTTCTATTTAATTATAATTTAAAGATGTTTAAAATGTAAAGTCTGTTCATTTTCAAAAATCAAAAGGAAGGGAATCAATGAAGCTTAACATGTTTCATTGTTTTTCCCCTTGGCATTCATGATTCTTCTTTGAAAAATTTCATGGTAATGTAATTTAAAAATTATCAAAACATACATTTTATATCTTTAGGACTGACCTGTTTTTGTTCTCAAACTAATAAAACTATTTGCACAATACACTGCTATTTCATGGGTTCAGCTTGCTTAATTAAGGGTATGTAATGTGTTATCCACATGGCTTTGATCTATCCTTTGATGCAGAGTCCTAGAGCTTGTTTAAAGGATTGACTAATTAGTAATGGGATGACTGAAGTCTTTAAGTGCTGAAATTCCTATTTCTTGCACTAGCTCTATGATCAGCTTTTTTCAGTAGCAAATTTACCTAAATGAAAATGTACATATTTTATGGAGTGTAAATATTATAACATGTTTTCATGCTTGGGTCCAATCATTTGATATAGGAAAGTATAATTTTAATTATACTGGAATTTATTCTGTTGTACACTTCAATGATAAGATATAGCTAATTTAACTAAATCAAGCTGGGACTGCAACTCTACTTGGGGCAGATCAGACATGCTAGACCTCCTCCTGCACCCAGAGATAGCTTGACTTCCAGGATCATCAGAGCCAGGCTTACACGTGAGACACACTTGCCAACACAATATCTGGCCTAACTTGGACCCTCATTGAAGCAGGGTAATGGAAGATAGAATAGGGGGTTCCTGGGTGGGGGACCAGGAAAGGAGATAACATTTGAAGTGTAAGTAAATAAAATATCCAATAATAATAAATTAATAAAATACAGGAGGTTACAGGTAAACAGTTAGAAGCCCTTAAAGAGGAAACACATATATATCTTAAGAAAATACAGAAAAACACAACCAAACAGGTGAAGAAATGAGTAAAACCATCCAGAATCTGATCATGGAAATAGATACATTAAAGAAATCACAAAGGAAGCAGCCCCAAAGGTAAAATGTCTAGGGGAAAGATCAGCAGCTATAGATGCAAGAATCACAAACAGAATACAAGAGAGAAGAGAATCTCAGGCATAGAGGATACCACAGAAAATATTAACACAAGAGTCAAAGAAAATACAAAATGCAAAAGTTCCTAACCCAAAACATTCAGGCAATTCAGGACACAATAAAGACCTAACCTGGATACGAAAGCAGGACCTAGCATTTTACTACACACAGAAAAGGATACCTTAGTGACAAGGGCAGACACTACCTCAGAGTAAAAGCTGGAAAAAAGTTTTCCAAGCAAATGGTCCCAAGAAACAAGCTGGACTTCAATATCCAATAAATAGACTTTCAACCAAATGTTATCAAATGAGATGGGAAAGGACACTTCATACTCATCAAAGGAAAAATTACCCATGATGAGGTCTCAATTCTGAACATCTGTGCCCCAAATGCAAGGCACCTGCATATGTAAAAAAATGTTACCAAAGCTCAAAATACATATTGAATCTCAGGCAATAATAGTAGGAGGCTTCAACAACCCACTCTCACCAATTGACAGATCATGGAAAGAGAAACTAAACAGAGACACAGCAAAACTATCAGAAGTTATGAATCAAATGGATTTAACAGGTATCTACAGAACATTTCATCCTAAAACAAAAGAATATACATTCTTCTCCTCACCTCATGGTATCTTTTCCAAAAAAATACCATATAACTGGCCACAAAACAAGCCTCAACATATACAAGAAAATTGAAATAATCCTATGGATCCCATGACAACACCATGGACTAAGGCTAGACTTCAATAATGATAAAAGCAACAGAAAGCACATATACCTGCAGAAACTGAACAAGTCTCTACTCAATGGTAACTTGGTCAGGGAAGAACTAAAGAAAGAAATTAAAGACTTTCCAGAACTTAGCAAAAATGAAGACACAACATACCCAAACTTATGGGATACAATGTGTTGTCTGTGTCCTGGACACCTCTTTCCTTGTCCCTACCTGCCCATGGGGGTTGGGGTGCGTCAGTACAAACTCAACTACACAAACTATGGGAGCAGGTAAGAAATGCTGCAGCAAGCTTATCTGAGCACTGCTGCAAGCTTCTTAAATACCCTCCACCCATGTTCCCATTGGTCCCAAAGATGCATCTATTCAAAACAGCAGTTCCTGATTGGCTGGCTTTATTTTCACTAGCATTCCTTGGTCTCTCAGGATACAGGTTCTCCTGCAGGGTAGAATTTTGTAGGTGCACATCCCCCAGTGTTTACAACAATGAAAGCAGTGCTAAGAGAAAAATTTAATAGCAATGACTACCTTTGTAAAGAAATTGGAGAGATTCTACAATACCAACATAACAGCACATCTGAAAGCTCTAGAACAACAACAACAACAAAAAGATAAGCAGATGGCAGGAAAAAACCAAACTCAAACTCAGGGCTGAAATCAACAAAACTAAGAGTTTGTTTTTTGTTTTGTTTTTGATTTGTTTTGTTTGAGAAAATCAACAAGATAGATAAACCCTTTTCCAAACTAACTAAAGAGCATGAAGACAATATCCACATTAAACAAAATCAGAATGAAAAGGGAGATATAACAACAAAAATGTGGAAATTCAAAAAATCATCATATCTTACTACAAAAGCTTACACACAACAAAACTGGACAATGTAGATGAAATGGATTATTTTCTTCACAGATACCAGGTACCAAAGTAGAATCAGGACCAGATAAACTATTTAATAGTCCAATAATCCCTAAGGAAATAGAAGTTGTCATTGAAAGTCTTTCAACCAGGTGGCCCGATGAGGAGAGCAACAATACCAAACAACCATAGCTCCTCAGGGTCTAAACCACCAGCCTGGGAGCACATAGGGAGGGACCCATGACTCCAGCTGTATATGTAGGGGAGGATAGCCATGTTGGGCATAGGTGGGAGATGAGATCTTTGGTCACATGAAGGCTGAACACTGAGTGGGGTGGGGGAATTCGAGGGTTGGGAGGTAAGAGTGGGGGGGGGAGGTGGGTGCACACCTTCATAGAAGCAGGAGGAGGGGGGATGGGGTAAGGAGTTCCTGGGTGGTGAGGGGAATGGGTAAGGGGATAAAATCTGAAATGTAAATATAATATCCAATTTAAAAAAAAGAAAAAAAGAGAAGAAAGTCAGGAAAGAAGGTAAGAAAGAAGGAAGAAAGAGAAGACAAGAATTTGAAAAAAAAAAATGTCTCCCAACCAAAAAATGTCAGTTCCAGATTGTAAATATAATAGTAGCCAAGAAAAAAAAAAAAAAAAAAGAAGAAAGTCAGGAAAGAAGGAAGAAAGAGAAGACAAGAATTTGAAAAAAAAAATGTCTCCCAACCAAAAGAAGTCAGTTCCAGATTGTTTTAATGCAGAATTCTATCAGACCTTCAAAGAAGACCTAATACCAGTACTTCTCAAACTAGTCCATAAAAGAGAGAGAAAAAAAAGGAACACTATCTAATTAGTTTTGTGAAGCAACAATTACCCTAATACCTAAACTACACAAAGATCCAACAAAGAAGGAACTTTAGCCCAATTTAACTTATTAATATTAATGCAAAAAATACTCAATAAAATTTTTGAATCAAAGAACATATCAAAATAATCATTCACCATGATTAAGTAGGCTTCATCCCATGAATATAGGGGTGTTTCAATATACAGAAATCCATCAATGCAGTCTTCTTCATGTGCGAAGGAGGATTCAGGAGTATAGGAGGAATCAAATTCTCTCATCCTGGAGTCATAGTGGTTGTATTCCTCAGGATCTTATTATTGGGACCAAGCATGGGTCTTCTAGAAGACCAATGAACACTAGTAAACGCTGAGACTTCTCTTTGGTTTTTATGTATTCATTGTTTAAGTGAAAAACTGTTCAACGTATTTAAGAATGATTTAGTGATTCGTATATGCTCAAATTAAGTATCTACAGCCCCTAAGTCATTTGTTGTCATTGAAAAATTCCTAGATGTCAGCAGTTTTCAGGGTTTTAGGATAACATATGAGGCCATGTTTTTCTTTTATAAAAGGCATGTATCACTAAATTAACTATTTGTTATTTGTCTCGAATATATGTGTATATCCTTAGACAACATTTTATAATTTTGTGGTGTGGTGTCACTCAATGTGATATAGCATTGTGGTTCATTAATGATAGTTTTCCTATATAGAGTGTAAGTAACACACTATGCTAATTGCATTCTACTGAGAATTGCAATTCGTGTCTCTTTCAGTTATTTCTTTTTTGTTTTCTAGTATTTTTTTGTATTCTAGTATTTTCTTGAATACATTTAGTAGAAAATATGTCTCAGTGGTCTGTTAAATGTTCAGTTCACAGTATGATAGCTTAGAAGTATTCAGCAATATACCTTAGTTCACATCCTTTCTGGATATAGTCCAAATGCTTTTAATTTATTCATGAGAAGGTGCACTCCATTACTCTGTGAGCTCATATTTCTACAAGCTGCAAATTAGTTCAAACTCTTTTTAAAGGCAATTGGTCAGTGCCATTATTTTTCAAAACGTATGCATGTGGTTTCCATTTATTTTTATATTTAGTTTTTCAGTAAAGTCTTTATAATTCTTAATTCCTAATTATTTTTAAGATTAATATTTACATCTAAATGAACGTTTACTTACACATATATCTGTGCATGGTGGGAGTTACCTGGTGCTCGCAGAGGTCAGAAGAGTGTGTTAGATTCCATGGAACTTAGTTACATTGTGTTGTAAGCCACCATGAGGGTATTAGACACCTAAGCCAGATATTTTGCAAGATCAAAGAGGATTCTTAACACAAAAACCATTTCTCCAACATCAATTTCTATTTCTTATTTATGTTTTCTTTTATTGTTGTGTATTCAAATGCCTGAAACTAGGAACGTATCTTACTCAAACTACCCAAAAGCATAAAGACTTTCTAAAATGTAAAAATATATACTACTATTGGGGAACATTTTAAAAATATAAACATAGTCACATATAAAAACAGTCTAAATGGAGTTTCTGTAAAATGGTACAATACCTTTCCTAGAAAGCACCCAGTGTCATGAATTACTTATGTCTCCAGTGATGTACCATAGACACTCAGAAACTCCAGGCTATTTCTATTGCTTTTGGTTGCTCTATAGACCAACAGTAAGACCATATTGCTGTCAAGTTAGTTGATATTGTTGTTCTTCCTATAAGGTTGCAATCCCATTCAACTCCTTCAGCCCTACCCTTAATTCTTCCATTGGGTTCCCTAAACTCAGTCTGAAGGTTCACTGTAAGTAACTGCATCCAGGCTCTGGCAGAGCATCTCAGGGGACAGCTATATCTGGTTCTTATCAGCAAGCACTTCTTGGCATTAGCAATACGGTTAGTGTTTGGTGTGAGTGGATGGGATAGATCCCAATGTGGGTCAGTCTCTGGCCTTTCCTTCAGTCTCTGCTCCATTTTTTTTTTTGTCCCTGCATTTGCTTTATCAATGAGAGAGGAGGCCCTTGGTCCTGTAGAATGTTGATGCCCCAGTGTAGGAGCATGTTAGAGCAGTGAGGCAGGAGTGGGTGGGTGAGTGGGGGAGCACCTTCTAAGACACAAAAAGGGAAGGGGATGGGATCCTTGCAGGGAGAAGACTGGGAAGGAGGACAATATTTGAAATGTAAATAAAATATAACAAATAAAAAGAAAGAGAAGTGCCTATGTAGTAATGACAACATGTTGCGCTGTTCCATGGGGAAAACAGCATAGAGAAATGGAAATAAAGCACTGTTTAAGCTGCCAATGGATTGAACACTGTAACAAAATCAGTCAGCCTTGGCCTGCATAGTTTTACCTAATTTACAAAGTAATGAATACAGTAGCATGGTGGATTTACTCTCTTTTTTCTTCTAAGAAAATGTTTTAGAAGAAACTAAATCACATGCTATAAATTCTAACAAATTAGATTTAAAAGTAATATTAATCCGATTAATGTGGGAAGGAAGCACAAGACTTGATCTTCCATGTGCATCTACATAACTGCACTAAATCAAGAAACTCAATCAATCTCTATCACTTCATTATCAGATCACTTATATTATCAGGTGGGGTTTCATATAATCATAAATGAATAAATAAATAAATAAATTATACCATGAGAAGACATGTTTATCTCTTGTTTCCTTAATTTACTTTTCACTCATTAAAGTTTCAAACCTTTGAAATCTGAGTACACGAAAGTGCTATAATACAATATATTTCACCTCAAGCATGTTCCAACTCCATGTATATGAGATTTAAGGGCACTTAAATGTGTGACCCCCCAGTGACAGACAGAGGAATCTCCTTTAGGGTACATCCTTTTTTTTAATTTTAATTTTTATAAATTTTATGTAATCCTTTTTACAGTCCAGATTTTATCCCCCTCCAGGTCCACACTCTGACTGTTCCACGTCTCATACTTCCTCCCCACTGTCTCCACGAGGATGTCCCCAGCTCCCTTAACCATCCACGCCACCAAACCTTCCCACTCCCTGGAGCCTCCAATCTCTTGAAGGTTAGGCTCATCTCTGACTGAGCTCAGACCCGGCACTCCTCAGCTTTATATGTGTTGGGAGCCTCATATCAGCTGGTATAGTATGCTGCCTGGTTGGTGGCTCAGTGTCTGAGAGACCTCGGGGGTCCAGGTTAATTGATACTGCTGGGTCTGCTATAGGGTTGCCCTCCAATTCAGCTTCTTCCAGATTTTTCCTTAATTCAACCACAAGGGTCAGCAGCTTCTGTACATTGGTTGGGTATAAAAATCTGCATCTAACTCTTTTAGCTGTTTGTTGGGTGTTTTGGAGGGTAGCCATGATAGGCCGCTTTTGTGAGCCCTCCATAGCCTCAGTAATAGTGTCAGGCCTTGGAGCTGCCCCTTGAGCCAGATACCATTTTGGGACTGTCACTGTACCTCCTTTCCTCAGGTTCTTCTCCATTTTTTTGTTCCTGTAGTTCTTTCAGACAGGAACAATATGGGTCAGAGTTTTTGGCCGTGGCATGGCAACCCCCTCCCTCACTTGATGCCTCGTCTTTCTGCTGTAAGTGGACTCCACAAGCTCCCTCTCCCCATAGTAGGCATTTCATTTAAGGCCTCTACCTTTGAGTCCCGAGAGTCTCCTACCTCCCAAGTCTCTGGTACATTCTGGACGTCCCCCCACCTACAGAAGTTGCCTGTTTCCATTCTTTCTTCTGGCCCTCAGAACTTCAGGGGCACATGTTCCACTGTGTTCATAGTGGCCTTGTTTGTGATAGCCAGAAGCTGGAAACAACCCTAATGTCCCACAACAAGAGAATAAATACAGAAAATGTCGCTCATTTACACAATGAAATACTACCCAACTATTAAATATGTAGACATTCTGCATTTTGTTGTCAAATAGATAAAATTAGAAAATATCATCCTGAGTAAGGTAACTAAGACCCCAAAGAATATGCATGGTATGAACTCACTAATAAGAGGATATTAGCCAAAAAAAAAAAAAAAAAAAAAAGTACAGAATTCCCAGGATACAATCTACAGAACTCAAAAAAGTTTAACAAGCCAAAAAGCCCAAGTGAGCATGTCTCAATCACAAGAGGGTCAGGGAGGGAGGGACCTGGGTGGGAATGAGGACAGGAATGAAAAGAGGGGAAAATAATCAGGTATTGGATGGGGAGAACAGGGCTGAAGCCCTAAGAGGTATATTTTCATAAGGGATTTATGATCATGAGCTGGTCCAAGAATGCCAGAACTGTAATTGATGGTTCTCCAGAAATGTTGTTCAATATTTGATTAGATGAGTGGCTTTGCCTAGGTGATAAAGGTCTTACCAGTAGTTTTTCGTAATATTTTAAGGGGTGAGTAGAAGTATTTTCTGTGATTATGGTCAACAATCTTATTATTACTCTGAATTCTAACCAAAGATACTGGAACTACTTCAATAATTTTCTTTACCTGTTATCTTTTGTTTTCCTGTATAGCAAGGATTTTTACTCGCTAGAGTTAGAAATTTTAGGGAACATAAATTAAGAAATGCACCTGCTGATATTTTTTTGACCTTAGAAACCTGTCTATTCTTCTGTAAAAAGATGAGATGTAAAATGAACAGGACAGAAACATATCTGAAAGAAAGAATAACATTGAACAAGGTAACCCAAACTCTCCCGTATTTAATCCTATTAGAAGTATACATACATGAATATGCACATGCATATATATAAATATATATAAACATACACACACACATATATGTGTGTGTTGGGGTTATTATTTATATATGGAATATCTAATAGAAAGATCAAGGTATTAGAAGTAGGAATTAGGATTATTACCAGGAAAGAATACCTGTTAAGAAATGTGAATCATTAAAACATTTTGTTCAAAATTGCATAATGATATATAATATCCTAATTGTTGATTTTAAAATTAACAATAAAGAAAACTAAACATTTTAGTTTGTTGTTGTATGTAGTGTTGAATTCTATGCATGAATTCACCAACATCAGTATGTTAACTCCTCTTATAGTTAAAAAAGAAAAAAAAATCTTGATATACATTAACCCATACCTTTGTTTAAAAGCCTGATGTGCCTGAAACCATTGCATGCCTCATTTCCAAGTGAGGTCATTGGGGGGGACTTGTTTATAACTGTGGGGAAGAAATCTCGCGGGCGGGAGGAGGGAGTCCGGCTGCAGAGTCCCAGGGTGGTCCAGCATCAGGGTCCCGGGCGGGCTTCCCACAAAGCCAGCGGAGGATCCCACATTCACACAGCTGTCGGTGGGCGGCTGCATCGGCAAGGTTCCAGGGTTCCAAAAGCTGGGAATCAGGCGGAGAGACCATGGACACGTGGAGTCCGGTTTTCCAAAGCTTTATTGTTCATGACATGGTAAATGGATGCAGGTGGTACGCGCTTCCCCCGCCAAAGGCCAGGGGACTCTCATTTTATAGGGAAGGAAAAAGGGGAGGGAATAACTTAATTAGCTACGCCCCTGGCCTTTTGATAATTCATTAATATTTAAATCTCTGGAGGTAGAGACTTGTTAATCACGCCCTACGTGACTGAAGGTAACAGGTTAAATGGAGTTACCTTGTCCAAGGCCCAAGAATAGCCTGTGTGTTTTTGTAATGCTAACATAGTTTAATGTGTGCCTTTGTATTCCACATACATGAAGACTTAAAATGAGTTGAAATATAGAATTCTTTACTTTTACCAAAACTGAAAAGTTTTAGTTCATTTATTTGTTTTAAATACTTTTCCTGTTGATTTATAGTGGATATCAGTTTTGTGAGGGCAAAGATTACATTAGCAGTACCATTATGTTACAAGGTTCATCACAAATAGGCCAGAAATAAGTATGAATTTATACAGGTGAAATGTGTTAAAGTCAGCTGAAAAATTCTACTTCTTACAAGCAGTTTTTAATGTTCTACCTCTGATTTATTTTAAAGATAATTTAAGGATATGTGAAAATGAGTAAAATACAAGTCAAAGAGTACACAACTTAGCTAATTATAGGTCTGAGCAAAGTAAACTAGAAAGATGGCAATCAAAGTTTTATGAAGCCCCAACCAAGGAAAAAAGGCACAGGTAATCACTAGATTCTAAGTAAGGGAGAATAAGCTTCCTTCAATGAGAGGCTCCCTCATAGATTATCCAAACCCAAGTATTCAGACCTGCCCACATCTAAATATGAGCTATAGAAAATACAGTAGGCTGTATAAACATGTGTCTATGCATAACAATACTAACAGAGGAAGAAGTCATAAATTTTACATGATCCATGTGCAGGATTGGAGGGGAAGGAGATGTGGGAGGAGTATAGTTGTAGTACTCACATGTGAAGTTCTCCAAATTTTTTCCTAATTCAGTATACATTTTAAATGTTCTGTTTTATATTATAACGTGATAATTTTATAAACATTTTTAAATGCTTTTGTACTATTAAAGGGAAATTTTAGTTAAAATTTGTACAAATATTTAGAGATAGGATATAAATTGTCACCAAAGAAACAAATGAAGGCTATGTACATAATAGCTTATATTTTGAAAGTAAATGTTTAATAAATGCTATTTACTTTACTAATGTAGTATTTTTGTCAATTATGAGTACAAATGGATGATCATCAATAAAATGTCCTTTAAGTTCATTGATTTTTTTTTTCTTCTCCAGGGAAAGTTCAGGTAGGGTAGAAGATAAAATATTAGTAGTAACTTAATGCATTTTTACTTCAGAGCTTGACCTTTTAGATAATGTCTGCTTAAGCAATAAAATATCATTTTATTCAGAAGGCACACATTTTTTATGGCTTCTGGAGCTCCAACTTTATGTATCTTGGAAAAAAATAGAACTCACAGAGATGATACTTAGATTAAAAAATGAAGCAATTTCTGCCATCAAATAATAAGTAACAATTATACTTACCTTAAGTACATTGTATTTGAAGACAAAATATTTAGAAATTTATTTTAGAATTTAGAAAAACAGGCCAATATCCATCTACTTACAAATTTATAAGTCAATATGGTTCACAATGTACAGATTCATTTTGAGAATAAATGCTATTTTAACAGCCAGAGTTCCAGTCATTTAGTGTATGAAATGTATTTCGGCTAGTTACTTTAATTTAGAGGTATCTATTCAATTTTCTTTTTTATCTTTATATTGATGAATAGCACTATGTAAAAATTCAAACTGGATAAAGCTACAGTTGAAATTATCCAAGTGAAATATAATATTTACCCTTACTTCTTAGTTATCCATTGAATTAAACAATATGTAAAACTGTTTATAGTGTTAAAAAAGGAAAATTTAGACACTTCCCATTAAATTAAAAGACAAATGTTTATTTTTGCTTTTTCACAAAACTTTACTTTTTAAGATTTGTATTCCTATTACGCACACCAGTTGGAAAGTAAAATATTAACAGGTTTACACTAGTAGTTTAGTGTTTAAAAATAAAATATTCACCAACCTCAATATTAAAACATTCAAAATAGCATTTTTATACTAAGAACATTGGTATTTGCAACTATTATTATAAATTAGAGCCTATACAAGGGCCAAGTAGGGAGTAGAGGAAGAAAGATGAATAAAAACTAACAATTTTGTATTAAGTAAATTTATTTGTATATTAAAACATGATTTCAAAATTTATTTTGTGAGCACAAAATAAAATAAGTAATATAAGTGAAGTGAAGATTTGAAGAACAATTTTAGGGGTTGGTATACCATGTACATGGCTTTGAACTGACTCCCAGACATTCTCCCCCCAAAACATGAAAATCAGTCAAAAAATTAGTTAGTTTTTCAAATTTAATATGTTTCTATATTGAAACATATTTAGTTTTATTACCTTTCTTTTAATATTTGAATTACTAAGTGAATTTCAATTTGCTATTTAAGGACTATGGAGGATTAATACCTATGACATACATACATACCTTAGGAAAATGGGACATTACAGAAAATATTAATTGTACAATGGGATTATTTCAATATTGATAGCATCTGTAGATGATCAAATTCATAATTCCCTGAGGTATACTCAACTTTTATCTTAATCTTAAATAATTTATGTGAATAGATTCATATTCTATAGGAAAGAACATAGCAATAATGCATAGAGGCATTCTTGAATAATTTTGTTAACGTAACCAGGAAAGGACTAGCTATAATAATTATAATCAGTATAATAAAGTATAACACAAAGTTCAAATTGTCACATAAAAACTTGTGTCATAAATATTGAGATTAGATTACGTAACAGACTAATGAAATGTTGAGTATAAAAATTTTCAGTTTAAGAAATTGAATTCAATTGATTAATTTCACAATTATTGAATTATTTATTAATAGAGTACAAACAAATAAAATCAGTGATATTTTTAGTGATTATATATTAAGCCAGTAATTGATCATTTATTGTCATATCTTTCAAAAATACTTAAAATCAGTTTTCTCATATAAAATAAAATATCAAGTCATGCAAATGAAGTCATAATTCTCTTAATTTTATAGTTTCATAATTCAAAAGAATTAAATTGTAATACCTTACACCTGAAATTAATTTATGCAAACACAAACATGTACATACACATACATATTACCACATAGTTCAGATAGTCATTCACAAATTTAATCTGTGGCTCTGCAAATAATCATATATTTGTCATCTTTACAGAATTTTGATTTATCTATTAATCATATTTACAAAGTGAACTATAGAACATAAAATCTCGGTGCATATTTGGAATTATCTGATAGATTGACAAGAGAACTAGTTAAATGGTTATTTTCTCAGTAGAAAAAACAATGCACATACAGACATGATTCTGTATAATTTTTATAAAACAACATTGTTGAGTAGTGTAATGAACATATCAAAGTACTAATGATAAAATACAAAAAGGAAAAATAGAAGACAAAGCTATCATAATGAGTGAGCATTTTCTTGTTTTCAATATTTAATGTGAATTTTCATTCTTGAAGGAAAAATTAAAGCAAAAAATAGGAAAGATGGAATGGATGAGACACAGCAGGATGTGGCTGGAATGTGTCAGGGTGGAATAGGATACATCAGAATGGAATAGACTATCTACTGCAAACTCCTTAGTTTGCTACACTGATGTCAAAATATTGAGCGATTTATCTAGTTTACTAAATTATTTCTAAATAAAAGATTGATAATTAGGTAGATGATTGCAGGATAAATTGTTCTTTGTCTTGCATCCTCATTTGCTTCCCCAAACTGGTCTTTGGCATGAGGTGTCCATCAGATAGTTCAATTCAGTATGCAATGTCTTGATTGTTTGTTTACACTTGGAAAAGGCCAATCAGAAGTGCTGTGTTATATTCTAACTCTCTTGCAATTTTAAATAGTTTTAAAAACGTATTTTATATGTCCAGTTTTTCACTGGAGACTGTAGGAATAATGTTAGCTTTTTGTTAATATTATATATTATTACTCCTCAAAAATTCCAAACATTTTTTAAGTTGGTACAGCTAGAGAAAAATATTTCTGAATCTTTTTTCTACCTAAGACCTTAATTAAATAATAAGGACAACATGCTGCCATCAATTTATAGGTCATGATGATCTGGATGGTCTCCTGATACTTTCAGATCTATGACTACAAATGAAAACAACAATATCAGAGTGTTTTATGTGTCGATATGAACGTTATTTCCTGAAAGCTACCTTTTTACAATAAGATTTTTACAGGTAAAACCAACTAAATAAATATAGCAACAACAATAATAAAATTGGCCAGGTGGTGGCGGCGCACGCCTTTAGTCCCAGCACTTGGGAGGTAGAGGCAGGTGGATTTCTGACTTCAAGGCCAGCCTGGTCTACAGAGTGAGTTTCAGGACAGCCAGGGCTATACAGAGAAACCCTGTCTCGAAAAAACAAACAAACAAACAAAAAAACAAAAACAAAAACAAACAAAAAACCCAACAACAATAATAAAATTGAAATGTACAAAGAAAGCATAAGTCATCAATAACTATTATTTACATTTTTATATATTTCCTTTTTGTCTATATGTATATGTAACAAGTCCTCTCCTCACTGTGTGTCTGTGTGTGTCTTTGTCATCACTATAAGTCATAAATAATTGTTATACTTATAAACACTGTGCACTTCAGAGTTCACTTTGGAGTTAGCTTATCTCAAACAATCAGTTATATTTTGTCATTATTTTGGGTTGTTCAAGATAAACACAGAAGATCCTATCTTTCTGAGGCAATAGGCAGAAGCACTAAAATCAGGCCAATAATGTTTTAAGGTAAAAAATCATCTTATTTCACAAACTTTTATAAAATTGACATTTGTTTACCAAAAGAAATATAGATCAACATAATTTTTGGGTATGTGGGAAACTTGGGAAAAGACAATAAGCTCACATCTTGGCAAAAAGCACAGTACAACATTTATGTGTTGATATAGCTCAATATATAAACTGAACATGAAAATGAATAGGCATATTCCCTTCTTGACAAAGGAGGCTAATGGAACTTACCCAGCTAAAACTTTTCACATCAAATTGAAATTATGCCTCTAAATCTCACAGGTAGTGAAAGGCAGGCATACCAGTTCTATGTTAAGACACTACAAATATATTGGCCAAGGCCAAGATTTATAAGATGTCATTGAAAGCATTCACTCTAACAATAAAGAAGACAGCAGGATGGTGAAATGATGGTTGAGATTCATAATAAATCACAGGGCACCATAATAATTCCATAGCAGTTAGATGCCCTGTACCATGCTGCACCAGGTATCTCATCATGTTGTAGTTTAAGATAATAATTGTTCATCACAGATATCACTGTTCAATCTCGATGTTTTGAAGTTATAAAAAAAATAAAGAAAAAAACTTTACTGAAAGAAGAGGAAGGATTCAGTGAAGCAAATGTACGGTTTAGAGTTGGCTTTTTCCCACTTGTAATTTAAAAAATAAGAAAACACAAACAAATCATAAAGATCATGTTTATTCTTCCCTCTGAAAACGTATAATTTTATAACCTCATAGGCCTTTGTGTCAAATAAGCATCAATTACTAATCCAAGATTGACATAAGCACCATGAGATTTCTTGTATTTCTTTATAGCATTTTTCTTTAAAAAAAAAAAAAATATAAAGGTATAACATTGATAAAGGCTTGTTTCCCTCTACCAGGAATGCATCTATGGTTTGCATCTCCATATTCTAATGCATAGTTACTCATTACTATTTGATGGTCATAAGTGTTGGGTGCAAATGAAGATAATGTAAAAGAAAAAACAATGATTTTAGAAAACGCTACCTCTATTTTCCTCCATGTATGAAATTTGAAAGAAATTTCTATTCAAGCTTCCGACATTACTGATTGGGAATGAATTAAATAAACTCACTCCCAAATCCATGGCCACCTTGAAGCTCCAACTGTGATCTTATTTGAAATAATAGATTTGTAAATTTTTTTTTTTTTTTTTTTTTTTTTTTTTTTTGGTTTTTCAAGACAGGGTTTCTCTGTGTCCTGGCTGTCCTGGAACTCACTCTGTAGACCAGGCTGGCCTCGAACTCAGAAATATGCCTGCCTCTGCCTCCCAAGTGCTGGGATTAAAGGCGTGCGCCACCACCACCCAGCCCAATTTGTAACTTTATTAACTAAAGAATTCTTATCCTTTCAGACAATGACTCAGGTCTCAGGCTGACTTCTAATTTTCTATGTAATAGAGGACCTTGAACTTCTGATCTTTCTCCTTCACCTTTTAAGGTGCTGGACTTACAGAAAAGATTTGTTTCTGTGCAGCCTGACATAGTAGCCTGGTATCTATTCATGCTAGGAGAGCACTAAAATAACCAAGCTACAAACACATTTAGTTATAGACCTTGGATTTAAGTAGTGTCTAGATTGTATGATTTTGCTCTTTTTGTTTGTTTGTTTTGTATATTCCTTCTTTTTATTTAATCTTTTTTTAAACACTCCAGATTCTATTCCCCTCCTTGTCCACCCACAGACTGTTCCACATCCCATACATCCTCCCCCAACCCTAACCCCCACCCCCATCCCTGTCTCCAGAAGGATGTCCCCACTTCCCCAACCAGGACTCTAAACTTCCTGGGGCCTCCAGCCTCTTGAGGGTTAGGTGCATCTTCTCTGACTGAATCCAGACCAGGCAGTTTTCTGCTGTATATGTGTTTGGGATTCTTGTTTTTATAAAAAATAAAAAATCAGAGGAAAGGAACAAGTAATACAGCTACAGGTTATATTAGCACAAAGTAAAAGTCACTATGCATTGTCAGAAAATACAAGATGAACGGAGGGAAGCATTCTTCCTTAGAGACATCAAAGTTATAGCCTTATTTCCTAAATCTGGCATCTGGAACTGCTTTACACAAACAGACACACACACACACACACACACACACACACAAACACACCACAGACAAAAGACAAGCAAATTTTATAGACCATGATTTATTTTGCTATAAAAACTACTTAAATTATAAAGTTTTATAAAGCGTCATAGCTTCCATTCCAAATGCTTAATCTAATTAAATAGTACTTCATTGAGTAATATTGAGATTAGGTGTGATTCATTTTTTGTGGTGTTTTAATTTTTTGCATATTTTTTAAAAACCATACTACATTTATTATCTGAAGACACCTTTTTCCTTTTTCCCTTCTCCCTCTTGCTCCAGCCCAAAGGTTTTTATTTTTTAATTTATTATATATAAGTACACTGTAGCTGTCTTCAGACACCCATAAGAGGGTGTCAGATCTCATTATGGATGGTTGTGAGCCACCATGTGGTTGCTGAGATTTGAACTCATGACCTCTGGAAGAGCAGTCGGTACTCTTAACCACTGAGCCATTTCACCACCCCAATTTTTTTTTACATATTTTTAATAATTAAGTTTAAAGTCTTTTTCTAAAATGAAAACTACTATGAATTGTAGAAATTTGCAGGTCTTTGTAGAAATTTATCAAATAAGCATCAGTTACTAATCCAAGCTTGAACCAAGGGTCAAGAGATTTTTTATTCTTACATATTTTATTTTCCTTTAATATATTATTTCCATATATATTATATATATATATATATATATATATACAATATATATTAGAATATATATTAGAATATATATTAATACATATATATATTCTAATAATTTTCCTACCAGTAGTTATGAGATAGATAGTTTTATTCAACTTCACACAAGGTATAATTATCTGAAGGAAGGAAATCTGAATTTCAAAAATTGCCTTCATAAGATCATATTTTAGGCAGGCCTGTAAAGTATTTTGGTTTCTAAAATTTAATTCATTCTTTCATTTAATTTATATCCTGAACACAGTTTCACCTTTCTTGTTTTCTCCTAGTCATTTTTCTCTATGCCGCCATCCACTCCTTCCTCCCTTCTCTTCAGAAAAAAGGAGGTCTTCCATGGATATTGATTAGCTTTGGCATATGAAGTTTAGTAATACTAGGAGCATCTTCTATTAATACTAGAATACCCTGTAGGGGGAAAGTGTCCCAAAGGCAGGCAACAGAGTCAGAAGAAAGCCCCTGCTCCAGTTGTTAGGATTCCCACATGAATACCAGACTGCACAACTGTAATATATGTGGAGAAGGCCCAGGTCTGTCTCATGCACGCTCACTGGTTGCCAGTATAGTATCTATGGGCCCAGTTAGTTGATTTTGCAGGTTTTGTATTATTGTTGCTAGCCCTACTGTGTCCTACAAAACCCCCTCTTCTTCAGGAATCCCCAAGCTCTGCTTAATGTTTAGCTGTAGGTCTTTGCTCTTTTTCTATCAGTTGCTAGGTGAAACCTTTCTCATGTCTGTTGTGATAGGCTCCTACCTGCTATTATAGCAGAAAATAATTAACAATGTCTCAGGTGGGCTCTCTTTCATGACTTGAGTCTCAAGCTAGACCAGCCATTTGTTGGCTAGCCCCTCAATTTTTGCCAAATCCTTACCTATGCACATCTTGTCCTAACTGTATTACTCCTGGGCATAAGCCCAAAGATTGATCCTCCATACCATAAGAACACTTGCTCAGCTATGTTTTTAGAAACTATATTTATAATACACAGGAACTGGAAACAACCTAGAACTCTGTCAACTGAAGAATGGATGGAGAAAATGTAGTACATTTACACAATGAAGCATTAATAGGGTATTAAAAAGAATGACATCATGAAAATTGCAGGCAAACAAATGGAACTAGAAAAGATCATCATGAGTGAGAAAACCCAGACCCAGAAAAACAGACATAGTATGTGCTAAGTTATAAGTGGTATGACATGTTACATAAAGGATAACCACGCTCTCTTCCACAATTCCAAAGAAGCTAAGTAAAAAAGGAGGGCTCAAGGAGGAAGGGGTAACTCTCAGTGAGAAGGCAAATAAAATACACATTGAGGGTGAGAGTTGGGATGAGAATAAGAGAAATCCTTTCATGAGATTCAACACTCTAGCCTCAATAGGAGAGATGCTCCTGGTGATACTATAACTTCATCACAAGAACATAAACACTAAGACAAGTTATATTTCTGAATCCTTTTTTTACTTCTTCCTAAAGCCAAGTTCTTCAAATATCCAAGATGAAAACTGTCACAAATAATTAGAAATTTCATTTCATTATTTCCACCTTCTTTAAAAAAATAAATAATACTTCCAGAATTCCAAAAAGGCAGAACATAATTGCCATAGAAATTTACTCAAGAAATTCTTTTTAGTCTACTAGAGTAAACATCAAAACAAGCAAGACAGCAAACAAACAAATTATCACTTTTTTTTGTTGGACAGCATCTCTGAAACCTTGTTGCTATGGATTATTTTGCACTTGGACTCTAACTATTCTCATCCATAATTTATGAAATATTAAATTCTCATTTGAGTATAAAGAGAGGGAAAATATTGTTTTTTGCAGTTTGTAGAATGTTCATGCTCGGTCACCATCCTGGACTCTGTTGTGAATGTGGTACTATACTACTATTTAGTAAATTCTGTAGCTCATGGTACTGAATATAGTCTGTTTGCTACCTAATGTCCAAATCCCAACTTTTCTCCTAAGATAACTTCATTTAAGATGTTGCTTCTCACTGTTAACTTCCATTTAGAGAGATAATATCACTGATTAGTACCTTCTGATATTTCTACCATTTTGCTAATACAATCAAAATAATGGAGAAAACAATAAATAAAACTTTACTTTGGCTCCCAGTTGATCTGCTCCCCGCTGGAAACTGAGTCTGGAGGCACCCTGGGGAGGTCACAGACCACAGAGCTGCAGAGCTTCAGAGGTACTCAAGAGAGATCAAGGACCACAGAGCTGCAGGCATCCTAGAGAGAACAGGGCCCACAGAGCTGCAGAACAGGGGACACCATATCCTGAAGCATCCTAGAGGAGCAACTACATTCAGAGCAGCAAACACCTAGCTAGTCTACTACCGTGGAGAGACCATATCCTGAAATATCCTAGAGGAGCCACTGTACCCAGAGCAGCTGGAGCTCAGGATCATAGAGTCATCTGGACCCCGAGGAGTTCTGACACAACCAAGATAACTGAAAAGGCAGACTCCAGTCAGAACCAGTGAGTGCAAGTAGCACTACAGCTGACCAAATGGTGAAAGGCAAGCTCAAGAATGTAAACAACAGAAACCAAAGTTACTTGGCATCACCAGAAACCAGTTCCCCCACCATAGCAACTCCTGAACACCACATCACACCAGAAAAGCACGACTCAATTAAAATCACTTCTCATGATGATGATGGAGGACATTAAAAGGGACATAAACAACACTCTCAAAGAATTTGAAGAGAATGCAGGTAAATGAGTAGAAGCCCTTAAAGAAATGCAAGAAAACACAAGCAAACAGGTGAAGGAATTACACAAAACCATCCAGGATCTAAAAATTGAAGTAGAAACAATAAAGAAATCTCAAAGGGAGACTACCCTGGAGATAGAAAACCTAGGAAAAAGATCAGGAGTCATAGACTCAAGCATCACCAACAGAATACAAGAGATAGAAGAGAGGATTTCATCCACAGAAGATACCATGGAAAACATAGACACAACGGTCAAAGAAAATGCGAAATGTAAAAAGCTCCTAACACAAAACATCCAGGAAATCCAGGACACAATGAGAAGACCAAACATAAGGATAATAGGTATAAATGAGAGTGAAGACTCAAAACTTAAAGGGCCAGTAAATATCTTCAACAAAATTATAGAAGAAAACTTCCCTAACCTAAAGAAAGAGATGTCCTTAAACATATATACAAGAAGCTTACAGAACCCCAAATAGACTAGACCAAAAAAGAAATATCTCCTGTCACATAATAATCAAAACATCAAATATACAAAACAAAGAGAAAATACGAAAAGCAGTAAGGGAAAAAGGCAACGTAACATATAAAGGCAGACCTATAAGAACTATACCAGACTTCTCACCAGAGACTATAAAAGCCAGAAGATCCTGGACTGATATCATACAGGCCCTAAGAGAACACAAATGCTAGCCCAGACTACTATACCCAACAAAACTCTCGATCAATATTGATGGAGAAACCAAAATACTCCATGACAAATCCAAATGTACACCATATCTTGCCAAAAATCCAGCACTTCCAAGGATAATTGGTGGAAAACTCCAACACAAGGAGGGAAACTACAACCTAGAAAAAGCAAGAAAGTAATCTTCCAACAACCCTAAAAGAAGGAAGCTATACAAACATATCTCTACTACCAATAACAAAAATAACAGGAAACAACACCCATTTTTACTTAATATCTCTTAATATCAATGGACTCAATTCTCCAATAAAAAGACATAGATTATCAGATTGGGTACATAAACAGGACCCGACATTTTGCTGCATACAGGAAACACACCTTTGTGAAAAAGACAGACACTCCCTCAGAGTAAAAGGTTGGAAAACAATCTTCCAAGCAAATGGTCCCAAGAAAAAAGCTGGCATAGCGATTCTAATATCAAATAAAATCGTTTTCAACCAAAAGTAATCAAAAAAGATAAAGAAGGACACTTCATATTCATCAAAGGCAAAACATACCAAGAGGAACTCGCAATTCTGAACATCAATGCTCCAAATGAAAGGGCACTCCCATACATAAAAGAAACTTTACTAAAGCTTAAAGCATACATTGCACCTCACCAATAATAGTGGGAGATTTCAACACCCCACTCTCAGCTATGGACAGATCATGGAAACAGAAACTAAACTGAGACACAATGAAACTAACAGAAGTTATGAACCAATTGGACTTAACTGACATCTATAGAACATTTCATCCTAAAACAAAAAAAAAGTACATTTTTCTCAGCACCTCATGGTACCTTCTCCAAAACAGACAATATAATTGGTCACAAATAGGCCTCAACAGATATAAAAAGATTGAAATAATCCCTTGTACCCTATCAGACCACCACGGACTAAGACTCGTCTTTGACATATACAAAAACAATGGAAAGCTCACATACACATGGAAACTGAACAATGCTCTACTCAATGATAACTTGGTCAAGAAAGAAAGAAGAAAGAAAGAAAGAAAGACACAAACACAGAAAGAAAGAAAGAAAGAAAGAAAGAAAGAAAAGTTAAAGACATTTTACATTTAAATGAAAATGAGGAAACTTCATATCAAAATTTGTGGGACTCCATGAAAGCAGTACTAAGAGGAAAAATCATAGCTCTAAGTGCCCACAAAAAGAAATTGGAAAGAGCATACATTAATAACTTGACAGTACACCTGAAAGCATTAAAACAAAAAGAAGCTAATATACACAAGAGGAGTAGAAGGCAGGAAATAATCAAACTCAGGGCTGAAATCAACCAAGCTGAAACAAAAAGAACTATACAAAATATCAACAAAACCAGGAGCTGGTTCTTTGAGAAAATCAACAAGATAGACAAACCCTTAGCCAGACTAACCAAAGGGTGCAGAGAGTACTCAAATTAATAAAATCAGAACTGAAAAGGGAGACAGAACAACAGAAACAGAGGAAATTTTTTTAAAAAATCTTCAGATCCTACTACAAAGGCCTATACTCAACAAAATTGGAAAATCTGGAAGAAATGGACAATTTTCTAGATAGATACCAGGTACCAAAGTTAAACGAGGAGCAGATAAACCATCTAAACAGTCGCATAACCCCTAAAGAAATAGAAGCAGTCATTAAAAATCTCTGCACCAAAAAAAGTCCAGGGCCAGATGGTTTTAGTGCAGGATTCTATCAGACCTTTTAGGAAGACCTAATACCAATTCTCTTCAAACTATTCCACAGAATAGAAACAGAAGGAAAATACACAATTTGTTCTATGAAGCTACAATTAAGCTTATACCTAAGCCTCACAAAGACCCAACAAAGAAAGAGAACTACAGACCAATCTCTCTTATGAATATTGATGCAAAAGTACTCTATAAAATTCTCCCAAACCGAATCAAACAACACATCAAAGCAATCATCCATCATGATCAAGTAGGCTTTATCCCAGGAGTGCAGGGATGGTTCAATATTGCATCAATATTCATAAGAGAGATTGGTCTGTAGTTCTCTTTCTTTGTTGGCTCTTTCTGTGGTTTAGGTATGAGTGTAATGGTAGCTTCATAGAATGAATTGTGTAGTGTTCCTTCTGTTTCTATTCGATGGAATAGCTTGAAGAGGATTGGTATTAGGTCTTCCTTGAAGGTCTGAAAGAATTCTGCACTGAAATCATCTGGCCCTAGACATTTTTTGGTGGGAAGATTTGAGACTGTTTAGATGGTTTATCTGCTCCTCGTTTAACTTTGGTACCAGGTATCTGTCTAGAAAATTGTCCATTTCATCCAGATTTTCCAATTTCGTTGAGTATAGGCCTTTGTAGTAGGATCTGATGATTTTTTTTAATTTCCTCTGTTTCTGTTGTTATGTCTCCCTTTTCAGTTCTGATTTTATTAATTTGAATACTGTCTCTGCACCCTTTGGTTAGTCTGGCTAAGGGTTTGTCTATCTTGTTGATTTTCTCAAAGAACCAGTTCCTGGTTTTGTTGATATTTTGTATAGTTCTTTTTGTTTCAACTTGGTTGATTTCAGACATGAGTTTGATTATTTCCTGCCGTCTACTCCTCTTGGGTATATTATCTTTTTTTTGTTCTAATGCTTTCAGGTTTGCTGTCAAGTTGTTAATATATGCTCTTTCCAAATTCTTTTTGTGAGCACTTAGAGCTATGATTTTTCCTCTTAGTACTGCTTTCAGTGAGTCCCACAAGTTTTGATATGATGTGTCTTCATTTTCATTTAATTCTAAAAAGTCTTTAATTTCTTTCTTTATTTCTTCCTTGACCAAGTTATCATTGAGTAGAGCATTGTTCAGTTTCCATGTGTATGTGGGCTTTCTGTTGTTTTTGTCCATCTCAAAGATGAGTCTTAGTCCGTGGTGATCTGATAAGGTACTAGGGATTATTTCAATCATTTTGTATCTGTTGAGGCCTGTTTTGTGACCAATTATATGGTCTATTTTGGAGAAGGTACCATGAGGTGCTGAGAAGAAGGTATATTCTTTTGTTTTAGGATGAAATGTTCTATAGATGTCAGTTAAGTCCAATTGGTTCAAAATTTCTGTTAGTTTCACTGTGTCTCGGTTTAGTTTCTGTTTCCATGATCTGTCCATAGCTGAGAGTGGGGTGTTGAAATCTCCCACTATTATTGGTGAGGTGCAATGTATGCTTTAAGCTTTAGTAAGGTTTCTTTTATGTATGGGGGTGCCCTTGCATTTGGGGCATAGATGTTGAGAATTTCGAATTCCTCTTGGTACATTTTTCCTTTGATGAATATGAAGTGTCCTTCTTTATCTTTTTTTATTACTTCTGGTTAAAAAACGATTTTATTTGATATTAGAATCACTACTCCCGCTTGTTTCTTGGGACCATTTGCTTGGAAGATTGTTTTCCAACCTTTTACTCTGAGGTAGTGTCTGTCGTTTCCACAAAGATGCGTTTCCTGAATGCAGTAAAATGTTGGGTCCTCTTTAGGTATCCAGTCTGATAGTCTATTTCTTTTTATTGGAGAATTGAGTCTATTGATATTAAGAGATATTAAGTAAAAATGGGTGTTGTTTCCTGTTTATTTTGTTATTGGCAGTGGAGATGTGTTTGTGTAGCTACCTTCTTTTAGGGTTGTTGGAAGATTACTTTCTTGCTTTTTCTAGGTTGTAGTTTCCCTCCTTGTGTTGGAGTTTTCCACCAATTATCCTTTGAAGTGCTGGATTTGTGTTGAGATACTGTGTAAATTTGGATTTGTCATGGAATATTTTCGTTTCTCCATCAATAATGATTGACAGTTTTGCTGGGTATAGTAGTCTTGGCTGGCCTTTGTGTTCTCTTAGGGTCTGAATGATATCAGTCCAGGATCTTCTGGCTTTTATGGTCTCTGGTGAGAAGTCTGGTGTAATTCTTATAGGTCTGCCTTTATATGTTACTTTGCCTTTTTCCCTTACTGCTTTTAGTAGTTTTTCTTTGTTTTGTACATTTGATGTTTTGACTATTATGTGGTGGGAAGTATTTCTTTTCTGGTCTAAACTATTTGGAGTTCTGTAGGCTTCTTGTATATTTATGGACATCTCTTTCTTTAGGTTAGGGGAGTTTTCCTCTATAATTTTGTTGAGGATATTTACTGGTCCTTTAAGTTGGGAGACTTCCCCTTCATCTATACCTATTATCCTTAAGTTTGGCCTTCTCATTGTGTCTTGGATTTCTTGTATATTTTCGGTTAGTAGCTTTTTGTATTTTGCATTTTCTTTGACAGTTGTGTCAATGTTTTCCATGGTATCTTCTGCACATGAGATTCTCTCTTCCATCTCTTGTATTCTGTTGGTGATACTTGTGTCTATGTCTCCTGATCGTTTTTTTTTTTTTCAGGTTTTCTATCTCCAGGGTGGTCTCCGTTTGTGATTTCTTTATTGTTTCTAGTTCCATTTTTAGATCCTGCATGATTCTGTTTAATTCGTTCTCCCATTTGGTTGCATTTTCTTGCAATTCTTGTAAGAGGTGCAAGAATGCAGATGGAGCATAGACTGAGAGAACAGTCCATCAATGTCTACCCGAAATTGAGACCCACGCTATGTGAGAGACACAACCGCTAACACTATTAATGATACTGTGGTATGCTTTCAGACAGGAACCTAGCATATCTCTCTCCTGAGAAGCTTTATCCAGCAGCAGATGGAGGCAGATGCAGAGACCCACTGCTCAATATTAGGTGAGCTTGGGGAAGTCTTGTGGAAGAATAGGGAACAGCATTGAGCATCCAGGAGGGATCAAAGACACCACAATAAGACATACATAGTCAACTAACATGGGACTATAGGGTCTTAGAGAGACTGGGTCACCAACCAGGGAGCATGCAGGGACTGAACCCAGGACCTCTACACATATGTAGCAAATGTGCAGTTTGGTATTCATGTGGGATCCCTAACATGTGTAGTAGGGACTGTCTTAGTCTCTGATCCCTGCCATTGGATTCCATTTCACCTATTTGGACTACATATTGGGTCTCAGTGGGAGAGGATGTAGCTAGTCCTGTTATGGCTAGATGTCCCAGAGTGGGTGTTACCCAAGGCAGGGGATCCCTCTTCTCTGAGGAGAAGGAGAAAGGTAATGTGGGAAAGGTTTTGTAAAGGTGGGTCTGTGAGGAAAGGAGGAAGGTAATCAGGATGTAAAGTAAATAAAGTAATTATTTAAAAAAAATTAAGAAGTCTAGTTCACTTTAAAATTCTAATCATGACTGCAAAAGAGAGAAATGAAATACAGGAAAAATACATTACAGTTTGTTGATTCATGTCTATTGATACTTTTTGAACATTTACTCTTTATTGGATATTATTTTTGATACTAGAAATTTAGAACTCAAAATCAACAGTAGCCTAACTTAATGGAACAAAATTCGTGTGGCTTTCATATATACTAAATTCTCAAAACACTTTACAAGTGATTTGACATTTAGTTCTGGGTTGAGATCAAAGAAGCAGACTGACAGAACAAAGTAGGCTTTTATGAACAATATTTTGAACGCGGAGGATGAGAATCATAAAGAAAGATGGAAGCTATTGGTCAGTTTCATACATAATGGTCTTTTATCATGAGAATCAAAGATTCTGAGGTTGGCACAAGGCACTGACAATCATACTACCCAGGCAAGCAAAAAGCAAATGCCTGCTCATACTTACTCTAGAGTCCTATTGAAAAATATGGGAACTTTTATGTCTTGATAATGGAGATTACAGTTTTTCTTCTTTAACAATGGGACAGAAAATTTATTTATTCAGACTTTTGAGTCTATTTTACATTTTTGAAAAGAGTAATTAGGAAACATTATCTGTATATTATTTTGTGATTTCTTAAATGAATATATTGATGTGATATGTGTAAAAATATAATTGGATTTAACCGCACATCCCACCACAAAATTTATTTTAACTTATTTAGTTTAAAACAAATAGCATTAAAAATGTAAAATCTGTTAAATTTTACTTTTAAGTTTATGTTTGTTTTAACAAGTAATAACTCCCCAATTATACTTATTTATGGGGTCATGTATTATTTTGAAACATGCATGAATTTGGAATGTTTAAATCAAATTAAATATATCAACTATTCCTCTTGAGAGGACATTTTCACAACATTTCTTCCATATAATATTCAGTGTATAATTAGTACCTATTTCTATTTCACCACACATTAAAATAACAAACTTTACATATCTATCTCCAAGTGAATTAGCACTCAGTAATGGGTCTTTTTCTTTTGCACCCCATGCTGTTTTCTCTGGACTTTGGTAATTTACATTCTACATTGAAATTCTGTCATGTCAAATTTTTACATTTAGTATTTATCTCCATGTGTGTATGTGTATAAATAAAATTGTTAAACACTTGCCTTTTGTAAAACCTATGAAATAATCTACCTTGTAGTGTTGATTTTTGAACCCATTTATGCCATATAATGACTATTGCCTTATCAAAACTTATAACTTCGTCACAGATTAATTTTTAACTAAAACTGATAACAATTATATTGCCTGAATAATGTAAAAATAGTATTTGTATAGATCCAAAACATACATTTGAAACATAAGACTAAAGCATATGTTATGCATGACAATCAATTTTGTGTCATAAAAGAAGAGTAGGCATCTATCATCTCATTTTTCAGACATAAAAATTCAGTTACTGATAATTCATTAGGAATGAAGCTTTGGTTAAATGAAGCCATCCGTTTTTAATAGCCTGTGGTGCAATAAGACTCACTGTGAACAGGTGATGATTACTGTACTTAGCACTTCTGGGAGATAGAAGTATAGTAACTATAATCATTCTAAAAATTACTTCATAAGTGTCATACTGTTAATTACAGTTCAAAGAATTAGCATCTGGTTGAAGATATAGGTGTAGCTTTGAGGAAAGGGTGTAATAGGAAATGTATATAAAGAACCTTTAATCAAAACATAAAATGTTCTTTGCCTGGTTCTATATATTCTTACACAATAAGTCACGCTTCGAGTCTGCAACATATATTATATATATTATTTGCATTAATATATTTGATATTTGCAACTATATTATTTGCAATATATTAACATTGTGGGTTTTTTTAGTAGAAAATGATAATATTATTTTAACTCTTAAACATTGTGATTCTCAAAAGAAACAAAATTAGTATATTAATATAGATTAAGCATTAACAGCATCAAATGTACAACAGGATTATAATTGGTCATATGTATAATAAATATATACATAAGAAAATTAGTTTGAACATTAACTTACATTAACTGTTTTGTTATATTTATTATGTGGAAACGTTCTGAGAACCATTTTATATATTATCCATTGATGGTGACATATGCTATGTATGGTTCTTAAGGTGTCAGAATTACTTTTTATTTCTAAATATCATATCAATGGAGGGAGCATAAGTAAATAAAATTTCAGACTAACGTAGAATATCATTGATCTCGATTTTCAGGAGAAAACCATATTCAGGTATTGCAAATCATATAAAAACAAAATAGTTTAAAATAATTTCTTAAAATATAGATTTCTAAATTAAAACTATCAGCATTTGATAAATCAAATATGATGCATAAATGACGTGGAAAGACACAGGGGATGAACACAAATATAGTGCAAGCAGCTAGAGATCAAAGTATATTAACTGTAAATATGGAAAATAATGAGAAAATAACTTCACATAAACAAAATATTTTAATAAAGCAAAAAAGAAAAAGTATAAAAAAGTTAACCAAAATACAAACAATATAAAATGAACACATAATATTGTAACTCTAAACAAGCAATTATTTATATTTCACAATTGCATAATAAAAATTAACTAATAAGAGTAAAAACACCCTTCAAAGAGTAAGGCCCTTCAAAACTTGTAATCATTATGGTATACCTAAATTATAAAAGCCCTTAGAAACAGTGATCACAGGAGTATTCACTAAATTTTATTTATTGCCTTGCTTGTTCTTTGAATATTTGTGTTTATTGTCTTGCTTTTTCCTTGACTATTTGCATCTATTGTATGGCTAGTCCCTCAACCTAGAACTGACCTTAATATTTGCATGTAATTAAAATGGTATAAAAGCAAAAAGGAAGAGGGGGTATGGAATAAGGGGTTTCTAGGGAGGGGGGATTGGGGAAAGGGGATGACATCTGAAATGTAAATAAAATATCCAAGACAAAAAATGATAAAAGAAAAATAATCTAAGCACCTGATCCAGTCTTGATATTGTGAAGAGCTGATGCTGGCCGATGTGGATCTGTATATTTCTCAGTAGTTACCATGGTTGCTGGTCTTGGGGAAAGTGCACACAAAAGACTGGCAGAGTATTTAGAAATACAAACTTTCTGCTAGAAGTTCATATCAGGACTAAACATGAGAAAAAAGAAGTCACTTCAGATACTATATTAAGTTCACTCATAATACCAGGATGAATTTCAAGGTCGCTCAAATGGCCTCAAGAGTACTTTATACAAAAGCTAGAGTCAGATATGCTTTATGTGGCTGCAACAAGCCTAAATAACTTCCTTACAAGTTATCTAGGTTATTTTCTTTTAATGTAATAAAGACAGAATTATCAAATGCAAATTAGAGAGAAAAGAGTTTGCTTTGCTTACCCATCTGATTATAGTAACTCAAGGCAAGAACTTGAGTGACTCAGGGGCTTGAAGCAGATTCCATGGTTGAGAAGTCTATCAGACTGCTCTCCATTACACAGCTCAGGACCAGTGATTATGGATGGCAGCATCCCTAGTGGGCATGCCCCTCCCACATTATCATTAATTATAAAAATGGTTTATAGGCCAACCTAAAAGAGGCATTTCTCTAATGAGGTTTTCTGTTCCAAAAGAACCTAGTTTGTGACAAGTTGAAAAAAATGAATAAATAGATTAGATAGATAGGTGATAGATAGATAGATAGATAGATAGATAGATCATACATACATACAGAGTGTGAGAGAGAGGTTGATAGATAGATAGATAGATAGATAGATAGATAGATAGACAGACAGACAGACAAATACATATAGATGATAAATAGATGCTTAACCAGCACATGTGTTAACTTAAATTTTGCTTTAATATCTCAGCAAAGTTCCAGTATTTTACAATATCATCAAGAAAAACGATTACAGGAAAAACATCAAATTAAAAACCCAAAATACAAAGGACACCCAGCAAAAGATGAAAAATTTTGAAAGAATGGAATAAAAAAAGTTTACATCAAGATATAAATAATATGTGGTGTTGAGGCCCTCTCCACTCCACTCTTGGGGGCCAAAATGTCCCGGACCACTCTGCTGCTTCCGTCCACAGGTCAGGGTCTAGTGAGAGAGAGAGTGAGAATAAAGAGGAAGAGACGCGAAGTATGGAGACAAGACAGAGGTTCTGATCAAGTCTCATTTATTGAAGGGAAATCTGGGGTATTTATATTCTTTTGCCATGTGCCTTGTAGGCGCGTGGATACCATGTGTCTTGCAGGTGTGGATATGATGTAAGCCTTACAGGCATGTATGGCGTGGATAGCACTTGCACCGTGCACCTTGCAGGCATGGATACCACATGTACCTTGCAGCTATGGGCACTAAACAGCAAAACAAGATATGTGGGATATCAGAGTGTGCTTCAGTGTTGTAGGCTGTTGAAAAACAAGTTTCATGTCAGGGTATATGGCTCAAGATGGCTGCAAAGCTGATAGCCACTTTGTGCTACAAGTCAGCTCCCAACAATGTAGCAAATTATGAGCTTTACAATTTGGCATTAACATTTCTTTTTTGAATTTTATAGCAGAATGATTCAGTAAATTTTTTTGAACATATGAAAGGATTATACCAATCCTGACTTCATCAATTGTGGAAACTTTTAAGTTTAGCTGTAAAATTAACACTGTTAAGTTAGAGTATATTAGCATGTCTGTATAGAGTAAATTAGCATGTGCCATTATATAAATTCTCCATAATTAACAAAATCACTTCATTATTTTCCTGTTTACGCAGTAATATATCAGCAATTATTGAAGAAAATAAGTGCTAATACAGTTATATTTATTGGGATGGAGCTTTCTAAGTCTATTGATCCCTGAAGTATATTTAGTTGTAATTTCCTGTGTTGATTCCCATTACTAAAAAGAGAAGCTTCTTTGGTTTGGGGGATTGTAATTACATTTATGTGTAGGTATAAGAGTGTGATTTAACATATGGTAAGGAATTACGATGGTTTACAAAATTGTAGTATTAACTCTTTTCTAAGATGCATGACCTCACTAGCCCCAGGAATCTACCCAGGTTTACGTTATTAGGCATGACTTTCTTCTTGTTGAAGGGAACTTAAATCTAAATAGACAGCTATTGGCTAGTGCCAACAGACATGAATGTCACTTGTTCCATCCTCAGGAGTATCTTGTTTGCTGGTTATTGCTGTCTTTCATGGGTGTTGCAGCAGAATAGGACTGATTAACTGCCTCCATCCCTTAGCAGGCTGCATATGTATTATCTGGAACCATGGGAACTAGAACTTAGGAAACCTCAGAGGTTTGAAGGTCTGATCCAACTTGAGTCATATGAATTGTGAGCCTTAAGTGTGCAGTGGCTTAAACACTAGTGGCATTACTAATAGGCAAGGCAACCAAGGCAACCATATATCACTAATCTATTTTGATTTGGAATTAACATAATTAACAAAATCATTTCAATATTTTCCTGTTTATGCAGTAAAATATCAGCATTTATGCATATATATATATATATATATATATATATATATATATATATATATAAAATCTTACTCAATTATTCAAATATATACGAAGGAAGATTATCCTCATTATCCAATTAAATTAGCATTAGGTTATTAATATTTTACTTAGTCTCATAAGATATACATAGAGATAGATAGATAGATAATGAGTGAGTAACTAGATATATTTGGACTCGTATCATTTAGAAGAAGATTGGACATGATAGTCTTCTCCTTTAATATGAAATATGATAAAAAATAATGCAGACAAAAAGAGGATGTTGATAAAAAGATAGAATAGAGCATATAAAAAACTTCCTAAACACAGAGGAATGGATACTATTAAGGATCTTATTTCTTATTTAGGACTGCATTAAAAAGAATACTATAATTGTTATTCTTGTATGAGCAGTAATCAGTGATTATTGGTTATTAATAATTGTTTTATTGCATTTATATAAATTAAATTAGAATGTACCCTAAACACATTTTCATTTATCGTCATATATAACCACCTTTTAAAGGTTTCATTCTTATTTTCTGCTTCACAAATAATAGGGATAAAACTGATTGTGTTAATCTATTGTTTTCATATTCCTATACAATTATTTAGAAATAATTTAAATGGAGCAATTTGTGGATAAATATTTCTTGAGTACATATTTTCCAAAGTAATTGATACAAGTACATTAAATAAAATTGTATTTTGAATACATTCTTCCTTTTTTAACTTTAACAGAGTTTTTTTTTAGTTTTTCTTTTTAGTTTTTTTTGTTTTGATTGGATATTTTATTAATTTACATTTCAGATGCCATTCCCTCTCCCCATTTTCCCTCCCTAGAAATCCCCTATGCCATCTCCCTTTCTCACTTTTGCTTTTATACCATTTTAATTGCATGCAAGAATTAAGGTCAGTTCTAGGTTGAGCAATACAATAGATGCAAATAGACAAGGAACAAGCAAGACAATAAACAAAATACATTCAATATATATTTATTTATCTTTTGGTTAGTCACCCATAGGACTAAAATTTGGAAAACTATCATATGTAACCCCAATAAACATAAGTCATCTGATTTGAGGAAGACTTCTTTGTGAAACAAGTTACTGTTTTGTTGTTTTGTAGGTTTGTTTTCATAGAAACACTCAAGATAAATTGTCCTTTTCATAAGTATTTTTGTAATATTCACAAAAGTGGGAATAATTATTAGAAGCTATTATATACTAATTAATTAATGCAAAGTGTTACAATAAGCTGCAAAGGCATTTACAAATCCTTGCATATATTTAAATAGAGAAATGTTCTCTGAAGGACACATTTTATATGATTTATATTTCTATAAATATGTAAAGTATTTTACAGTAGTTTAATGACATTAAAATGCTAATTAATGATACTTAGCAAAAATCAAGGGCCTTCAAAGATGCACTCAAAATGGTAGAAAAAAATTTCTTAGAGTATTACAAATCTGTTCCTTTTAAGAATGCATATTTTCTTTAATAAATTATTTTTAAATCTAGCCTTGAAATTCAAGTGGTAGTTAATAAAATAAAAATGTTATGAACATCATTTTCACTAAAAATATACAGTATAGAAAAATAGAGTAAGAAAAATTGTAACCTTCGATCTCAATATATGTCAAGAGTTATCATTACAAACTTAATTTCTATTTTTCATTTTATGTGTATAAAGCATGACTTTATTAAAAGAATTGTTTATACTGAATGCTGGCAACATACCTGAATGAAGACAGCCTTCAAAATACAAGCTCTTATCTGTAAGGTTTTACCCTGTCTTCTAGGATTAAGTTTATGAGAATAATTCTTGGATTCTAATTTAATTTCTCCAAATGATGCTGTTCCGTATTTTATAAAAATAAAGCTGAATATGGGGGTAATTATCCAAAACTATTTATGTTCATCACCTGCAAGGACTAATAATGAAGTATACATAGTCCATGGCCCCTGGCACTTATGTAACAGAGGACTGCATTGTTTGGCCTGAGTGGGAGACGATGCTCTTAATCCTGTAGAAACTTGATCCCCCCAGGGAAGGGGGATACTGGTGGATCTGAAATGGGTGTGGGTGGGTGGGTGTAGTAGCACCCTCTCGGAAGCAAAGGGGAGGCAGGATGAGGTGAAGAACTTGGGGAAGAAGGATCAGAGAGGGTGTCAACATTTGGAGTGTAAATATATAAATAATTATTTAATAAAACTAAGTAGAAGACAGCTTTAAGTTCTTGGGTATTGTTTTCCTATAGAAATCCCCAAATAACTGAGGCTATTACTAATGGTATTAGAAGCTCTCCACAAATTGATTGTTCAAGTAAATCTGGTGCCTATGTAGTCTTCACCTTAGTATACTAGGATTCATGGTACTGAAAGGTACTATGCACATTAAAAAAGGAGAAAGGTAAACACCAACATCTAGACATACACTTTGATCTACAAGAGTGACCTGTCTACAAGATATGCTTGAGCAATAGTGGCACAAACGTTGTGAGAGTAACCAACCAATATCTAATTTAAGGCTCACCCCATGAGATGGAACCCATGCTCACTACTACTTGGGTGACTAAGAACTGGAGACTAGATAATTCAGAGACTCAGAGGAAAATCAAATAGTACTATTTTGCTAAAAACAGAAAAACAAAACCAAAAAAACCAAGAAAACAAACAAACATAGAAATAAAATTATTCTTAAGTGCGTTCTGCTATACTCAGAAATCAGTTTCTTGCCCAGCCAACATGAGAAAATCTTCTTCCTGAAGTAGATGGGAACAAATACAAAAAAACTCACAGCCATACACTAATCCAGAAATTAGGGACATTAAAATACTCAATGATAAACGTGAAGTCTTTACCAAATTCCACTTTTCTGGGATTAGGGACTTTGCAGAAGAGAATAGGTAGTGTATGTAAGAGCAAGGAGGCATGGAGAACATCAGGAAGTCAAAGCTCCTAGACTTTACAGGGTTGACACACATAATAATGCACAGAGACTGTGACAAAATGCAAAGGGCCATCATAGGTCTCTGTAACATAGGTCTCTACAAGATGGAGTCCTGTAGCTGAAAGGAAAAGTGGACACAAACATCTCTAACCCAGAGGCTATCTCTAATTGATAACCACTTGCAAATGAAAATTTTGTTTTCTCCAAGGAGTCTCATAAAGAAAAAAAAAAAAAAAACTGGATGGGTAAGAGAAGGAAGAGGGGACCCTGACCTGGTATTGAGTGAGGGAAAAGGACTGAAGACATGAGGGCCAACAGAAAGATTAGAAACAGGCAACTTCTGAAGGTAAGAGGTTGGGGGACCCTCCAGAATGCACCAGAGACCTGGGAGAAGAGAGACTCTTGAGACTCAAAGTGAGGAACCTTAGATGAAATGCCTGACAATAGGGAGAGTGAAGTTATAGAGCCCACCTTCAGCAGGAAGACAGGGCATCAAGTGAAGGAAAGGGTTGCCATTTCACATTCAAAAACACTGACCCATAATTGTTCCTGTCGGAAAGAACTGCAGGGATGGAAATGGAGAGGAGCCTGAGGAAAAGATGATTCAGCAATAGGCCCAAAGTGGGATCCAGCTCAAGGGGAGGTCCCAAGGCCTGATACTTTTACTGAGGCTACGGAGTACTCACAAGAAGGGACCTATTATGACTGCCCTCAGAAAGACCCAACAAATAGCAGAAAGAGTCAGATACAGATATTTATACCCAACCAATGAACAGAAGCTGCTGACTCCTGGAAGAACCTGAAGAGGAGGGCGACCCTGTAGGGCAACCATCAGTCTCATTAACCTGGACCCTTGAGATCCCTCAAACACTTGACTACCAACCAGGCAGCATACACCCAGTGATATGAGGCCCCCAACATATATGCAGCATAGGATGGCTGGGTCTGGATTTAGTCAGAGAAGATGCAACTAAACCTCAATAGACTGGAGGCCCCATGGAGTTTATAGTTCTGGTGAGGTGGGGCCGGAGGGACATCCTCATGGAGACAGGGGGCTGAGAAAAGGCATGGGATGTGGAACAGTCGGAGGATGGACCGGAAGGGGAATAAAATTTGGAGTATCACGGGACTCTGTTTATTGTCCTGCATGTTCTTTGACTATCTGGGTTTATTGTTTTGCTTGTTCCTTGACTATTGAATCTATTGTATTGCTAGTTCCTCAACATAGAACTGAGCTTAATACATGCATGTAATTTAAATGGTAGAAAAGCAAAAAAGGAGGAGGAGGGATGGGATAAGGAATTAATGGGGGGAATGGGGAAAGGGGATAACATCTGAAATGTAAATAAATAAAATATTGAATAAAAAAATAAAAATAAATAAAAAATAATGTAAGCCCATGCCCAACAAAAAAAAATGAACTCTAAAACATCTTTGAATATCTGTGTTTTATGTTAAATCATTTTTTAAATCTATTTTATTAATTTTTCAATATATGTGATGATTTTTATACACTATGACTTTCAGTTTTAAATTTTTTTGGAGTTCCTGTGTGAACAAATTGTGTATATTTTCATCTATATGTCTTTCTTTTACTTTTTTGGCTCTTTTTATAATTTTCTGGTTTTATCATATCATAAATTGTTTTTTATTTATCTTATTTTATCAGTTTTGTAAATTCCTATTTGTTTTTTTTATGACAGACTAGAAAAATGATCGATCTGGGTGGGAAAGAATGTGGGAGAATTAGGAACTGGGAAGAAGAGGAGAAGGAAAACTGGAATCAGTGTATATTTTATGGAATATATTTTTTGGATAAAAGAACAAAAAAAAAGATAAATTTATACATAAATTCCAATATATAAGTTCAGCAATCCTCTGCAAATCATTTTCTTAGCCAGATAATTAGTATTTTATGGTTATCATTCCTACAGAAATATTTAATTCAAGTCACTTTGTTGTCATAAATCATAAATTTACCAACTTTTAAATTTACATATTCTTTCACCAAGCTGCTACCACTGTTAAAATGTTAATCCTGTGTTTTTAAGGTTTAAATTTCATAAGTATCATTTACTATAATGCTGACTCTTTGCTACAATTGAGTCTGAACTATTTGGCTATTAGAGTTGCTAACATTTGAAATTAATTTGGCTGTTTACATACTTAATAGATACCACAATACCTCATTCATTGTCTTACAGGTGCAAACTTGATATTTTCTGCAGGAAATTATGTATAAATGAAGTAATCATGTCAATTAGATATATAAGATTTGTGTGATATAATCCAAATATAAACTGTTTTTATATACATCTACTTAGTAAGATTCATTTTTTAAGTCATTCAGAAATAGTCATCGACTTAAAATATTCCTTAGATATTTATCAGTAACTGAATTTTAGACTAAATACACAGTTTTCATAAATTAGTTGTTGTTTTGGGGAGTAGAACTAATCTACTATGATTTATTTGACACTAGAGTGAGATAAATTTTTTTTAACTGTCATTCATAGAAATTTTGAGTATGATGTTTTCCAAAATTCATGTATTTACATGAGGTCAATTTCTAGATGAAATGTCAAACATATTTTCCCATTATTCATAATGTAGGTTGATTTTTTTTCTTTAAGATATGATGTTTTCTGTTGTGCCAATATTGGAAAATACTCCTGGGACCTAATGCCTGACAAGTTTTCTACTATTGGACTATCCCCACAGCCATATGACTTTAATTTTAATTAGGTTTTTACATTTCTAACTGATAAAGATTTAAAATTTATATGGCATAGTCCAGATATATGTTACAGGTAATACATAAAACAAACCATTGCGTAAAAAATACTGACTTTTGAAAACCTACAATTTAAAAGATGAAGTCAATTTTCCATCAAAAGTGAGTATATGAGTATGGCTGGGTAGAGTATTGCTGTAATCTCCACAAAGATCTCTTCCTACAAATACCTTGCCTTTCTCTTCAGCAGGTTAACCACATGCATCTTCCACCAAACATCATTGTCTCTTCCCTCTTCATGCTTTACTTACGGCTCATGTTGATTCTATTTCACAGAGGACACAGAAGCTTCCTGTGCCTGTTATACTTCTATCAACCTAAATATGGCAAAATCTTCTGAAATAAAAAAAAGTTACTTCATTGCAGACTTGATTAAAATAATCTATTCTTAATAATAGGATTTTTATGCATGCTGTGAGTAAAATCATGTGGTGTCTTCACCAGTTACCTTCTTTCCTCAGGATGTTGCAGTGTGTATGAGTGAATGTTAACCATTTTGATTTCATTGCATGTGTAGAACAACATAACATAGTATGTCTCATAGTATGTCAGGAAATAGTTAAAAGGAGAAAGTTTTCTTATCTTTTCATGGAGAAATTAAAAAGTCCACAATGAAGATTTTATTCAGGATAAAATTTTCAAAAATGAAACAGGATTAAGCATGATATTACTAAATATTAGGCATTGGACTGACAGAAAAGAAATCTAAATTTTATTAGTATTTTTGTTCAGAGTTGTTTATGTTTTCTTGGTGAACTGTCACTTTTATTGTTTAATAGCATTTTTTATCCCTGATAATTTTTCTTCCATTATTTTCACTGTACATTGCCTTAGATGAGTTTGTCATGGTGTAAGTTTCACCGTTTATATAATTGTGATTTATGTTTAATGGTATCCTGTAGAGAATACATATTTGAGCTTTATATTTATGGTCTTTGAAAATCTGTTTTTTTTAGTTAGAACATCCATAGTTTACAAATATTTATTAGCCTATATGTTTTAAATGTATACTGTTCGTTGCCTCATTCATTGAACCTACTTTCAATTAATTCTATTCCTACTGCCTATTTTGGGTTTCAAATTAGAATTTGAAGTTATTTCATTTTTATTCATTTTTTTGGTGTTCAGTTAGTTACACTTTTTAAAAAGTATTTATTATTATTTTTAGATTTTACAACACATAGTCATAGCCTATTTTAATTAACTTTTATGTAATGAACTACTTCACAGTTTGAGTAAGAACTTGATAATACTAAGACTCTAATTTCTTTTGTCTATCCCTTGGATAATCAATGTTATTGAAGTACATATAATTTATAATATATTATTCATATATTTTATACATATTACAAATAATGTATTACATATGTATGTAGATATGTATCTGTATAATGTGTACTATGAATATACATATGTTATATAATATGTATTATATTATACATATATATCATACATGTATATATTAGATGATTATTGTTTATATTTGAATATATTTTATTATATGAAAAAGACTAAAAAGTGTATTAAGGTTTTTTTAAAAGATTTTGTGAAGACATCTTACTAGGAGAAAAGATGAGGATGTAGACAGAAGTTATAACTTAGGGTTCCTGTTGCTCTGGAGGACACCATGACCATGGCACCTTTTTTTTTTAAATGTATGGAATATTTATTCAAATTTGAAGACTTTGCCTTTATTGCTGAATCAACCAATTCATTGTATTTTCTATTAAACATTTAGTAGAAAACCACTAAACTTAGGTTTTATAAGTCACCTAAGAAATTAATAGAACTTTAAAGCTGTCTGGGTATATTTCATATAGCACATATTTGAATACTTTTCAAACAATATTGACATCTTGTTGGGAGCTGCAGTCAGTATGCGCCATTCCAAGATGGCGCTGGCCTCGTGTCTTCCCAGTAGTAAACAAGTAACTGCGCAGCTACAAAGGCAGAAAGCTCGCCAAAGTCACTGGCCAATCTCGAGGCGTAATATTGGGTGGTGAGCAAACAGCCAATCAGAAGTGAATACGTAACTCTAGGGTGTACTTAAGCGGGGCTTCTTCCTGTCTTCACCCCTTCCACGTCTTCCACGTTTGCTGATACAGAGTAAAGCCTCGTTTGCAGTAACTACCCGAATTGTGTCTCTCGTGTCTCTCTTCCACGGGTGAGGGGGGACACGGGAGGTGCGCACAACAACTGGAGCCGAAACCCTGGAGTTTCAAGGCAACTCGGAGGCCCCCAAGTTTTGGGGAGGGTTAAAAGACTGCAGGATTCGAGGTACGCCTTTGGAAGATATGCCTGGGGTGGCGTTTGTGGCAAGCGGATTTAAACTCACCGCTGCCGCTCCACTAGCTAGCCTTTTGCTTGCATTGCATTTGTTTTTAACTTATGTGCGTTGTGAGAAAGAGGGCCACTCTGGCATGCCAGAACCAGGGTGTGGTAGCCAGCATCAAGCCATAGAGCTTGGAAAGGAGAAACAGGCAAGGAAGTCTGGACAACAGAGGCAGGCCAAAGAGCCTGGTTATAGGAAAGAGTATTCAGGAGGAATAGGGGCCACTACAGGGCCTATTAAAGTTAAGGAACATTCACCAGCTGGTGAAGAGAGACGGGAGTTCGGGGGGACCCCCCTGCACCCCATTAAGGAGCTTGCGCCCACAGATCTTAGCAGCTCCGAGGAAGAAAGCATAGAGCAGGTTTGTATAGGCGGCTGCCTATACAAAAAACAGCCGTGCTGAGATAAGACTAAGAAAGCTAGCGGCTCACTCGGGCTCGAGGGTCCCCTGCCGTGCTTCTCGGCTCGGGCTGTGGGAACAGAGACACTGCGACAGGGCCTGGGTCAGACCGGTTGCAGAGGCATCTGCGCTCTGCTACGTGTGGCGGCTTGCAGCCCGGCAGAGCAAGGGAGCGTGGCGCGAAAGGCAGACAGAGGAGAGAGGCAGTCTGCCCTGGGAAGCTGCCTTCCAGCGGCAGACACACAGGGAGTGCCCCGAGAGCTTAGAGCAAGCAATGCCAGTGATAGAACAGATGATCTTTGAAAATGCCACAGCTGAATGCGGTTTTGGAAACACCCTTACCAACACAGGACTAGCAGCAGCTAATTTACAGAGGGCTGCTGTCCTTTTCCAAGGTCAGGGACGAGATAGGCCTGAGCCGTGGCCAGGGAGGGGGGCTGTTTGTGCTTATTCCACAGGTGAAAACAATTCAATTTGGGCCCCTACTCGGCTGGTACAGATTGTGAAGAATGAAGCTAGGTTGCAAGATTACAGCTCTAAGTCTCCTGATACTGAAGTTCCATTTGGCGATAAGTATACCACTGTGGGCCATAGTCAGATCTTGAACTGTTCTCTTGCCAGTACATTAAAAACATTAAAATGCTGAAGTACTGCCCATTGTTTCAGCTATTGAATGTTACTTGGTTGCCCTGGCCTCAGGCACATGCGCCATAAATGCTACAAGCTTTCCATTAGATTTTACACTTTGTTTCGTGGCAGCAAACTTTATAACATAAAGGTAATCCACTTGGTGTTGATTTGAGAGAAAATAGATTGCTTACATCGTTAAAGATTGGTTTTTTGATTAGCCTATGTTTATAGAGAAAAGATACAACAGGTGTCTTTTAAGGTTTACAGTTTAAATTTAAGGTTTAAAGTTAAGGTCAAAATAACACAATTCAGCATAGCCAAGCCTCAGAGAGCAGGCCTGAGGGAGGTTAAGTGCATTTACATTTGAATTAAGACAATACTACTGAGCTACAGAAGCCCAGGTGCAAAGCATTCCTTTTGTTCTGAGTCTTCAGACCAAGCCCTAGAAATGTGTTTACTGGAATTTGTCTTTTGTCCTCATTGTTTCTTGTGAGGGGAGGGGTAAACCTAGACCCAAAGACTTTACAACAGTCTGTGGGCTAAAAGTTATGTTTATGCTACAGAAATTAAAATTATGCCTGCTTCCCTCCATGAGTATAGCTGTGCCTGCTGATAGAGTATGGTTCAGGTTGTTTTAATTCCTCTGTATTTGGAGTTGTTGAGGATGAGATGCTTTGGATTCCTTTAATGTGTGTAACAATTATTAGAGAATAAGATTGGCTTTTATCCGATATATTCATTGGACTAAAAAAGATTGGTTATTAATTTAATCCAAAATAAAGTTCAAATTTAAGATTTATACAGCCTAACTTGCCTACTCCAGCTGCCATTTCAGGTAAAGGTGAAAGGTTTACAGGCAGTAAAGTTATTCATAATTTTTAAGAACCCATGAAGCGATATTTGTTAAAAATGATTGCTTCAGAAAATGGTTAATTGTTTTACATTTTATATATATAAATATTGTTATTGCTTTAATATACAAAATTAAGAGGTTAAATCTTTTGGTATATATTATTCATTGTGTGATACTTTATTAGTGGATTTCTCTAAAGAAATTTTTTCTACAAGCCATTGCTTCAATATAACGAGCTTTAAAATTTTTTAGAGTACTTGTTACTCCAAAAAAGAATTCAAAGACCGTGTCTTTCAATATTTGAGACACATTGGGGCTAGAGAAATGGCTCAGCCATTAAAGGCTAGATTTTTAAAATATAAAGGCTGAACTCCCAGCAACCACATGGTGGCTCACAACCATTTGTGGTGGGGATCTAACGCCATCTTTTGGCTTGTGAGTGTACATGCAAAAAGAAAATGGTTTACTTTTAATCTTAATTTGCTCTTAGTGATTTTTAAAAGTTGTTAAGAGATATTATTTGGCTAAAACCTCATCTTAAGCTTACCATAGGAGGATTTAAACCTCTGTTTAATGTTTTCAAAGAGATGTAAGTCCTAAATTAAATCATATGTGTATTTCTTTTGGGTTTATCCTGCTTCAACACAATTAAATTATGTGTTGTAGCCACTGTTTAAAATGTTAAAAAAAGGGTGTATCTGCCTTTGTCTTGTTAAATGGTGTGCTTCATGAAGTGCAGAATGTTTTGGCTACATGATCTAATATCTTTAGCCATTTGAATAACATTAAAATTAATAAGGTGTTTAGGAATACATCTGCACAACCGGTGTCGGTGTGTGTAGACCCTCCATTTTTCTTTATGTTATCCAACCTTAAGAATAATTCTGATACCTTGGATTGTAAGAATGTTACATGCTTTTTAGCACAATGCTGGAATGGATCACTAGACCTAGCCTTGGTTGTGCATGTGCCTACCTTTGTGCCCATCCCAGTACATCGTTATGGAGACTTAAAAGAGACTTTGGTCAATCAGAGAGTTGATTTGTTCCAAGCCCATGTAGAGCAGCTCACGGATATGGTTCAAATAAGCTGCGTGTCAACAATCCCACATCCAGGTATTACACCTCTGAGATTTGTGAATGATACATTTACTCAAAGACATAATCTTTCTGCTTATTTAAAGGAGAATTGGACTGGGGAGCTGGACCTGGTGCAGCAGCAATTGCAAATCCGGATTTCGAGCCTTGATGTAGCACAGATGGACCCTGTTTCCCTTGGCGATTTTACCTCTTGAATTTCTTCTGCTTTTTCCTTTTTTCTTTCTTTCTTAAGAGTGGGGATAGGACTGTTTGATGCAGCCCTATGTTGTGGATTAGTGTTCATGATGGTTGGTCTGTAAGCTTAGAGCCCAATAAAAACGTGACAAGGTTGCTAATGCCCAAGCACTCGCAGCCTTGGAGCAAGCATCTCCCCTTGAAATTTGACTATCTAGGCTAAGGAAGTAGCCGATGACTGAGACCCTCAGTCGATGCACCCCAAGGGTTCAGCCCATTGCACTGGGTCGATGAGAGGTCTAAGTCCAGCCAGCCCTTGCCTAAATAGCTGTGGTGCCTGAATAGTAGGTTGACAGCCCTTGCACTCCTGGGAGCTATACTCCATTGCACAGGGATGGGTGTCAATTCCTCTTTATATCCCCTTAGCCCTTGTACCCAGAGGACTTGTTTCCATCACACCTGGTAGGGTAAGGGAGAATCTTCGGGCTATAAGCTCTTGATCGCTTATTCCCCCAAGATGGAGTTTGCTTGATCGGGTTTGAGTTCGAATCTTGATTGGTGCTGCGTTTAATGGGCAATAGGCTGTTTCATATTAATAATTTAAACAGGGAGAGATTTTGGGAGCCGCAGTCAGTATACGCCATTCCAAGATGGCACTGGCCTCGTGTCTTCCCAGTAGTAAACAAGTAACTGCGCAGCTGCAAAGGCAGGAAGCCCGCCAAGTCATTGGCCAATCCCGAGGCGTAATATTGGGTGGTGAGCAAACAGCCAATCAGAAGTGAATACGTCACTCTAGGGTGTATTAAAACAGGGCCTCTTCCTGTCTTCACCCCTTCCGCGTCTTCCACATTTGCTGATACAGAGTAAAGCCTCGTTTGCAGTAACTACCCGAATTGCGTCTCTCGTGTCTCTCTTCCACGGGTGAGGGGGTACACGGGAGATGTGCGCAACAACATCTATAAAAAAAATCAAAAGTTATGAAAAGAATACAATGTCTATCACTTTCTTGCATTCTGAAGACTGTCCCCCAAGACAGGATCATAAATTGTCTTTAGTTTTCTTTTATTACCAGTTTTATTAATTGTATTTTTCTACATTCCAAATATATTCCTCTTTCCTGTTCTCCTCTCTGCATTCCCCTACCCTATCTCCCCTCACCTTTGCCTCTAAGAGGGTGCTTTTCCAACTACCCATCCACTCCTGCCTAACCCCTGTAGCATCTCCTTTTGCTGGATCAATAAGCCTCCACATGACCAAACACCTTTTCTCCCACTGATGCCAGATGAGGCAGGTCTTTGCTACATATAGAACACTCTTTGATTGATGGTTTAATCCCTGGGAGATTTCAGTGGTCTGGTTAGTTGATTACTGTTCTTTCTGTGGGGTTGCAATACCTACACCAGATAGAGGGTGTATATCCAAAATATAAAAGTGAACAAGAAGTTTGACTCCAGAAAAACAAATAACCAAATTAAAAAATGGAGTACAGAATTAAACAAAGAATTCACAGATCAGGAATCTCAAATAGCTGAGTAGCACCTAAAGAAATGTTCAACATTCTTAGTCATCGGGGAAATGCAACTCCAAATGATCCTGAGATTTCACCTCATACCAATCACAATTACTAAGATCAAAAACTCAAATGACAGTACATGCTGGTGAGGATATGGAGAAAGAAGCACACTACCCCAGTTCTGGTGGGATTGGAAGCTGGTATAACCACTTTGGAAATCAATCTGGTGATTGTTTAGAAAATTGGAAATAGTGCTACCTGAAGACCCAGCTATACCACTATTCAAAAGATGTTCCAATATATATCAGGGACATGCAGCCCACTATGTTCATAGCAGCCTTACTTATAATAGCCAGGAGCTGGAAACTACCCTGATGTCCCTCAATGGAACGTTGGATGCAAAATTGTGCTACATTTTTACACAATGAAATACTACTCAGCTATTAAAAATGATGGGTTTATGAATATTGCAGGCAAATAAATGGAATAAGAAAATATCATCCATGGTGAGGTGACCCAGACCCAAAAGGACATACATGGTCATTACTCATTGATAAGTGGATATTAGCCAAAAGCTCAGAACTTCCAAGATACTACTCAGAGACCATATGAAGCTTAACAAAAAAAAAGGCAAAAGTGTGCATGCTAAAATCCCACTTAGAAGGGCGTAGAAAATAATTATGGGAGGCAGAGTGAGGGGGGACCTCGATGGGAGAGTGAAGGAAGAGAAAAAATGAGGGGAGGCAGGATAAGGTGTAGAAACAGGAGAGAAATTCAGAGGGCTAAGAGAATGAATAGAAATATGTAGCAGTGGGGAGTGTGAAACAGGAGGAACCATTAGAAAGTTCCAGATGCCAGAGATGCAAGAGGTTCCTAGGACCAAATGTGGATGACATTTGCAGAAATACTCAAAAGCAGGGAGATGGAGCCTGAAGAGACCATCTCCAGTAGATAGACATGGCCCCCAGTTGAGAGATGAGCTCATACATCCATCTCAAAACTTTAGCCAGAATTGTTCATGTCTAACGGAAATGCAGGGTAAATAATTAAAAAAGAGACTGAATGAAAGGCCATCCAGAAACCAGCCCACCTTGAATTCTATCCCATCTGCAGACATCAAGCCCAGACACTAATACTGATACCAAGAAGTGCTTGCAGACAGAAGCCTGGTGTAGCTGGCCTCTGAGAGGCTCTACCAGCACCTGACTAAGACAGATGCAGTTACTCACAGCCAATCATTGGACTGAGGTTGGAGACCTCAATGTAAGAGTTGGGATAAGGACTGAAGGGACAAAAGGCGATTACAAACCCATGGCAACTCTTATTAAGAAAAGCATTAATTGGGAAAGGCTTACAGTTTCAGAGATTTTGTTCATTGTTGTCATGCTGAGAACCATGGTGTTACATAGATAGACATGGTACTGGAGAAGGAGCTAAAAGTTCTATATCCAGATTGTAAGGCAGGAAGAAGAGAGTGAGACATTAGGTCAGGCCTGATGATCTAAGATCTTAGACCCCATCCCCAGTAACGTAATTTCTATAACACAGCCATACCCACTCCAACAAGGACACAACTCATAATAGTTTCAATCTGTTTTATGTCTATAGGGGCCATTTTCATTCAGATTATCACTCCAGGACAGCAGAACTGGTGAGTTATATAGGCTCAGAGAGAAAAACTTGTCTAAAATTGTAATGAAATAAACTAGAAAACAACTGAGAATTGAGCAATCTTGATATCTGTCTCTCACATTCTCTCTCTCACATTCTCTCTCTCAAATTCTCTCTCTCTCTCTCTCTCTCTCTCTCTCTCTCTCTTTCTGTGTGTATGTGTGTGTGTGTGTGTGTGCATTTTTCACACATACACACAGACAATATTTTTTCCTCAGTGATACTTTTCTTCTCTTTATTTCCTTAAACTTTCTGACCTGTTAAAATTTTCTCTTGTACAATGAATATCCTTAATATTTCTTGCAAGGAATCAAATTCTTTCAATTTTTACTTCTCTTAGAATGTGTTTCTTTTACACTTGGAAGATAATTTCACACAATACTGAATTTGAAGCTTTGTTAAAATATTGAACATTTCACTCCATTCTTTCTTGCTTTATGGCTTCTTAGAGAAGCTGATTTTTATTCTTATCTCTCCTCTGCTATATTGTCTGTTATCTTTTATTCTCTGGCTTCTTTCATTTTTCTCTTCACCTCTGGTGTTACATTTGATGAACTATATGCATGTCACAATGAAAGGTAGAGACAGAAAAAAAGGATGGGTGATGGGCATGACATGCTGGTGCCCGGGGTTCGTGGTGCATGCTAAAACATTTAGAACAGTCTTGTCAAATGATGTCTAATGTGTATTTAATCAATGAGACTTGGATTCTGTAAACATCATGGAGCCTTGTTAAAGTCTGGGAAAGATGCAAGGTTTTTTGTGCTGAAAATCCAAGTGTGCTTACAAAGTGTTTTTTTTTTGTTGTTGTTGTTGTTTTTATAGGTTTTTCTTTTTGTTTTTTGTTTTTGGAAGAAGAAAGAAAATAGAATTTTAAGAATAAACAAACAAAAAAAGTCACCAGTAATGATTATGTAATAGATACAATAAATAGTGAATCCCTCTCTTTCTTTCTATCTTCTACTTTCCTTTTCCTCCCCTCCCTTTCATTTCCTGCTTTAGTTGAGTATTATTTTTTCCTATACTTCCATGAGTGGAAAACTTCATCACAGGTTGGCAAATTAAAAAGCATTTAGACAGAAGTGTATATCCATAGGTGCTTAGCCTTTGGTCACTAGAGCTAAGTCACTATTTTAAAAAGATAAAAGTAGTGCTTGTAAAAACCTGACTAATTTCTCATTAAAAAACAAACAAACAAACAAACAAAAATATTGTTATAAGAGTGTGTCCTCTCATCTGGATCTTGCGCAGTCCCCCTTCCCTCTTCCATCTTCTCTGCTGTTTTGATGGCAATTGCCATCAGACTATTACCACAATTAAGTCATGACTGGTGCTATAAGCTTAATCCACCAAATCTCTGAGCTAAATGATCTCCCTCACTCTAGTATTCTATGTTGCATATTTTATGGTAAAAACAAATAAAAAATATAATAACATGTTTGACCTTACAAATATTATCTAATGAAGCTAAGGGTTGTGTTTACTTTTGTTGGCTTATTGTAAAGTTTTTACACACGTTTTTTATACACATGGAGAAGAGAAATAGCCACTCTTATCTGGCTCCATTAACTGTAACACTATAATCCAATTATCACTGAGTTATAACAGCCCCAGAGCAATCTAACTTCCCTCTCATATTCAAATTAAGTTTTGAAATAGAGTGTTTATTTAAATCTATTTATACTAGGCACTGCATCATTATTAAACATTTTTAAATGACCATGGAAATTTCATTAAGGTAGACCATTATGTTTCTTCTATAAATTCCAAGTGTTTGCTTAAAAATCAAAAAATTTACACTATTTTACTTTAGAATCTCTATGATTTATAATAATTTTTCAAAGGCAAACATATTGTGATAAACATATAATCAACACATTTTAATTTAAAATAAAATAATAAGCCAAAAATAATATTAGAAATAGTAATATCAAGCAATACTATAGTAAGATCAAAAGAAAAATGTTTAAGCACAGCAATATGAAAGAAAATCTGTCCACAAAAATATCATGAGCTTGTTTGGTGTTGATCATACACTGCTGGGCATGGGGCTTACCCTTAAATGTGGTTAATATGCCTAACGTGAATGCTTCAAAGAAAACAAACTGTGTCTTTCAAGTGGGTATAAATTACAGAGAGCTTCTTTATTAGTGGTGTACCTGTGTCCACATCTTCCTGTCTTCTCAGAGTTTATCTTTCCCGAACCTGCACTAGCTCTGTGTGTGTTGTCATGGTCTCTCTGAATTCATATATGCACCGGTCCTGTTGTAGTTGGAAGTAATGAATACCCTCTGGCTCTTAAATCTTCCTGCTTCCTCTTTATAAATCCTATTGAGCTCTGAAGAGAGGGTTACATAATGATGTCTCATATGTGAATTTTGTTCCAATACATATTAATTATCATTGAGATATATCACTTTTATTTCTTCATTTTGATTCCAGCTCTTTCAAGTTACCCTCTTCTCCAACATTGTCTATGCCTTTCCCAGACTCTCAAATTAATAGCCCCCTTTTTCTTTTATTATTCTTGTAAAAAAATATGTAAATATATATGTATGTGGATATACATGTATAAATATAACCTGCTGAATCTCTTTTTGTATGAATGATATGGGATGATAGTTTGTATTGTAAAACTAGACAATTTTTAAATTTTGCTATATTTTATATATGCTATTGTTAGTGTATGTAAAATAGTTTAATCTTGTAAAAAAGAAATCTGAGAAAAAAAGGAGACATAAATATGAATGACTGGCAAATAGAAGACAATGAATCATGCCATATGTCTTATAGAAAGGTTTTTCTATGGACTTCAAATTTAATTCTCTCAAATATTCATTGGTCTATCAAAAGTTAGTTGTAAACCCTCTATAAGCTGAGTATAATAGAAGCAGATTTCTATGATCTAGAAGGATTCATATATGAATGCATACCAGTCAGACCAGGGTCATGTTGAACATTCCACAGACAAAACTGTGTCAAGCCTGCAGCTGCCTTGGAAACCATCACAGGGTTGATTCCAGCCTTGGGTCATAGCTGCTGAATCAATACTTTATGGCTACAAACTGTAGAAGCCTGGCAGGGCAGTTTAACAGAGGACCTACACTATTTTCTCTATACATGGGTTGCAGGTCTTAGACTGCTTTAATACAATAACTATCTAAAATGAGAATGTTCTCAAATCCAGAATTAAAAAAAAAAAAAAAAACAAAAAACATACTTGTTTGAAATTCCCATTTCTCTGTGTGTTTGAGGTTTTATTTTATAACTAATGAAATATTTTCTTCTCTGTTAGGATCCTTAAGTCTATCAAATAGTACTTGCTTTTCAATCTTTCCCCCACATTCTAGACAAATTACTTTGGGCATTCTTAATTTCCCTGACCTGCCATGTGGGTGCTGGGACTGAACCTGGGTTCTCTGAAGGAGCAGCCAGTGTGAGCCATCTCTTCTGCCCAATATTTTTGTTTTGTTTTTTGAGACAGAGTTTCTCTGTGTAGTCCTGGCTGTCCTGGAACTCACTCTGTAGACCAGGCTGGCCTCGATCTCAGAAAGTACCTTACCTAAGCTTTTAATGCTTCCATGTATTCACTACTTGATTGTGGTGAATGATCATTTTGATGTCTCCTTGGATTCGGTTTGCCAGAATTTTAACAAGTATTTTAGCAACAATATTCTTTATTTCTTTTATTGGGTATTTTTAATTTACATTTCAAATGTGATCCCTGACCAAGCCTGCTCAGTCAGTCAACAGGTTCTCCAGCACAGGAGTGAGGATTAAAAGAAAAGAGACAGTTAGACAACATTGCAGCATGACCCCAGCCAGTTCTGAGGCTGAAGGCTGAGGCAGGTTTGTTTATTCTCACTTTTCTTTTAAACCCTTTTAATTACATGCAAGTATTTAGGCCAGTTCTGGGTTGAGGAACCAACAATACAATAGATACAAACAGTCAAGGAACAAACAAGGCAATATACAAAGTCCCCTGATCACCCCCATGATCACTCTTGCTGTTTCTAAGGGCTCATCGGAATGAGAAAAATATCTGAACCTATTTCCCTGCCCTAGCCCACAGTCATATTCATGCCTGACGCCTACTTCTTCTTTCTAGCCTTGGATTCCTGACTGAAATTACTTCTCTGTTTTAGCCTAAAATTAGATTGCTGCCTGAATTTACTTCCTTGACGTGGCCCAATGTCAGATTTCTGGCTAAATCCTGTTTCCTGGTCCTTGGCCAATGCCAGATTCCTGCCAAGCAGCCCCAAAAGCTCTGCACAGATCCCCTTTCCAGTTCTCCCTTCCTGAAACCCCCTTTCCCATCCTCCATTCCTCTGCCTTTATGAGGGTGCTCTCTCACCCACCCACTACTGCCTTCTCACCCTGGAATTCCTCCACACTGGGCATTGAACCCCCACAGAACCAAGGGCAACTCCTCCTACTGATGTCCAACAACACTGCCAGAGCCATGGTTCTCTTCATGTGTCCACTTTGGTTGGTAGTCCCGTCCTTGGAAGTTCCAGGAGGTCTTGTCTGTTAACACTGTTGCTATTCCCACGGGGCTTCAAACTTGTTCAGCTCCTTCAGTCCCTGCTCCAACTCCTCCACCTGGGACACTGTACTCAGTGCAATGGTTGGATACAAGCATCCTCCTCTGTATTTCTCAGGCTCTGGCAGAGCCTCTCAGGAGACAGCCATATCAGGCTCCTGTCAGCAAGCACTTCGCTGCATCTACAATAGCATCCAGGTTTGGTGAATGTATATGGGATGGGTCCCAAGGTAGGACAGTCTCTGGTTTGCCTTTCCTTCAGTCTCTGCTCATACTTTGTCTCCAAATGTCTTCTTGTGAGAATTGGTTCCCCTTCTAAGAAGCACTGAAGCATCCACACTTTGCTCTTTCTTCTTCTTGAGCTTCATATAGTCTTTGAATCGAATCTTGGGTATTCTGAGCTTTTGGGCTAAGATTCACTTATCAGTGAGTGCATACGATGTGTGCTCTTTTGTGACTGGGTTACCTCACTCAGGATATTTCAAGTTCCATCCATTTGCCTAAGAATTTCATGAAGTCATTGTTTTTAAAAGCTGAGTAGTATTCCATTGTGTAAATATACCTCATTTTCTCTATCCATTCCTCTCTTGAGCAAAATCTAGGTTCTTTCCAGCTTCTGGCTATCACAAATAAGGCTGCTATAAGCATAGTGGAGCATGTGTCCTTATTACATGTTGGATCATCTTCTGTGTATATGTCCAGGAGTGGTATAGTTGGATTGTCAGGTAATACTATGTCTAATTTTCTGAGGAACAGATAGACTGATTTCCAGAGTGGTTGTACCAGCTTGTTTCTTGGGACCATTTGCTTAGATATGTTTTTTCAGCCCTTTACTCTTAGGTAGTATCTGTCTTTGTACTGAGGTGTGTTTCCTGTATGCACTAAAATTCTGGGTCCTGTTTATTTATCCAGTCTGTTCGTTTATGCCTTTTCATTAGAGAATTGAGTTCATTGATGTTATGAGGTATTAAGGAATAGTGATTGTTGATTCCTGTTATTTTGGTTATTAGAGGTGGAATTATGTGTGTGTGTGTTTATCTTCTTTTGGGTTTGTTTAAAGAATATTACTTTCTTGCTTTTGCTAGGGTGTAGTTTCCCTCCTTGTGTTGGAGTTTTCCATCTATTATCCTTTGTAGGGCTGGATTTGTAGAAAAATATTGTGTAAATTTGGTTTTGTCATAGAATATATTGGTTTCTCTATCTATGAAAATTGAGAGTTTTGGTGGGTATAGTATCCTGGGCTGGCATTTGTATTCTCTCAGTGTCTGTATGGCATCTGCCCCAGGATCTTCTAGCTTTCATAGTCTCTGGTGAGAAGTCTGGCCTAATTCTGATATATGTTTATATGTTACTTTACATTTTCCCTTACTGCATTTAATTTTCTTTCTTTCTTTTTTTTTCTGAATTTGATATTTTCACTATAATGTGATAGGAGGAATTTCTTTTCTGGTCTAATCTACTTGGATTTTTTTAAGCTTCTTATATGTTTACAGGCATTTCTTTCTTTAGGTTAGAGAAGTTTTCTTCTATAATTTTGTTGAGGATATTTACTGGTCCTTTAATTTGGGAGTCTTCGCTCTCTTCCATACCTATTTTCCTTAAGTTTCATCTTCTCATTGTGTCCTGGATTTCCTGGATGTTTTGGGTTAGGAGTTTTTTGCATTTTGTATTTTTTTTGGCAGTTTTCTCAATGTTTTCTATGGTATCTTCTGCACCTAAAATTCTCTCTTCTATCTCTTGTATTCTGTTGGTGATGCTTGCACCTATGACTCCTGATCCCTTTCCAAGGTTTTCTATCTCTAAGGTTGTCTCCCTTTCTGATTTCCTTATAGTTACTAATTCAATTTTTAGATTCTGGGTGATTTTGTACAATTCTTCACCTGTTTGGTTGTGTTTATCTTTAATTTTTCAATGGAGTTTTGTGTTTACTCTTTAAGTACTTCTACTTGTTTATCTGTGTTCTCCTGTATTTCTTTAAGAGTGTTATTTATTTCCTTCTTAAAGTCCTCTATCATCATCATGAGATGTGATTTTTAAATCAATGTTTTGCTTTTTAAGTGTGTTGGAGTATCCAAGGCTTACTGTTGAGAGAACTGAGTTCTGATGATCCCAAGTAGCTTTGGTTTTTGTTGTTTATGTTCTTGCCCTTGCCTCTCACCATCTGGCTATGTCTGGTGTTAGCTGATCTTACTGACTCTGATGGTTGCTTGTTCCTCCTGCAAGTCTGTGTGTCAGCACACCTGGGAGACCAATTTTCTATGGGAGAAATTTGGGCATGGAGAGCTGTGGCACAGGGTCAGCTCCAGATGCAGACAAAATCCTACCCTTCTCCCCCCCAACCCCCGCACTTCCACCTCTCCACCCTTGAATTCCCCAACACTCGGTGTCCAGCCTTCATGGAACCAAGGATCTCCTCTCCCACCTACGCCCAACAAGGCCGTCCTCCCCAACATATATAGCTGGAGCCATGGGGCACTCCCTATGTGCTCTCAGGCTGATGGTTTAGACTCTGGGAGCTCTGGTTGGTTGGTATTGTAGCAACAATACTCTTAAGCAAGATTAGTCTGCAATTCTTTGTTGAGTCTTTGTATAGAATATGTAACAGAGAAACTGAGGCATCATAGAATGAATATGGTAGTGTTCTTTCTTTTTTTATTTCAGAGACTAGTTTGAGGAATATTGGTATTAACTCCCTTCTTTGAAGGTCTTGTAGAATTTTGTACCAAAATCATCTGGCCCTGGGCTATTTTGGTTGGGAGGTGTCTAATTACTTCTTCTATTTCCTTTGGGATTATGGGATTATTTACTCAGTATATCTGATCTTGATTTAACTTTGATATATAGTATTTATCTAGAAAATCTCCAATTCATCTAGATTTTCTAGTTTTGTAGAGTATAGGCTTTTGTAGTAGGTTCTAATTTTTTTTTTTAATTTCCTCAGTATCTGTTGTTATGTCTCTGATTTCACTTGTGATTTTCATAATTTGTTTACTATGTCTGTGCCCTTTAGTTAGTTTGGCTAAAGGTTTATCTATTTTGTAGATTTCCTCAAAAAAATCATCTCTTGTTTTTCTTAATTCTTTGTTTCTACTTGATTTATTTCTGCCCTGAGTTTGATTATTTCCTGAGATCGACTCCTCTGGTATGTGTTTGCTTCTTTCTGTCCTAGAGCTTGCAGATGTGCTGTTAAGTTGTTTATATGGAATCTCTTCTATTTGCTTATGAAGGCACTCGGTGCTATGAATTTTCCTCTTAACACAGCTTCCATTTCTTCCCATAAGTTTGGGTATAATGTTTCTTCATTTTCATTGAACTCTATAAAGTTCTTGATATTTTTTCCTTTTTTCTTTCCCTGACCAAGTTGTCATTGAATAGAGAGTTATTTAGTTTCTGTCAGTATGTGGGTTTTCTGTTGTTTTTATTGTTATTGAAGTCTAGTCTTAGTTCTTGGTGATCTGATAGAGTGTATGGAATTATTTCAATCTTCTTGTACCTGTTAAGGATTTTTTTAATGTCAGATTTTGAATTTTGGAGAAAGTTTTCATGAGGTGCTAAGATGAAGGTGTATTCTTTTGCTCTGAGGTACAATGTTCTCTAGATACCATTTAAATCCATTTGATTTATCACTTCTATTGAAAATTATAAAACTACACTGTGCCTCTGTTGAGTTTGTTTCAATGACATGTCTGTAGGTAAGAGTGGGGTGTTGAAATTTTCCACTATTATAGTGTGGGGTTCAGTGTGTGTTTGAATTTTAATAACTTTTCTTTTATTAATGCTAGTGACATTGCATTTGGGCTATAAATATTCAGAATTGAGACTTCATCTTGGTGGAATATTACTATGACGAATATAAAGTGCCCTTCCCATCTCACTTGATAATTTTTCATTAAAAGACTATTTTGTTAGACATTATAATGATTACTCAAGCTTGTTTTGTGGGACCATTTGGTTGAAAAACTTGTTTCCATCCTTTTAGTCTGAAGTAGTGGAAATCTTTGTCACTGAAGTATGTGCCTTGTATGTAGCAAAATGGTGGATCCTGCTTATGTATATAGTCTATTAGCCTGTGTATGTTTTTGGGCAGTTGAATCCGTTGATGTTGAGCAATATTAAAGACTGATGATTGTTAGTTCCTGTTATTTTTGTTTCTGGAGGAGATATTGTGTGTGTATGATATTCTTCTTTTGGGTTTATTGTGAAATGTTTAATTTCTTGTGTTTTCTTGGGTGTACTTACCCTCCTTGCATTGGAAATTTTATTCCAGTGTCCTCTGTAGGACTGGATTAGTAGAAAGATATAGTTTAAATTTGGTTTTGACATAGAAGACCTTGGTTGCTCCATTTATGGTAATTGAGAGTTTTGCTGGATATAATATACTGGGCTGGCATTTGTGTTCTCTTAGGGTCTGCATAAGATCTGTCTAGGATCTTCTGGCTTTTAGAGACTTTATCTGGTATAATTCAGATATGTCTGCATTTTTATATTATTTACATTTCCTCTTACAACTTTTAATATTCTTTCTTTGTCCTGTTCATTTATTGTTATTATTATTATGTGAAGAGAGGATTTTCTTTTCTGGTCCTATCTATTTGTTGTTCTGTAGGCTCCCTGGACATTTATGGTCATTTTTTCCTTTAGGTTAGGGAAGTTTGCTTCTATGATTTTGGCCCTTTGAGCTGGGATTCTTCACTCTCTTCTTTTCTTATTATTCTTAGGTTTGAAGTTTTTATTGAGTCTAGAATTTCCTAAATATTTGGGTTAGGAACTTTTTACACTTTTTTTTTGACTGATGTGTCAACATTTTCTTTCCTATTGTCTATGCCTGAGATACTCTATTTTATCTCTTGTATTCTGTTGGTGATGCTTGAATTTGCAATTCCTGATCGCTTCCCTAAGTTTTTCATCTCCATGATTGACTCCCTATGTTTTTTATTTATTATTTCTATTTCCATTTTTAGTACTAGGACCATTTTATTAAATTCCTTCACCTGCTTGATTGTATTTTCCTGTATTTCTTTAAGGGAATTATTGTTTCCTCATTTAAAGGCTTCAACCTGTTTACCTGTGTTTTTCTGTATTTCTTTAAGAGAGTTGGCTTCTACCTGTTTACCAGTGTTTTTCTGCATTTCTTTAAGGGAGTTCTTTATAAGATGGAATTTTAAGTTGTTGTCTTGCTTTTTAGGCATGTTGAGATATTCAAAGCTTGCTGTGGTAAAAGAAGTGGGTTCTCATGTTGTAGGACTGCATTGTGTTCTGTTGCTTATAGTCAGGCACTTGCCTCTGACCATTTGATTATCTCTGGTGTTAGCTGTCCTGGATGTCTCTGACTAAAACTAGCCTTCTTGTAGGCAAGCAGTGCTGTCTCTGATCAGGGTAGGCCTCTCTGTCTTTGGTTAGAGCAGGCCTCCTATGTTTCTAGTCACTGTGGACCTCCTTGAAGACATACAGTCTGTTTGCCTGATTACTGAGGACCTCTTGAGAGGCAGGCAGGCATTGATCCTGCTTATTTTGGGCCTTCTGGGAAGTAGACAGGTAGTAGAATGTGAGAGGGTATCATCACTCTGATCTGGCCTGGGTGCAAGAGATGTAGATCAATAGAAAGATGGAGGTCGACTGGGCAGATTGGCCCTGTGTCAGCTGGGCTCTGTGCTTTTGGTTACTGTGGACCTCCTGGGAAGCATACTGTACGTATGAGCAAGTATCTGGCCTATGATCTGGCCCAGGTAGAAAGTGGGTTGGAAAAAAGGTAGAGCCTCGGAGTGTGAGGGTTTGGGGGCTAGGGAGGTGGGTCCACATAGTTGTCCCAGCTGGCATGAGTATTTGGACTAGATTCTCATCTGCGTCTTTGATTGCTGTGGACCTTTTGGGAGCAAGCAGGCTGAAGGTGTGGACCAGACTGTAAGCATGATATTATACACATTTTCTGTTTTGTTTTGTGTTGTGTTGTTTTTTTTTTCTTGGACTTAGATATTCTTAGAAACGGAAAAATTGATATTTTCTCTTGGAAACTTGCAAACATGTCAAACTGTCCATGTCTAAAACCAATACAGCAAAATACCTCTCAAATTTATTTACTCTTACTCATCAGCATTTTTTAAAAGTCAGAACCCATTATCGAATATTGTTGCCTTCTAATCCTAACAAGCAAATGTCCTTTATAATTTTACCTATTTCTTGAAACTCTTTTTCTCCCTTCTGCCATTATATTATCTCATCTAGTTTTGAAATTATTATAAATCACTCCTGTCTTTAAAACATGGTCCTCTACTTCCCATATATTTATCATACGGCAACATGCTTTATTTTTTAAATAAATAGTGGATTATGTCTTCCTCTTATTTACCAAACTTAGCAAATTTACTAAAATTCAGCTTACTTTTTTTTTTCTGAAGTAAAATTTCCCTAATATTTTTTTTTTTTTTGTATTCTCCTTCTGCTTGATCATCTCCCCACTATTCTATTTGCCTGTTCTGTCAGGGGGAAAAGTGCCTTACACACTGATGATCAATTTTGAAATAAATGAATATTCCCAGCCTGAAAGGGTTCAGTCACTTTATCTGAAAAAATTTTGTTCATTCCTGGAATGAATGCATTTAAGTTTAAGCCTTTAGAAGTGAGTTTAGTAAAGATAGCTAAAGAATGACTTCATTTTTAAAACACCACCTCAGCATGACATCTCTCTAAGATGGAATACAATAATTTACCCTACTTATAACAAATGCAGTTTAAAGATATTCATCACTGTAAAGAACATTCTGAATATGTCCTTGTTTTGAAGAAATCACTATATTTAGATTCAAATGCCTTACCTCAGACAAATTTGGAGGAAGCTTATAACCTGATTTAAAACAAATCCAATCATAGAGAGAAGAGAATCAGAATGACTTAGTTAATGTGTATTTGGGAATTTGTTTAGATGAAACAATGGCCCACATATTCAGTTTCAGGTTAGAAAGAAATGCAAATTTCTGAGTGGGAGTACTTTATTGAACAGTCCAAGTTTTGATAAGAAAGATATTGAATTGACTAATTTTAATCTGATAATTTTCTAGGAAACATCTACTGGCTTTATTACTCATTAATTTTCTTTTGCCAGGAAAGATTGTTGTATTTAAAACAAAGAGAAATATGACAATGGGAGATATTATTATTTCTTAGAGGAAACCTCAGTGGTCTTCACCAGAGGTAACATGTGCTTTAGAAGAATCTGTGAAGGCTAGATGTAAGGTGAGAATGCATGGGTGCATCAGGGAACACCCTCAGAGAAGCAGGGGGAGGGAATGGGATAAGGCATTTATGGAGGGGAAACCAGAAAAAGGGATAACTTTTGAAATGTAAATAAATAAAATATCCAATAAAAAAATTTAAAAAATGAATCTTTTCTTAAGAGCTACCCTGAGACTGTTGATAAAAAGCTGTTGATAAAAACTGTTGATTAAAAACTGTTGATAAAGCTAAATAAATAACAATATTAAAATTGAAGAAAAGAGAAAAATAATAACATTTCTCTTTTAAAAAATCATCTATTTTATAGTTTAAAATGCCACAAAGAACATATTTCTCCTGGAGAAGATATGTCTGGTGATATTTTTTAGAAGATAATGAGTAAATATTTGTAACTCAGAGCTGTGATTAGATTCATAAAAAATTATTATTATGACTGTCATGCTTTTTACAATGGACTATAAATTACACAGTGAATTATTATAAAGAATCAGTTACCTGTTTATTCCTTTTTTATCAATCATAGAAGTGGCAAAAATAGATAATGTAATGGATAAAAAGCTACAATGGTCATTCTCTATGTGTGTGTACAACAAACACACAGAAAAGATCTATTATCAATAAATAAGTACATTATGCATACAAATAATGAGTTACAAAAGTATCTGTCATCCAGTTTTAAGTAATACAATGCTGTAATTTTTATGCTAAACCATTCATTTATTTTCAAAAATTACTTAGATCTTACAAGATTTAAGGAAAGTGTTAAGAATTCACATTGAAATAATGCACACTTTATGTCTAAACTCCATTTGCTACAAGTTAGCTAGAAATCACACCTTATGCTCCAGAACAGTTCATGTGGTGTCCAGCTCCAGAGACAGGACCACTTTCTGACCTCACTCTTGGCCTTCAGACTGCATACTGTATAAAATTACTGTGTGCTTTATTATACTGGCAAAATAATAAACAATTTCAACAAGTGTGTTCCTTGAAATGCTAGATAAGGAGGTTAGTGCAATTGCAAAGAAATTCACAGGAAAAAAAATCAGTTAGACTTTATACATAATATTTACCAACAATTTAATTGTGTGTGAATTCATCTTTATGGTATGAATATTCTAGCAATGCTAAATTCTAGACGATTAAGCATTGGTTATTTTGAGGCCAGTCTGCATTCATGATCATAAGCAATGGCATAGTCATTTGAATATACTTTAACTTAGTATAAAATCATTTATAATTTTAATGGTAACAATGTTCCTTTGATTAGATATTTCAAATTATTATTTCATATGAAAATCAATATTAAAACCACTTTTAAAAGTAATTTTCTATACCTACCTCTCTAGATATAATTTTATTACCCAGTAATTTTCATAAATTATATGATAGTATTGTGAATTTCTTCTATAATGGAATTTAGAATTTCAATATGAATTATACCAGTGAAGAATTTTACCATGTGAATGTCACTAACATCTCTATTTTAAGATTGTATAAAATATTAAATGAAAATCAGATTCTAAAACTACTTTAAAACCACAACTGAATATGAGCAGTAAGAAAAGGGAAAGGCATATGAATTACATGGATTACTGCAGGATCAAATAACAGAGGCAAAGAAAGTGGGTGGCCATTTTTCATCTCTTGAGTAGTCGGTTACCAAGGAAACAAAGACTGAGTGATTGCACAAATGACCCTATGCCTGTGGATTTAAATTGGTGAAATTATATAGAACTACCATCTATGCAGATCAAGAAAGGTAATTGTTAGTATGCCTGTTTATTAGGGAAATGGAAAAGTTTAAAATACTTATTTTACTTTCCAAGAGTTTTAAAAAATGCATTACTATTAAAATCATCTACATTATTAAGCTCATGTCTTGTCAAATCATAAGAGTGAAGTGTAACTAGTCTACCACCATGGTTATTAACCACTTTTCCTCAAATAACTGTTTAGGAAGCTATTCACTGGCTCAACTCATGCTCCTAACAGAGGAGCTAAACTTGATTCCAGCAGATGTCCAGATGGCATCAGTAGGATATCATTTTAACTAATAGTGAATAGTTTATTAAATGGCCTCTGTCTGCTGGACATCCAGCAGAAGTAACCCTGCACAAGCAACCACAGAGTGTCTTCATGGAGTTTGACAAATACATTTCTGTCATAAATTCAGAACATACAAGATCCTGGTGATACATTACCTGTGATCATTACAATGGCCCTCTGTGAAAATATCAAGCCCTAACCAGAAAAATAAAAGCATTTGCCTCCTCTTGGGAAACCAACCTTGGAAATTCTTGAAGCAATTTATAAGACATGTCTTTCCATATAGATTAGTCTATTTATAAAGGGCTTGTGTTTGCTACAAGAACAAATTTTCCAGCTTGTTTATACTTCATGGTACAGTTATTCTATTATGAGATAACTGATTACAATATTGAGAGTTAATATTAAAATTAAAGAATTAGTAAATAATAATTTTTAAGAATATAAATGAAATCTTTGAAAATACTTTAACATCAAAATCAATAAAAATATTGAATATATGTTTAAATGTTTAAAACATATCAAAAATATGTTCACAACCAAATTTACATAAAACAAATTATATTTACATAAAAATTTAAAAAACATGTTCTAAACATTATTTCATATGAATAATGTTTATGCTGTTACAATATACTTGATATGATGATGTCTTTTTCTCATTCATTTATTTGTTCACTTTGCATCCTGATCACAGCCCCCCTCCCTCCTCTTCTTCGAGTTCAACCCCCCTTTTCTCACTCTACACTCACCTACTCAGAGAATGGAAACTCTCACCCTGGACACTAACATAGCCTGGCACATTACGTCTCATCCAGTGGAGGGAGGGAAATACCACCCCACCCACACAATCATAGAGACAAAGTTTCCTCTGCTGATACAATGTACAGGTATAAAGATGGAGCAGAGTTTGAGGAAATGACCAACAAATGACTGCCCCAACTTGAGACCCACTCCATGGGAGAGGGACATACTTGACACTATTAATGATGCTCTGCTAAGCTTGTAGATACAAGTATAGCACAGGAATCATCTGAAAGAATAATCTATTAGCTAGCAGAAACAAATGAAGAGACCCACAGCCAAACATTAGTCAGAGCTCAGGATATTTGTGGAAGAGTCAAGGGAAAGATTGAGAGAGTTGGAGAGACCAAGACCTTCAGAGCCAAAGGATGTAGAACAATGGGGGCTCAGAGAGATTGACCCACCAACAAAGAGCATGCATGAACCTGAATACATATAAACATATGTAGCAGATGTGCATATTTGTCTTCATATTGGTTCCCCAATAACTGGAGCAGGGTCTATCCCTGAGTTCTACTCTGTCAATTTCCTTTTGTTTCTTTTGCCCAAGATGGTCTTCCTTGTTTGGCCACAACAGGAGAGAATGTTCTTAGTCCTGATATGATGGCAGACAAATATATATACATAATGACATATGTGAAATACGTGATATTGGTCAAAAAGGAAACATAAAAATGAATCTCTATATGTGATTTACTGACATCTAAGAAAGAAAATTTGTAATAGGATATTCTATAGTCCATGAATCTTTATGTTCAATTTATAGAGTCACAGATAAATACATAAATTAACTAGTTAAAATAAGCTTTCTATTTGGAAGTTTTATGATTCCAAATGTAATGTCACTCAACTGAAATATATGTTTACCCACAGAGTTAGAAAATGACTTTGATTCTCTAGAGTCTAACTTCTTGAGTTGTTTATATATGTTAGATATTAGCCATCTATTAGATGTAGGATTGGTAAGATCTTTTCCCAATCTGTTGGTTGCCATTTTGTCCTATTGAGAGTGTCCTCTGCATTACAAAAGGTTTGCAATTTTATGAGGTCCCATTTGTCTATTGTTGATCTTAGAACATAAGCAGTTGGTGTTCTGTTCAAGAACTTTTCCCCTGTGCACATGTGTTTGAGGCTTTTCCCCACTTTCTCTCCTATTAGTTTCATTGTATCTGGTTTTATGTAGAGATCCTTGATCCACTTGGATTTGAGCTTTAGAAAAGGAGATAAGAATAGATGGATTTGCATTCTTCTACATGCTGACCACCAGGTAACCAGAACCATTTGTTGAAAATGCTGTCTTTTCTTTCACTGGATGGTTTTAGCTCCTTTTTCAAAGATCAAGTGACCAAAGGTAAGTGGGTTCATTTCTGGGTCTTCAATTCTATTTCATTAACTTATCTGCCTGACTCTGTACCAATATTACACAGACTTTTTTTTTTTTATCACTATTGCTCTGTAAAACAGCTTGAGGTCAGGGATGGTGATTCCCTCAAAAGTTCTTTTATTGCTGTTAATAGAGTAATAGTGTTCCTGTTTTGTTGTTGTTGTTGTTGTTGTTTTGTTTTTTTCTATTCCAAATGAATTTGCAAATTGCTCTTTCTAACTCTATGAAGAGTTGAATTGGAATTCTGATGGGGATTACATTAAATAACCCTATTAAAAATGGGGTAGAGAGCTAAACTAAGAATTCTCAACTGAGGAATATCAAATGGCCTAGAAGCAGCTAAAGAAATGTTCAACATCCTTAGTCATCAGGGAAATGCAAATCAAAACAACCCTGATATTCCAACTCACACCAGTCAGAATGGCTAAGATCAAAATCTCTGGTGAGAGCAGATGCTGGAAGGGATGTGGAGAAAGAGGAACACACCTCCATTGTTGGACTTCGAACACTCTTAGGCTGGTACAACCACTCTGAAAAGCAGTCTAGCAGTTCCACAGAAAATTGGACCCAGCTATACCACTCATGGGCATATATCCAAAAGATGCTCCAACATATAACAAGGACATATTCTCCACTGTGTTTATAGCAGCCTTATTTATCATAACCAGGAGCTGGAATCCACCCAGATGTCCGTCAACAGAGGAAATGATAAAGATAATGCAGTACCTTTACACAATGGAGTACTACTCATCTATTAAAAACAATGACCTCCTGAAATTCTTAGGCAAATAGATTGAACTAGAAAATATCATCCTGAGTGAGGTAACCCAGTCACAAAAGGCACACATGGTATGCACTCACTGAGAAGTGGATATTAGCCCCAAAACTCAGACTACCTAAGAAACAATTCACAGACCACATGAGGCTAAAGAAGGATAATCAAATTGTGGATACTTTTCTTTTTCTTGGAAGGGAGAACAAAATATTCATGGAAGGAAATATGGAGAAAAATTGTGGAGCAGAGACAGAAGGAAAGGCCATCCAGAGGTTGTTCTACCTGGGGATCCATCACATATACAGTCAAGAAACCCAGACACTATTGTGGATACCAAGAAGTCTTTGCTGAAAGGAGCCTGATTTAGCTGTCTCTTGAGAGGCTATGCCAGAGCCTGACAAATACAGAGATGTATGCTAGTGGCCAGCTATTGGACTGAGCATGGGGTCCCAATGAGGGAATTAGAGAAAGGACAGAAGGAATTGATTGTGTTTGAAACCCCATAGGAAGAAAAAAATGTCAACCAAACAGACCCTCCCAGAACACCCAGGGACTAAACCACCAATCAAAGAGTACACATGGAAGGACCCATGGGTCCAGAAGCATATGTGGCAGATAATGGCCTTGTAGGGCATCAATGGGAGAAGCCCTTGGTCTTGCTCAATGCCCAGTGTAGGAAAATGTGAGGGTGGGGGAGGCACTGCACTAGTGTGTGGGTGGGTGGGAGAACATCTTCATAGAAGCAGGAGGAGGAGTATGGGATATGGGTTTTCCAGCGAGGAAAACAGAAAATGAGATAATATTTGCAATATAAATAAATTCAATTAATTACACCGCGTGTGTTCATGTGCTTGGGTGTATTTCTGTAATGTTAGGCTTGCATCAATGTGAGCTTACCTACTTTTGAATATTTAAATGAATAGTTCCAAGGTAAATATCAAGCAATTTCTCTTCTTAAAAGTATAGCATGGGACAGAAAAGATGGCATAGTGGTTAAGAATGCAAAGTGATAGCCGGGCGGTGGTGCCACATGCCTGTAATCCCAGCACTTGGGAGGCAGAGGCAGGCGGATTTCTGAGTTCGAGGCCAGCCTGGTCTACAAAGTGAGTTCCAAGCAGGACAGCCAGGACTACACAGAGAAACCCTGTCTTGAAAAACCAAAAAAAAAAAAAAAAAAAAAAAAAAAAATGTAAAATATCCTTGCAGAAGACAGAGTTTTGTTTCTAGCTCCTACATCTGGCAACCCACAATCAGTAGGAATTCTATCTCCAGGGGATCTGACACCTTTTATTTTGGTTTTGACAAAAAAAAAAAAAAAAAAAATTACATACTGATACACATACCACACACAAGTACATAAGTAAAAACAAACAAACAAACAAAGAAACAAACAAAAATCCCACTGGTTTTAGACATAGTTAAATTATTGATAGAGCTAATTACTTCTGCAGAGGACTTGAGTTTAGTTACCAGCACTTATATTACAGTTCATAACTGCCTGTAAATCTAACTCCATGGGATATGTACTATCCTTCTCTTTTTTTCTGGGCTCTTGGTGCACATATATGAATCACATAAATTCAGATATGTGCACACATATACACATAAAATTTAATTAAAATTAATTACAAAATAAAATTGATCATTAAATGATATAAATATTCATGCCACAGCAGATGACCCCGACATACCAGCCTACATATGTAAAATACTTATTAGACTTGTTGAACTACATTTTCAAAGAAAAAAGTTAGTTGGAAAGAAGATGTGTATAGAACAAGGTGGAAATATGAGGTAGGTGTGCATATCAGCAATATATATTGTATACACATATTAAATTTTCAAAGAATAAGAAGTTCTTCATCTACTCAGAAACCACTGTTTTGTATTCTTTGTTTTTTGGTTTTAATACAGGTTAAAATTTCTGTATACATTATCGTATTATGTATGCAACTATTTTATCACACAATTTTGCAATTACATACCAATCTGTAAATAACATATATTACAGATCCTTCATCTTTTTTGGTTGTATGATAATGGCAATCTTTTAGTTTTTAAATTTTCTCTCTACATTTCTATTCCATAAAGGAAAATTTTAAAGCTAAAATCACGTTTTTCTTATATGTTGGTTAAAATTCACCAGTGAAAGTATCTAACCTACTTTCTTTCTTTTATGTCTTCTTCTTTCTATTCTCACAAATGTTTTGGTTATTAATCTTTTTGGAGTTTTGATAGCCTTTGTAATTGATATAATTTGTCTAACTCATAGTCTTTCATAGTTTATATTATTCAGCTTATACATGTTTGATATTAATGAGAAAAAAAGCAATTCTTTCTGTTTTACTTTCAAAGTTCACTCTTAAGTCTGTATATTTAGATTAGTCTGCTCACAGCTTTGTTGGTGCTCCTTTATTTGACTTTCTTTTATTTTTTTCCTTGATTTCATTTCCATTGATTTCTACTGTATTTGAAGTTTCTATTAGTCTTTCTCCTTTGTGCCTATATTACTTTCTTTTTCTTGTCTTTCCAGTTTCCTGAGGTGAAGTTTCATGAGTTTAAGATCTTCCATTCTTTCTACTATCTGTATTCAATGCCAGACATTTAACTCTCCCCTTTGCTTTCTCTACAAATGCACACATTTTACAATATGTTAACATCATTTTTTTTTGAGTTCATAAATCAATGTTTGTTAACTCAGATGAAATTACATATTTATAAAATTAAGACATGGTAAGTCCAAAATACATTTAACATCCTGCTTTAACACCACATAACACAGAATATTAACTGTTGTAATCCTGTGGACTTTGAGGAACAGAAACTCTAACCTTTGCTGCTGTTGCTATTGCAGCATTGGCCTACCGTTCACTATCATAGAGTGTCTGTCTTGGAAAAAAATTAATGCAAAACCAAAATTTCAAGGTTTGTTATCTGCTACATTGTTAATACTGTCAAACCATAATGAAATAGAAAATAGGGCCATACTAAACATATTTGGATGAAAGGGTTATCCTGAAATTTTAACTTAAGATTGAAGGAAACCAAGAGATAATAGACCAATGAATCAAATAAGCAGAGGTCATATGGGCTCCCAGAGAGTAAAATGGCAACCAGGGCGCTTGCATGGGTCTGTGTTAGGCCTTGTTCATACATGCAGTAATTGTTTACCTTGGGGTTTTGTTGGCCTTGTAACAGTGGGAGAAAGGTTTTTTTCTATTGGTTTTGGCTACTAATAGAACCATTTTTCTCCTATTGGATTGCCTCATTCAGCCTTAATATAAAGGTTTATGGCTTGTCTCATTTTTATCTTTTAATGCCATATTTGTTTGATATGACAGGGAAGCCTCCTATTTTCTAAAGGTAAGCTGAGAAGCATTGGATCTGTAGGAGAGAGGAAGTGAGAGAGTGGTTGGGATATGGGATGAAGACACTTTGGTTTACATGCATTAATTGAAACGTTGTAATTGGTGAATTCAATTAGGTTTAATTGACCCTATGGGATCTATTATATGAGAAAGGAATAAAGAAAATGTAAAAAAGAATTTTTGTGACATGTTATTCACAATTATAATCCTTAGTACTTCAACATTTGGCAATATTTTTGTAACTAACATCTTGTTATTGATTAATGCTTTAATTTAATTGTGATATAAATGATTTGTCAAATAATAAAAACAAATATATATTTCTGTCACAAGAGACATAGTTGAAGAACTATGCAACATAAGTAAGTGGGAGCTACATAGTGGTAAGGGAAAGAATTGTTGCTATTCACAGAAGGTTCAGATGAGGAAATTTTATATTTTAAAATAACTAATCATTTGCTTAAGCAAGCCTATGTTAATCTAGAAAGAATCTAATGTGAAGAACTGAGAGTTTGGACAGAAAAGATCTTTCTTTATCCTAATGTCACTGTATACACAGAACAGATAAATAAAGTTGGATTAATGTATAGACTCCTCCACATTTCAGTGGCCTGGTCAAAAGTGTGACAAACTAAAGTTTTGTTTAACAAGAGTTTGTTATTACTGAACAGATAAACATTGACCACTTAAACAATCTTGAGGCAGGCATAGAAATTTAAGTGAACTTATTTCTGGCTTAAGTACAAATAAACATATTACTTATCTTCTTTTCTAAGTCACCTGGGGAAGAGCATTTCCTTTCAGGAATCAATTTTTAAACAAAGGATCAGAAGTGAGAATTTATATGACATGCTTTTCTAGTTAAATTATGCTTAAAAATATTCAATGTTATCTACTTCTATTTAAATTCTATGTGTGCCTTATGGACTGGAATGCTATTTGTATTTCATTTAAGTGTTAGAAAACTGTACTCATAATTGATAATACATGGAGTATTATGTAAATTTCAACATTATATGTCTTTCAAGCCAATTAAATGATTAAATTCATTGATCACAGTATTTCAATTAACATACATAAAGCAATGACATTGGAAGGTCTTATTATATTTTAATGTTGATATCTACAGAAAATGCCTTTTGTCTTCATTGCATCTATTGCTCATTTCCCCTCCTGTTTAGCTGTCTTCCTTAGCTTCAAATTGAGATATTTTTATTTTATTTATTACTTTTATTAGAGTCTCAAGAATGCACTTTTAAATTAATACTTATCTTGCAGTGTATAGTCTTCAAAGAACTGAGTTTCTGGCATAGTGAATATCACCTGCAACAGTAATGTTCAGTGATGTCTCTAAGGTTTGTGCTGCTGCTGCTGCTACTCCTTTTACATATCTATATATTATCACTTTCTAATACATTACTACTATATTTAATACAAGAATGAATCACACGAGACTTTGTTATCTCTTATTTAGTGTCCCATTAATATTTATTTATAGGTATATTCTTTTAATCTATATAATTCTCTGTTTAAAGGAAAAGTGTCCTCTAAACTGATACATTCTTTTTGGGAGATAAGAAGACTCCATAAATTCATTAAACCTACAAGACCCAAGAAGTTCACAAACTATTATAGACTACCAAGTCCATTTCTAAGATTATACAAGCAGTCAACTGTTGAAGGAAGAGTCAATTCTTAAGTAAAGCTTCCTGAAAGTCATGCTGTGAACTAGTTGGGTAGTTCTTGGAAATTGTGGTCCATGCTGGAGTTGAACTCTGCATTATTCCAGCCAACTTGCATTGACTCATCCTCCCATAAGTAATGTCTGTCTGATTTTTTTTTTTTTTTTGTAAACCATTAGACTTATTGGATAGAAAAAAGCTAGACTTGGATAGAATTTTTGTCTGGCTTTCCATTGGTGTGGTGCCCTATTTGTAGTTCCTAAAGATTTGTTAATGTCTCCCCAGGAAAAATAATACAACACAATTATCACTCTCACATAGATGGACAGAATGAAAGTTAAGCTAGGAAGTAATGCTTTTTATATATCCCAAAATAAATGAAATGGTATGTTTCTGAGGTTGAATTATCTGTAGATAAAACACTCACAGGGACAATTCTGACATGTCTTCTTTTCCTAATGTGATATTCAATGTATGCTTTATGAGGTAGGGATCTCTAGTAGAATAGAACATAAAAGGGGATGTATTAAAATGGCTTTTGAAAAACAGTTGGAGTAGTTAAATAATGGTGCTCTCACAACCAGAAATCTAAGAAGCCTGAATTGCTCAGACCACTATGATGTGTACCACAGTGGTCTTAACATAGCATCAAAGGCCATGACGTGGTATTCCTGAAATGCACAATGGAGGCATGAAGAATTTGTCTCTAGTATCAATAAGTGAATCAGTAGAAGCAAAACCAAGGCAGAACAACTTCCTGAAATAGTAAAGGCAAAGAAAAAAAAAAAAAAAACTTCCCTCCCTTATGGAACTATCTGTGCTAGTATTACAAAATACTTTTCATATTTATTGTGCTTCTTCTAACATACACTATGGTGATCTAGATACTCCTCTACAGATGTGTACACAGGCCAACCTGATGCGGAAAGTCTCTTATTGAAGTTCTCTTCCCATGTGATGCTTGCTTGGGTAAAACTGAGAAAACTTACCATCATAGAAGTCATGCCTCCCCACTGCACAGTCAGTTTTGTGTCTTTTATTATAGCTGTTAGGACATGCAACCAAGGCTGAGCTCTTATGGTGGAGGCAAATTTTGAGGAAAGTACCATGATAGTTGTCTTTCACTGTGTGTTAAAAGTGGCACAAAGGCTTGAAAAATAAAATCTGGTGTATAGGGAATGACCCAAAAATGTATTATGCAGCACAATATATAACATTCCCTGGAGGTAACACAGGTGGAACAGGATTGTAACCAAGCTGTTATTAGCTGTATGATTTTTAAATTTAATTTCATATTTTTAATCATTTACTTTACATCCCACTCACTGCCCCCTGTTATCCCTTCCCACAATCCTTCTCCGACCCTCCCCTCTCCTCTGAGTGACTGCTGTTCCCCCGGGATATCCATCACCAAGTGTTTGCAAGGCTAGATATCACCTCTCTTGTTGAGGCAAGACAAGGCAGCAACAGATAGAAGAACTCACTACACATACAGGGCAACAACTTTGGGGATAGACCTTGCTCTAGTTGTGCAGGATACACACACTGAGAGACCCAACAAGCCAGGTTAGCTGATTGTTGGTCTTTCTGTGGAGTTTCTATCCCCTTTGGGGCCTGCAATCCTTCCTCCTATTCTTCCATAACTGTCCTCAAGCTCCATCCACTGTTTGACTGTGGTTCTGTGCATCAACTTCTTGGTGGAACCTGTCAGAGGACAATTTGCTCCTGTCTGCAAGCATAACAGGATATCTTTAATCATCTTAGGGATTGGTGCTTGTCCGTGTCTCAAGTTGGGCTGGTTATTGGTTGGCCATTCCTCAGTCTCTGCTCCATTCTCCATGACTGCATTTTTGTAGACAAAATAAATCTACATCTTACTGGAGAGAGGAGGGTGGGGGCATCTCCAGGACTAGACAGTGAACTGGAATAAGAAAGGTATTCAAGAATCAATGGGAATGACATTTGCTATAATTGATTACATTGAGGATATGAAAACTGAAGAGGGCACCACCTTCTATAGCCAGGCAGAAACCCCCATGGGGTGATAGACACATGTACACACCCACAAAATTTTCAACCCAAAATTCAACCTGCTTACAAGAAATGCATTTTTAAGATCATAATTATGGGCAATAAGATATGCAAATAAAATTTAGCTGTCTTGCACAATAGATTTTTTTCTATGATATGAAAAGAATACAACCAGAAAAAGACAATCATCAATATCCTCCATATTAGTCTATTTCAGCAGGAATGGTGGGAAATTGGAAGATGAGATAGAAGTATTCATTTGTGATTTCTTATAGCTGGTAGACTGTTTTAAAGTGAGTACAAATTTGGTCTCTACTAAACTGTCTTTCCTAGAATCCAAATACTTTGAATATAGAGAAAACCAAGCTGAAAGAGGGAAAAGATGTGACAAACATGAAGGAAATAACCCTCACATTAGACTTATAAAAAGAAAACAAGGTAATTTATTATTCAGTATGGTATTCAGAACTATAAAGTGGCCCAGCATAGGAAATTATACTACTTGTGAAATACTCATCATCTAAGCTGATTTTTAAGTTACCCTCATACACACACACACACACACACACACACACGTACACACACATACACTCACACAGAGACAGAGACACATCCATATACACACAAAGAGAGAGAGTGAGAGAGAGAGAGAGAGAGAGAGAGAGAGAGAGAGAGAGAGAGAGAATTATTGGTGAGACTATAGGTTATGGGACAAAAGGATATATGAGGCAAGCCTGAGTAACATTAAATAAAACAAAATTCACTCAACTCTGAATGCACAATTTAAAGCAAGTTTGAACAAAGATATAATTGAGAATGGGAAAGATTATTCAAAGAAACAATGTTTGATATCTTCCACTCCCAGAATGAGAGTAGATTGTCTAAAAGTTGATGTCTAAGCATATGAACCATAAAAGATACTGAAGTGTTTACTACTGATCATAATTTGACAGTAATTCTCTACTTTTGATGACATGGAAAATTTTGTCTGTTCCTGGGCATCAAATAATTAGCCTGTAAATGAAATGGAAAGATTATTTTTTATGGCTGGATTTTCTATTGCCTGAAGTTTCAGGCTGCAAGAGAAGAATTGTCGTTGACATTCTTAGTCATGAACTTTATGTGCTACACAACCAACATGCCAGGCAAATGATGTCTCTGCCACTATTACATTATAATATAATATTAGTAACATATTTATAAACTTGTGGTTATATATTTATAACATATGATTATGTATAATATATAATTATATAACTATTATAATATATGTACTTAAAATCTTTCATGGTAATTCTTATTAATACTCTATAATTATTCTTAATACTATATTTACCAGAAATTTCTTGCTTTCACAGAATTCTCCAATTAGTCTCTGGAGATTCAAATTTCATCTAAGCACATTTGTCTGTGAATCTATGCATTTACTACCTGTCTGTCCAGAATTTTTTAGTTCTTTGAAGTCTTACCACTTCAGTTTTCTAATGGATCAAACAAAAGTTTTGATTTTTGATTTGTTTAACTTTCACTCCCATCATGAAGTTGGAATGATGGTGTCTAAGCTCTTTGAGCTATTTTGCACTGGTATCAAAAGCACTCTGAAATGGATTTTTTTTTTCATCTGGAATTGGATAATATGGCTCTATTACATCATTATGAACCATTACCTGAAGTTAGTTAAATTGTGATATCTGCTTAAGACTTTAAACAGCACATGCAAATAGAAAGGGTTCTCTTAATCCACTCAAATTTGGCAATTTTCTATAAAGACTCACAGAAATCTTTGAGTCTTTATAGAAAAAAAAATAACATCTTGGAAAACAAAAGCATCTTAGGGAGTAAAGGGTTTATATGGCTTCCATATTCTAAATCACTGTCCATTGAAATGAGCCAAGCTCAAAGTCAACTAGGCAGTAACCTGGAGTCAAGAGATGATGCAAAGCCATGGATGTTATGCTCCTAGCTGGCTACTCTTCAGGACCTGCTCAACTTGCTTTCTTCTAGAACCCAGACCACCAGCCCAAGCGTTTACTGACCCATAATGGGCTGGATCCACTCCTATTCATCAGTAATTATGACAATGAATACAGATTTGGCTGCTTACAGCCTGATCTCATTACATTTTATCAACTGAGGAACCTACTCCTCAGACAACTTTAGATTGTATAAAATTGACATAAAACTAGCCAGGACAGATGATAAATTATATATTAGGGAACCATACATGAACCTCAGAGAGAGAAGAATGATGGTAATTTCTTTTACGTATAATATATAGTAACATGCACAGAGTATTGTACACCAAAGAAACAGATCCAAGTTTTAAAATCCTGTGATTTTATTGAAATTTTATAATGTAGATATAATTAGTTTATTAAATACCTGCATAATTAATATATTGTGTTGAGATTAATTAAAGATTTTTGCCCTGGTTATTTTTTCTTGAAGATATGATAATACATAAACTTTATAAGATGAATTATATTTAGCAAATCAAGAATAATACTTTCCAGACAGAGCCTAGAATATGATGACAGGAGTGGATAGCAGTATACTTAATTTTATGCTCTAAATTTTTAAAATATTTTTATATTTATGATTTGAGGTATATTTATGAAATAACATGATATGACATTATCCTGTATTTTTTCATGGTGACTTCATATTTGACTCCTTGCACCCTTAGTATCTTTGAATACTATTAGTCTTTTGCCAAAGGGTAGAATGTCTTCATAAGGCGTGCAACACATTATAAACCACACATTTAGTATGATCTATCAGATGTAGTTAAGGATATACTGCAAGCAATGCATATCTAGAAGTTATATAACAAAATCTGGAACAAAATTTATATCAGTCTTGGGTCAAGGTTAAACTCACTTCTATCCATATGTCATAACCTATTTAATATAATTCTTCTACAAAAATTTAAGACTACAAAGTAATTTGCTTATGCATTTAGCTATATTACTAACTGACAACCTTTTTGAACTAAGAAATCTAAGTGTTTTCAGGCACAGCTGAAACAAACACTGGTACAAGGCGATGATAAAAAAAAATGAGCCTACACACATCACTGGATAAATCATATTTGAACATGATTATATTTGGCTTTTGTAATTTGCTTTATTATTATACCACACCTCTAAAGGAATATAGAAGAAAATAATATCAAAATATCTAATAAAGTGTGTCTCTTGGGTCTTTTGACAACTAGAAAACCTCTATGAAGAAACTCAGTACACTTTCGTGTGAATTTTAAAAGACAATAAAATACATGTAGCTCTCACCCATCATCAAAGAAGGTTCTCATTGCAGCACAAAGAAAACCGTTACAGAAAACTACAGTTGGCCTAAATGCAATGAGCAACCAATAATGAGGCTGACAGTCTCCAGTCCCAGTGGATATTATCTGCAACACAACTACTAAACTGATGGCTCTAGCAATATTGTGGAAGAGAGTACAGAAAGACAAGAAAGTTGGCTATATGACATTGTGTTTCCTAGAAATGACAAGGAAATGTCATCCCTGATATCTTGAGCACATGGCTGAGTAAAGAATATCTAAACAATGACAACCACAACAGGCATGCTATCATTAAAGGAAAAATGTCACAGTTGAAAAAGAACTATAAACAACTAATAACTGTCTGAGAGGGAGAAATAATATCTTCAAGGATAAACCCTCTAATTGGTTATTTGATTTTATGTGGTAAGTACTGAATACTGAATTCTTATACGTACAAGTAACATGAAATAGATATACCAGCATATATATATATATATATATATATATATATATATATATATAATCTTACAAAGAAAACTATCCTTTTTGAAATAAAATATTAAACATTGCCAATTTGTTGAATTTCAAGTATGTAATAAAGTAATTATGATAAATTAAAGAAAAGAGAAAAATACATATTAGTTAAGATACAGAATTTTAATGCTTAATTTAAACCTACTTAAAAGTTTTATATCTAAAATTTTTATATCTAAAATGCAGTATTATTCAACAGTTTAATAAGACAGTATTATTCAACAGTTTAATAAATATTAATATATAAGGAATAAGATATCAGATATAAAGAAAGTTCAAGGAAAATTAGAAATAAATTGTGTAAGCAAAGTAGGCACTTGGTAGAATCCCTCAAGTATGAGTACTTCAGATACCAGAGTGGGATAGATAAAGGGAGTAATGAATGCTGAGCATTCTCAAATGAAGTAAACCAACCAAGCAAGGCAAATATCTTCAGGATCAAACAAAATACACTGAAAGACTTGCCTGGAAAATCCACAAAATTGAAAAGAATAGTGACAATGTTGTGGTGAGCCATGTGCTTCGGTATATGCTACACTATAGGGACAGATAGTTAAGGTAAAAGTTAGGAGTGTAATAGTACCACAAAGAAAAACACAACACAAAATACAAAAAAAAAAAAAAAAAAAAAAAAAAAAAAAAAAAAAAAAAAAAAAAAAAAAAAAAAAAAAACCAAAATAACAAAATTGATATTTGAACTGGGGAAGTTTCTTAATTTGGGATTCAGAAGAAATGTAAAAACAAAAGTATTACAGGCTATAGGGGCACGTGACTATGCTCCCAATATTAGAGGTAGAAGCAAGACTATCAAGAATTCAAGGACATCATAAATTGCCTCAGAAAGATGGAATTTTTGCCTATATCCCCCAATTAACTAGACCACAACAATTGTAAACAATTATAAATATCTTTTTTAAATTATTTCATTTATTTACTTCCCAACTGTTGCCCTTCCCCACCCCTACTCCTAGAGTTTCTCACCTTATCCAGCACTTCTTACCTTATCTCATCACTCTGAGAGGGTGCTATTCCTGGATATCCCCCTTCTCTGAAGCATCAAGTCCCTGCAAGATTAGGTGCATCCTCTCCCAGAGCCCAGAGAAAGCAGTACCCTGACACAAATGTGCCCAGGTCCTTACACTAGCGAGTGTAAGCCCTTTGGTTAGTGACTTAGTCTCTGTAAGCACCCAGGGGTCCATCTTAATTGACAATGTTGGTCTTCTTATTGGGTTGTTATCCTCTTCAGCCCCTCCAAACCTTCCCCTACCTTTTCCATAAAGGTCCCCAACCTCTGTCCAATGGCTGGTTGTAAGAATCTTCATCTGTCTTAGTTATCTGTTGGTAGAGCCTTGTAGAGAACAGTCATAATAATATCCTGTCTGCAAGAACAAGATAGCATCACTAACAGTATAAGCATTTGGTCTCTACCCATTGGATAGATTCCAAGTTGGATGGTCAATGGATGGCCTTTCCTTCAATCTCTGATCCACTTATGTCCCTGTAATTCTTTTAGACAGAAAACATTCTGTGTCAAAATTTTTGAAGGTTTGTTTATGGCACCATCCCTCCACTGGTGGTCCTGTTTATCTACTCTAGGTGGACTGTAGAGGTTCCATCTCCCCACCGCTAGGGATTTCTGCTCACCTCAGTCACATTGAGTCCTGAGCCCCTCTCATATCCCAGGTCTCTGGGACTTTCTAGAGGTTCCTTCACCCTCCAACCATGCCAGATGCATATTTCCAGTCATTCTCCTGGCCTTCTGGACTTTTCTCATATCTCCCAGTATCTAATCCTGTCCTGCTTTTCCCCTCCTCCTCCATTCTCAACCCAGGTCACTCCCTCCCTCTGCCTCACATGATTATTTTGTTTCCCCTTCAATGTGGGATTGAAGCCTCCTCACTTTGTCCTCCCTTGTTGGTAAACTTCAGATGGTCTGTGGGTTGTATCATATGTATTTTGTACTTTTTAGCTAATATCTAGTTATTAGTGAAATTGACGATGCAACTTTAGGGTGTACAGGGGATAGTATTCACAAGAAATTCACAACTTGCTATAATTGTGGAATTAATTGATTAAACTAAAAACAGAGTAGGTAATTTTTAAAAGCTTCTAAGGTCCCTATTTTATAGAGACAGGAAGCACTCCTGGTGATATATTCAAATGCAAACAGAAGCTACTTCTCATTATGTAAGAAAGACATCTCAGACACAATCAAAATCAGAAAAGAAAATGAATTATTATATCATGCTCAGCAAAACTGGTCTAATCATTTTCCTCTTGGGATCTGGGTGACATGTGATTGACTGTATTCCAAAATAGTTGCTATTTCTGAGTACTGTGTGCTTCCTGTTCATCTCTTAACAGAAAGGATATGACAGGAAGCAAGGCATATAAGCTATCTGCTTATTTCTAAAGGCTTGCAATCATGAAGAGTCACAAACAAGGGTTTATCCTGTTACACACTAAATGTGTTAAAAAAAAATCATGAGGCCTTAGATAAACAAGTTATAGAAACTACAAGAAGCCCTATCTCTCTTGATAGGTTTTAGTTTGTATTACATGTAGCAACAAAAGCATTACTTGAGAATGTCTGCAGTACAATATCTATGATCATATATTCTGCAGACCTGTGTTAAAAGAAAAGACCATTGAGGCTAGTTTGGTCTATGTCTTAAATGTAATTAGACATTTTTGCATGCAATTCTCAAACATCAGCATATATATATAATGTATGACTTCTAAATTATAAATGCTAAAGAAATATTTTTCTGCTTCTTTCTTAAATAAGAACAGATAAAATGAAAGAAAATAATGAATATTCCAAAACTAAAATTTATAATTGAAACAGCATGTATTATTCAGCATATAAAATAAACATTATGTTTAACATTTTGAATAGTGGTGAAAAACTACATTTATTCACACAGTGTTATAAATAAAAATTATATATATACACATATATAATTTTTATATATGTATATGAATATACATATATTCAATCACTACAATAGAATAGGGAATCTAGGAGTAAATATTAATGAATGTTCATTCATGGTGATTGTTCTTGAGCAAGTCATCAAAAGATTTCAATGAGTAAAAAGAATTCTTTCAGACTCTAGAACCACTGAATATTATCAGACAAATGAATTCATCTGAATCTGTAACTTATATTATCTTGGAATTACAAATACTTGCACAAAGAAACATATATAGACAAATAATAAACTTGAAAATATATTACAAAGCTAAGTATAAGGGTTAAACTAAATATATTATACAAGAAACAAATCTATAGAACAGTTTTATAAGCATGAGTGAAAACAGAAATGAGAGATAAATTGAATTCTGTCCATATTTTGGACAATGAAAGCAATAATGGGAATTTTAAATGACAAACTAGAGAATGATGAAAAATATTAGAAAAACATACATCTGAGGAAAAAACTGTCTACACTATAGAAAGAATTATTACTACTCATAATAAAATGAAAAGCTATTAACATACATCATTTGAATACACATTCATCCAATGACTATAGACACATCATATAGCTTCATTTACAAAGAAAGCTAGGCAACAGAGAAGTCTTTTGGTTATTTTTTACCATATGAATATGTAAGACATTATATAATGATGAAATACACTGTGTAGTCATGAAAGAAGTGTTAAAATATTCTGTATCATGGAATTCCTTTTTACACAAAAATAAAAATAAAGAGAATATTGCTAAGAAACAAGAGAAAAATTCCAAATCTTTTTAAAAGCAACATCAATGAAATTGAGAACATTTTTTCTTTCTGGCAAACCCAAGCACAAAATATTATTACTTTACTCATGTTAAACATAAATGACAAGTGTCACCATTGTTTCCCAATTTTTTTTATTTTATTTTAGTCACCTATGAGCATTTGATACACCTAGATGGTTTTATGTAAAATGATATTGTTTTATAAAGCGAGTTTTGATCTTATCATTGAGTAACAACGATAAGCTTGAGAACTGAAGTGTTTTGGTTACAAAGTGTTACTCTCAACAGCTCATGTATTAATCGTCTCAGCAGATGGTACTATTTAAAGTGCTTAGTCTATTCTTCCTCACAGTCCTTTCTGCTGGGGCCGACTCCTAGCTGATCTGTTCCTGTGAAGACACTATAACCTGACACATCCTAGAGGATCCACTGCATTCAGAGCAGTTGAATGCTAGCTGCTCTGCTCTCATGAAGACATCATATCCTGAGATATCCTAGAGGATCCTCTGCACTCAGAGCAGTTGATACCATATCCTGAGCCATCGCAGAAGATTTGGGCAACTAACACCACAGCCTTGAGGCATTCCAGGACACACAGTGCAACTGGACAACAGACACTACAGTCTGAAGACCTTCCAGGGGCTCCGTGCCATGCAGGACAACTGACTTGACAGACTGAAATTCTCACAAGAGTTCTGTTGCATACCGGGAAGCAGAAACCACAGTCTGTAGGGCCCCTAAAGAACGTCTTCACGGAGGACAACAGCTTGACTGCTCCTCTGAACACCCAACAGTTTGAAGGAGTCCCAGGAGATCTAATGCATCCAGGGCAACAAATCAGCAGCTTCTCTGTCACTCTGAAGAGCCCCCAGTTGGAAGGCCCCACAGGTTATCTGCTACAACCAGAGCTGCAGGACTACTGGGAGACCTGAAGCAACCCAACGACAAAAGAGGAAGACTCCAGACAGAGTCACCCAGATGAGCAAACACCATAATAATGAAAACACTAAATGCACAGAATAAAGAAAGAATATTAAAAACTGAAGTGAAAAGGACCAAGTAACATACAAAGGTAGATGTATCAGAATTGCACCAAACTTATAAACAGAGACTATGAAAGCCAGAAGAGCTTGGTCAGAGGTCATCCAAACTCTAGGAGAACAAAAATGTCAGCCCAGGCTACTATACCTAGCAAACTTCTCAATACAAACAATCAACAAAACCACAAGCTGGTGCTTTGAGAGAATCAACAAAATAGATAAACCTCTAGCAAAACTAACTAAAGGGCCCAGAGGTAGTATCCAAATTAACAAAATTAGAAATGAAAAAGAAGACATAACAACTGAAATGGAAGAAATTCAAAAAAATCATCAGATCCTACTATAAAGGCCTATACTCAACAAAATTGGAAAATCTAAATGAAATGGATGGTTTTCTAGACAGATACCACATACCAAAGCTAAAGCAAAAGCAGGTAAACTATATAAACAGGTTTATATCTCACAAGAAAATAGAACTCATTAAGAAACTCCCGAACAAAAAAGCCCAGGGCCCAATCGATTTAGTGCAGAATTCTACCAGACCTTCAAAGAAGACCTGATACCAATATTCCTTAAGCTATTACATAAAATAGAAACAGTAGGAATACTACCTAACTCATTCTATGAAGCCACAATTACTCTGATTCCTAAACCACTCAAGGACCCAACCAAAAAGAGAACTTCAGACCAGTCACACTTATGAATATCAATGCAAACATAATAAAATTCTTGCAACCAAATCTAAGAACACATCAACACCATCATTCATCATGATCAAGTAGGTTTCATCCCACGGATACAAAGTTGATTCAATATCCGAAAATTCATTAACTTTAAGCCCCAACACAGAACTGCTGAAAGGTATCAGTTTTTCATTCCCTCAGAGTCTTGTCAGGTGTACTTGGCAACACAATATTTTCTTCAAAGTAAGCTAGTGAAAGTCAAGGAGGATAAGTAAAATAGAAGCTCTAGCCCTTGTCTTTAATTTTCATTTCATTTCTGTTGTTATCTACTCATTAAAAATGAGTTTCTACCTCCATATTCAAAGTTTCTACCTCCATATTCAAAGGAAGGAAGAAGAGTACACAAAGGTATGGAAAACACAGATGATGTTCATAGGTAACCATCAATCTTTTAACATTGTATAGGGCATTAGTAAAAGATAATTTTGAAATTACTCATGACCTGAGTGTATCCACTGTCTGTCTGTCTATCTATCTATCTATCTATCTATCTATCTATCTATCTATCTTTCATCTATGTATCTTTCATCCATCTATCTGTCTATCTGTCTTAGTTAGGGTTTTACTGCTGTGAACAGACACCATGACCCAGGCAACTTTAGTAAAGACAACATATAACTGGGACTGGCTTACAGTTTCAGAGGTTCAGTCCATTATCATCAAGGCAAGAATATGGCAGTATGCAGGCAGGCAAGGTGCAGGAGGAGATGAGAGTTCTACATCTTCATCTGAAGGCTTCTAGCAGAATACTGGCTTCCAGGAAGCTAGCATGAGGGTTTTAAAGCCCACTCCCACAATGGCATACCTACTCCAACATGGCCACACTTTCTAATAGTGCCACTACCTAGGTCAAGCATATACAAACTGTATCTATCTCTCTATCTCTTTCTCTGTATCTATCATATTTCTACCTATCCATGCATCTATGTATCAATTTCAGCTTTTCTTTATAGACATATACAACTAGGAGTGCTAAGATCAACTTTTTCCTCATGATCTTATACTTTTAAAATATCTGGTACTGTCTGGTGCTATGCTTTAGAGTTCAAAGAGCCCATCAAGTTTCACCATTCTCTCTTGTCCATATTGTTTTCTAAGTGTAGTTGGTGGAACAAGAATTCTGTAGTATCTCTTTACTTTCACTGTTAACTCCTATTGTCTGCTGTCAGTCAGATCAGATCAGTTAACATGATACCAGTTTCCATGATTTCTGCTATGGGTTAAAAATTCATATCATTTAGCAGCGTATAATCACATTCAGATTCAAACAGTTTTAAAACTGTCATGAATGTTAATTGAGAATATTAAATTTTATTCTTTTTTGGGCAAATGCTATTTTAAAATAGCACCTTGGGTAAGTCAAAACTATTTCTTAAAAATGAAATTTCTTTTATTCTGAACATGTCTTAAAATTAAAGGCAACAAAAATGAATCAAAATTTACTCTAAGAATATTTATTTGCGATGGTATGCTCCAAATAGAATATTTTGTGCTTTAGGGTTTCTTCATAGATTTCACATGTCACTTAGTAATTGCAGACAAGATTATTCACTTGTTTCAACCTGTATAAGCTCATTTTGTCTTTATCCACTTTCACTGTGCATTGCATTTTAACCACATTAGACCTCCAAGATCCTTTCTTATAGTTCTCAATCTTGTGATCCTTGTTACTCTGAACTACATCTATGTTTTCTGCTTTAGGTATCTTTTATTTCCATCTATAATTAGTCATACTTCTACATGCCCTTAATAACTTACTAAACATTTATGTATAAAAGTAAATTCTACTTGCTCAGAAAACTATTTGTTGTCTTCTACTATTTTTAGTACTAAAACCGAAATAACCTTTAGTTATTTTGAGAATTTATATTGTAGTCCACAATTAAACATTGATGCTACTTTTATGATATATAACCTAGCAACTAAATCTTTCATTCTTTAGCCTTTTTGATGGCCTACCTTTTATTATAGTACTAGTTCAGTTCTGATACAGAGTAGATTCTCTATGATGGTAGTTGATTGAAAAAGTAGAAACTGAAAGACTAAACAAAATTATACTTTAGCCAACCAGCAACAGGGATAGACTTTCTCAGTAAATATTTGGTTTGGTTTGAAGCTGAGAATGAAGATAATCTGTCTTATCTATCTATCTATCTATCTATCTATCTATCTATCTATCTATCTATCTCTTTCTCTTTTACACACACACACACACACACACACACACACACACACACACACACACACACTCCTGCACATGCAGTACATAGTGCATGACAAGGATCATTACTTGTATAGTGATTTATAAAGTGCTGTTTTCTAGGGAAAGCCTCACAACTCATAAGCTGTCTTGGTAATAGCCAGAGACTATAGTGAAGAAATGGAGAGTGGTTTGAGAATAGTGAATAATTTATTTTTAAATTGTATATTTTTTATTTATTTAAATTTCAAATGTTATCCCCTTTTCCAATTTCCCCTATGCACACTTCTTATCCCACCCCTCCTCCCCCTGCTTCTATGAGGGTGCTCTTCCACTGACCCACTCATTCCAGCTTCACTGCCTGTGATGCTTAGTTTCTAAAGTAAGGTGAGAATTACAAGATCTGGAAATTCTACTGAAGTCAAAAGGTATAGCTTTTGTCTTTCTGTAGGATGTTCCCAGTGCAGAAGAGAAAGGAAAAAGATGAGACAGTTATTAAATCATTATTATTCCTGTACTTTACATATGAATAGAGGTAAGACAGGAGAAACACTTTAAGAGAGCCATACTCAGAGTCTATGACAAACTTCCTGCAGGAATGCACGTATTCCTTACTCTAAAATCTATTATTTTAAGAATCATTAATTGTTTATTTTCCTAACCTGAATGGTGCTCTTTTATTGTTATTTCTGAGCCATACATAAGTATACATGCAGAGAGGGAAAGTTATAAGTGTTAAGTATTTTCTGTTATTCATTAATGCTAAATTCAAAATAATCACATTCTGATCATTCAGCTCCCAAGTAATACTGACAGAGCCTGTCAGTAAAAGTGAACAGAAGAAATGATTTTTAAAAGATAACATACAACAAAGGGGAGATAGAACCTACGGAGACCACCTCCAGTAGATAGGCATGTTCCCCAGTTGAAAGATGGTGCCATCCACCCATCTCAAAAGTTTTAACCCAGAATTGCTCCTGTCTAAAGAAAACGCAGGGACAAAAATGAGCAGAGATTGAAGGAAAGACCATCCAGAGACTGCCCTTCACCGAGGAATCCATTCCATTTGCAGACACAAAACTCCAACATTATTGCTGATGCCACAAAGTGCTTGCTGACAGGAGCCTGATATGGCTCTCCACTGAGAGGTTCTGCCAGCACCTGACCAATATATATGCAGATACTTACAGCCAGCCATTGGACTGAGCCTGGGGGCTCCAATGGAAAAGCTAGGGGAAGTACTGATGGAACTGAAGGGAATTGCAACCCCATAGGAAGAAGGACATCAACTAACCAGTCCACTCAGAGATCTCAGGGACTAAACCACCAGCCAAAGAGTAGTCATGGGGGGTTCCATGGCTCCAGTTACACATGTAGAAGAGGACGGCCTTATCTGTCATCAGTGGGCGGGGAGGCCCTTGGTCCTTGCTCAATATTCCTGCATAGGGATAGGGGAATGCTAGAGCAGTGAGGCAGGAGTGGATGAGTAAGTGGAGGAGCACACTCATAGAGGCAAGGGGAAGAGGGGTTGGGATGAGAAACTTCCAGTGGGGAAACCAGGAAGGGGGACAATATTTGAAATGTAAATAAATAAAATATCAATAAAAATAAAAGATAGGCTACATGAAATTTTATTGCAACATGATTGGAATTTGTAATTATTTATTATTTTTGTCTGCTAATGTTTAATTTTTATAAAAATTGAATAATAATCTATACTCCCAATAACTATTTCTGTTCCCTCTACCTACAAAGTTGTGATATATTACACTTTAATATAGGTCATACAGGCATATATTATACTACCTAATTTTTATTTTAAAATCTATAAGATATATTATAATTATATATCTTATTTTATATAATTGTCTAAGTCATGGCATAAGTATATGCCTTAAACATAAGTATTGAAAGCTGAAGACAAGCTGATCATGTGACATCCCTGGTCACCCAGACCAGACTAAAGTACATGCTTCTAGTTCAGTGAATGAACTGTTTCCAAGGAATACAATAGATATATAACAAGAATTTATCTAATATCCCGTTCTTTCCTTTGTATGCACATGCATGTGTGCATACACATTTATCCATTATGCAAATGAGCTCACACCCATTCATTTAGAGGACTATAAGTTACTCTTTTTCTTTTCAATACCACTCATAAGCATTCTTTTTTTTTTTACATTTCACAGACTGCTGATTTTGGCTTGTAAATACCCTTAGTGTAGTGTTTTGAGTTAGAATGATCCCCATAGGCAAATATAATTAAAATGTTGGTCACCAGGGAGTAGACATGTTTGGAAAAAATTACAAGGATTAGGATTAGTAGCCTGTATGGAGAAGTTGTGTCTTTGTTTTAGGAACTTTTTTACCATGAGATTCAAGGTTTCAAAAACCCATGTCAGGACCAGTCTTGCTTTCTCTTTATGCAATTTGCAGATCAGATATGATTTCTCAGCTACTTCTGCAATACCAGTTACCTTACTTCCTACCACAGCAATATTGGACTAAACCTCTGATACTGTAAGAAAGCTCCCAACTGAATGCTTTTCTATAAGTTGGCTTTGTATAGTGTCTTTTACTGCCCTAGAACAGTAACATAAATATTTAAATAGGCACAATCTTATGAGAACCTAAGTCTAGTGATAAGTGATATCCTGATGATATACTCAATGTGAGCCTAATTTTAAAGAAATACCTAACTTTTCCTACTTGTGAACCTATAATGAACTTATTATATATTAGTTAAACTTGTCTTTGATTCTTTTAAAAAGCATTAATTTTGTTGTTAATATTACTTTTATATAATCTACCAGCCCCAAATAGTCAACAAAAGCCAGGGTTCAAATTACCTTATCTCAAATTTATTTTACATCAAATATGCCTAGATAACCATCACATTCCATTATGGGAGTCTTTATTTTGTCACAGAATGATTTACAATTGAACAAATATTTAACCATTGCATAGACAATTCCATTTGGCCTAAAATACAGCATTTTTATTACATTGTTCAGCTGAAGTGGAGTATGTTTATTTATAGGTCATGTACTTACTGGTGTGTATCTACTCAGTTTTATGATTATTATGACCAATTACCTGAGACAAACAACTGTGGAAAAGAAAGATTAGTTTGCTCAGTGTTCCAGAGTTTTTAGTACTCCATGGGCCAGGAAGATCACATTAGAACAGCATACTGCTTATACATAGAAAAGAGTATGTAGCTATATAATTCATGCAAAACTAGGTCCATCAATAGACCAAACTATTTATTAGCACAGAAGCTTCAGTGTCTAATAACACTTGGAAATGTGTTAACAGACACCCACTGAAATTCTTTCTTAGTCATCTAGATTTTTCTTAGTGTAGAATTAAGAATTGGATTCAAATTCAGGATTGGACATTACAATAAGGAAATTCAGTTGTTTTGTTTGTTTGTTTATGAGATTACTTTTTCTAGATTTTATAGTTGTCAGTAATGATTTGTTCACTGCATGCATATATAATGTATGCACATGTGTGTGTGTATATATATATATGTGTGTGTGTGTGTGTGTGTATACAAATAAAAGAGTATCATCTCTATTTCTAATTATGTTGGAAAACAAAACCACATGCTGGTCTTCATTCTGCTCTTCCTTCAATCTTGATATATAAGGTTTCTGTTAGAGGAATTAAACTTAGGGATTAAATTCAGATGTAAATCCAGATTAAGTTCATGTAGATTAATTTCTCCATGAATGCTAAGTAATCCTCCATTGAGTTATATCCTTAAGCTCAATGAGATTTTGACCTTCATTTTAAGAACATTTCGACTTTATGAAAAGATAGTTTTGATTTAGGTTACTGAATAGACCTATGTAAATGTTTTCTTTTACATTTTACTTACTTATTTGTCTTATTTTTTATTCACTGTAAGTTTTGAGAAGCCAACTTTTATATTTAAATGCTAATGTTTAAACCTGACGAGAGTTCTGCCATATTGCCTCAACCCTCATTTTGTTTTGTTACTGCTGACCTTCACATGACCTAATGTTTCTTACCTTGACCATAAAGTCCCATTGTTGCATTTTCTTTAGGAGCCTGGTGTGGACTATAGAAATTCCCTAGCCTCCCTGCCTCAAGTTCCAGTTTATAGCTCAGACAGCAGTACTTTGTCTAGATACTCCTAATTTTGCAAATGCATCTGCTTGTGTTTTTTCCCATATAAAAATTTACACTGAGAGCTGCCCTGGGTCACAGCAGTTTGACTACCTTCTCCTGGCTGCATCCTTGATTAATTAGTTTTGTGTTCAGTAAACCATCAATATCTGATTAAGATTGGTGTGTGAGTGGTTTGTGTGGGTAATCCTAGAATACAACATTAACATCTCTACAACTCTAGTATAACAAAAACATTACTATCGGAAAGTAAAATGTTGATGGCCATACTAAATTTTTATACTGAAATTATTCCATACGTCCCTTTACTGTTTTTATAAATCCATCTGGTAACTCATTTGAAGTGGCAGACATGTTGGAGAGATTTCTTTTTGTAAGTTTTTTTTTTTTTTTCTTATAAAGACTGTAAATGTTGTGAGTTGGGAGGAGAAAAGAAAGTTAAATTACCACCTAATTTGTATGAATGAATCCAATTATTTAACACTAGCTCGAATACAGCAAGAGAAACACTGTCAGAGAGAGAGAGAGAAGGAAAGAGAGAGAGAGAGAGAGAGAGAGAGAGAGAGAGAGAGAGAGAGAGAGAGAGAGAGAGAGAAACATCTTGGGTTGAGACACCAGATCTTGAGTTCAGATTCCATCTTAGAGAACCTAACTAAAGTTGAACTCTAACACAATTTTCAGGTTATCCCCAACAAACTTGAGCTTCCAGGTTACAAGCTTGCCATTGGCACTTCACTTCCTAACAACCAAAAACCAGGAGGAAAGTTGAACTCAAGTTACTGGCTTGGATCCCACTTACCAGCCAATTATTATTTTAAAGGCCAAAAATATTCCATAATAATACCCCAATCAGATGTGTACCAGGTTAGAACACCTCTAGCTTGCTTGACATTTCCTATAAAATCTGATGAGAGCTCAGAGCTGCACCCTCAGGTCCTGCTGTGTCAGAGACAGCAATGTGGCTAAAGCATGACCCACTAGTGAGCCCCTACTGAGATTGCGTTGCAATCAGTTCCTTGATGGTCTTTTGGGGATACAGGGGTTATGCTACTTTTCAGATGACTGCCGCTCATAGCTCAGTACACTCTTCTTTAAGCCTTTGGTATAGCCAGTTTCTGAACAGTAAATAGATATTGGTGCATTGCACAAATATTCGTGTTTATAAAAATAAGGATTTCTAGGCATTTTGTTACAGCTTGAGTAAATATTATCTTTGAAACCCCCCCCAAAAGATAGAGGAACACATAAATAGGGGGCTATTGCTATTAGAATGAAATAGACATCTAAATTACACAATAAGTTCTTCCCTTTTGTAAGTATTATGTTAGAAAGGCGACTCATATTCGGACAGTTCACACAAGGCCTGCACAGCTCCACGAGAAAGGGTTTAGTGGGAGAAGCGGGGAAGAAAAGATTAAGAAGGGGAGTGATGAAGAAGGGGGGAGCGGTCAGAGTCTCTGCCTTTTATTTGGGCCGTGACATAATCACACACATCACCATGCACAGGTAAAATGATGGGCAAGCAGGTGAAGTGAACGCTGGGAATGTATGGGTTTGCTATGGCATCAGCCTCTTGGGTCCTTGTCGCCTAGGAGTGAAATCATTGCTGGATTCGGAGACCACCATAAAGCCTGTCTCTGATGCCAACAGTAGGCACTCTTTCTAGACTAAAAGATTGAGATGATAGTGAGAGAGCAAATCTTCCACCATCTCTGTCAAAGCAAATGTCCAAGTACAAAACTACTTTTGACTGGTTTAACCTCACCGATTGGTTTGTACCATGTTTTGATATACACATCCAGTGCCTCTGCTTCCTCGGGTAGATAGTATCAGTTCTGTAGTCCTTTAACTAAAGAAGAAAGTCTATTGTTCTCCTATTAAAAATCTTGGAAGGACTTTGTCCCTTGTCAATATCTTAGCAGACTTTGTACAAAGCCTAACACAAAATCATATATATATATATATATTATATACTGTTACAAAAAATATTTTGTTGTTGTTGTGATAGGAGACATTTTTGTTGATTTATAGTAATGTATCCATTCATTCTTTACATAAGCCACTGATCTAGTCATGATCTCTAGATGACTGGAAGTAAATGAGCATGGAAAATTAGGTTTTTCTCAAGGGATAATGTTTAGTGTAGAGACAGGCATTGATTAGTGACCAAAATTGCAATGCTATAACTTCTGTGCCAGACACATAATTGGATATAATGCAGACTGTCACTAGAAACATGCATGTTATTAAATGATGAAAAAGCAAGAAATGTAGATAAAGAATAAGGCCTATGTTTCTGGGAAGTATTTAAGTACAACAAAACAATTACTTATCTTTAACACAATCATGCAGATAATTTGCCAGACTGAAGTTCATATGAGATTAAATTTTGGTTTCTGCCAAGTTATGAAAGTATGTACTTTAATAATGAAATATTATAAGAAATTAAAGAGTTTATAAGTTATTTCCTTTTTCACTTGTATTATACTTCATGTTTCATGTTTGTCCATTCATTAATGTTTTTACAAACCATGGAATTCTCAGCTCCAAAAACAAAAAAACAACAACAACAAAAAAAGTAAAAAGCAAAGTTCAGGCCCAGTGTGATGACTCAATATTAACAGCACTTGATGCTCTTACAGAGCAACCAGATTCAGTCACTAGCACCTACAGCAGTTCCAGGGAAACTGGCAGCCTTATTGCAGATTTCACAGGTACCAGAAATGTATATGAAGCACACATACATGCAGTAAAATACTTACAAACATAATCATAAAGAAAAGTGGAAGTGAAAGGTCATAGTATCTGATCTTAGAGACCCAGTTGTTGAAGGATAAACTGATTCAGGGATTTTTGTGAAGCCCTATTGTACTGAAAAGGAGCTTAGTTCATTTTCTAAAAGCAGAAACATGCTCTGAAGAGTCCATCATGGCATGGAGCCAGGGCCTTAGAAAAGGTGTGGCTTCAGTTCCTAAGGTCTCAACTCTTCCCATCATACATGGCTACAGTTATCAATCCTAAGGCTGCTGCCGTGTGCTACAAGCTCAGTCTGTAATATTCTTGAGATACTCTGTAAGATTACCTTCCTTCTGACTTCCTCCCATTGCATGATACTTTCTGCTAACCTTTCCCTGTTTCTCCCCTGTAATACTACATAAGATACTCTACTTGTTAATAAGCTTGAATGGCATAAGCTATAGCTCGAGCAAGACCTCCTCACTCCTGCTTTCTGTCTTCCCTTCTGGCTGCTTCCCATTTAGAATGCTGTCATTCAAGAATTACCAGCTTGACCAGTTAATATCGAAGATAAATGGATATATCTTAAAAACCAGAACTTCTCTATTTCAACATCTTATTAATGCTTAAATTTTAAGGGGCACAAACAGCAAATAAAGATGTGACAATGTAAATCTAAAATTTATCTCTCTAATACTCATAAGCTTAAAACAGAAAGTTAAATATTTCATTTAAAATGGTGACAATCCATATGTAGTGTTCATTTTGATGGTTCCTATACTCTTTCACAATTGCTTTTCGAACTCTTTGTTACAATACATAGCTTATCTATGTCTCTTTTTGATACCTATGGATATATTGTACATTCTTCCCTGCAGCTATTCTGAAGACTCACAATTTTTGAGATATTTAGAAGATCATCCACTCCATAGAAATTATGTCATTTGCTCTAACAGATAGATTGACACATACCTATTCTACTCTGGAGTACATAAAACTTCTCATTTTATTTAATATGTGTCTCATATCAAACCAGCTTGGACCATCTCTTCCAGACATTACTATTGAGTAAGCACAGTGGTAGAACTTGCTATAAGGAGACAACAGTTCTCTGACCTGTGTTCTAAGTTATTTAGCCTGTGGATTTAGTCAGTGAACTGGAACATTCAAAATGTTGGAAGGCTTGCTTCTGTTGACAAGCTTTTCAGCTTGATGGCTCAGATACATAGTATTTACCACGTTACCATTTTACAAATGTCTGATTCACTCTTTAGATTAAACAATTTAACCACTTCTTTAAATAAAATAAATTATATGTTTCTCAGTAATACAAGTTGTCTGAAATAAGTGGAAAAAGAAAATATGCTGAAAATGAACGTTTAATTCACTTTCTGATATGTTCAGACATTCTTTGAGTTTAAAGCTAAGAGCTATAAGCACAATGTCAAATAAAACCAAAAACAACAAACAAAAATAATCCTAGTGTATTATATATACCCTTAGAGGGTCTTTTGCCAAATAACTTTAATATTTGGAGATTCAAAATTTTTCCATTTTTATTCTTTGCTTTTTAAGTGTATTAGGATATTGTGTGTATGCACATTTATAAATCAATATATATTGTTAAAAAGCTAGTCACCAGCAGTCTGTATCACATGGGAGTACTATAGAGAAAGCCTAAGGGTTCCAGTCATAATTTCTATGCCCTTTTTATCAGTCCTGTCACTGTGCCCTGTGAAGTGGCTTCCTTTACCACAGTAAATTTACCTAACCTAAAACATATCAAATTTTTACTTTACAAATAACCTGAACTTATATAGTATTATTTACATTCAGAACTCTTATGTCTTAGGCACTACACTGTTCTATATCAAGAACCATTAACTGTATATGGAAGATAAACCAACATGCTCATTATCTTGATTATTTATTGAATGTTATATCATGTAACTTTGCCAAATGTGCTTCATACTTCTATCAGTATTTTATGATGTATGTGAAGCTTCCATCTGAAAAATGTCCCTCGAAAACAGGGAGAATTTGGATAATTTAAATCACTCATTTATAATTTGATGCCCCTCAGTATTTCTTTTACTGAATTGCTCTGGCTTGTATATATAGCATTATGTGGAATAAAAGTAGTGACAATTAACATCAAATCTTTTTTTTTTCCAAAATGTAGAGGACAAACATTTATAATATGCTCATCCTTTATGACATATTACATTTTTCAGACATGAGCTTTGTGGTAGTGTCCTATTTCTTCTGTATCTAATTTGTTTAGAGTTTTATAAAAAAAACATACATAGAATATTAGTCAACTCCCTTCGTCTACAGTTAGAAATTGCCATAGTTTTGAACATTTTTCTGTGTAAATGTTACATTAAGTTTGCATGTATGGTACCATTGCATCCTTGCAATGATTCTCCTTTGATCGTTGGGGAAATTTTGTAATTCATTGTTAACTTGCCTTTCTAGGAATTGTTTTCTGTGGTGTATATCACCTTTAATAGGATCATCTGTAAAGCTCTTTGCCAATATAGAATTCTTCATTTGTTTGTAATTTACTGGCATTGGGTGTTTTCCCTCCTGATTTAAATTTTAGTTCGTGACTCAGTTTTACTCCTTTTAGGATTAGTCTAAAGACTTCATCATTTCAATGTCTGCATATGAATTCCTCAACAACATGTTTTGTTCTTTACCTATCATGTACGTAGTTTGTCAGAATTTGAGTTTTCCTACCAGCCATTACATACTAAACATTCAGAATGATTATATTTATACATATATATACATATATATACACAAACATGTTGTGTGTCTGCTTTATATAATAGAATAAATTGAATGATGGGAGAAGAATAATTTATCAAAATTAATTATATGGAAAAACCATAAAAATAAATAAAGCAATCAGATAGTAGAACAATGAGTTAACATTTGTGTGTGTGTGAGTGTGTATATACATATTCCATAGTCTCAACTTTGATGATTGCATCTAGTATATACCAATAATCATGTAGCTGTGATAATTTTCACTGTTTGATAGCAGTGGAATTAGACCAGATAAACTCAATCATGATTGACTATTTTTTTCACTTTATATATAAATATCCAGACAGTTTTTGTGCATATAACTAAAAATTTTGCAATCTCTTTTTCTTCTTTCTATTCTTACTATCATTTCCTAGTTGTTCCTCTTCCCTGTCCTCACCTTCCCTCTCCTCCTCTCCTCCTCTCCTCTCCCTCTCCTCCCCCTCCCCCTCCCTCTCCTCTCCTCTCCCTCTCCTCTCCTCTCCTCTCCTCTCCTCTCCTCTCCTCTCCTCTCCTAATCTATTCTCTCTCTTTTGTAATTTTTGTTCTGTGCCAGGCAGAACTGATATTTCTCAGTTAAATAAATAAAAGCTCTTTGTACAATATAGTGATTTTTGTTTGTTTACCACTCTAATGTTGCCATTCTATATTTCAGCCTCTATGTGGGTGGCTGGTTCCTACCCTCCACTGGCTGATTAAGAGCACATTTCAGCCTCTTCCTTAAGATTCCACTCTATATAATTATATCTTAATCCCAGAGCATTTGTGCCCATACAAGCAGAAATGTTGGTAGCCCCCACCTCCATAGTGAAATATACAAATTAGTTCAACCTTTGGAAATGTGATACTTAGCACAGGCACTACTCACTCATCAAACAGTAAGTGATGCATCTTTTATCTAATGCTGAAACACAACCCTTTTGTGGCCCTGCCTGGAATGTTTCCCCTGTTCAGTGCTGGTTAGATTCAATGTTGATTCCTCCTGAGTGCTACAGTATTCATTCCTTTTGCAAAAGAATCTTTAAAATTGTATACAGACCTTTTGATCTCTGACTTTCTTTACTTTCTTCTAAGTAAAAGAACTGCCAGGAGAACAAAGGGAAGGAAGAGAAATTGGATTCAGTTTTCTATTCTCGGTTCTCGCTTTTGTTGAACTAGTTTGGTACTGCCTGTGTCCATCCAAAGGCCACAGCTCCTATGAAGACTTCTTTTCAAACACTACACCTCACACTGAGTTCTGTCTGATTTGCGTGACGATCTCTTTGTTGCATGCTGATCCCTTTGACCATAACCAATGTAGGAATATTAGCCTTGTTTTATTACACATTATTGACTTCCTTTCAAAAACACAAACAGTTTTGCAGAGGCTTCTTTTTCTCTGACTGTATTTAAACATGTAATCATCACGTTGACAGTGTTACTCACTTCTAGTTTCCTCACTGCTAGGCCCATGAAATAAGCTTCACACTTGCATGGTGGTGATCTTGTAGATTTCTTTGGCCTTTTCACTCACTTTTTCCAAGCTATTTTCTCAGCATGGCAGTCACATTGAAATGAGTTTTAAACAACTCTTTTGGGCCATATAGTCCTCATAGCCATTTAGGGACCCACTTACTATACAGAAAATACATCACATAACTTAAAAAAATATATAGCATGAACTTCTCCTATTCCTAATACTTTCTTCTAATCTCTGTTATCAGGCAAATTCAAATTGATAGACTCCTCACATAGGTTTCATAATTGGAGCACCTCAAAATTATAATACTCCAAATTGATTTCCTAATGTATTTGAATTTATGAATGTCTCCTGCACTGCAAACTTAGAATTAGTTCTTAATTAAAAAAATTAAACTAATAATCTCAAATATTTCTGTAACAGATTGGTGAATATAGGAAAACTGAATTATTAGTCAAGTTTGTAATATTTTGAGAATGCAAACCATGGAACTAATAGTTTATCTTTCTGAGTATCTACTCAATATCTGGCTGCAACTGAATTTAACATAATGTTTTGAAAAACAGCATAGAATTATATATATAATATACACATATATATGTGTGTGTGTAATATATATAATATATATATATATATATATATATATATATATATATATATATATAATTTAGGGAAATCAAAATGCAGAAACTTAAGAAATACCATGGAATGTATTAAATTAATATAATTCATAAAAATTATATCTGATTTTTAAATTGCACTTTATTTATTTATTTGTGTGGTATGTTTTTGTATGGGTGTATGTGTGTACATACTCAGGAACCACAGGACTTGTGTGGTGATTAGAGTACAAATTACAGGAGGTAGTTCTCTCATTTTACCATATGTTTTCAAGAATTGAACTCAAGTTTCCCTGTTTGGCAAAAAGTGCTTTTACCAGCCAAACCATCTTGGCAGCTTGAATTTTTCAGGCACTTATATATTTAGGACACTAAACTAAAACAATGTTAAATAAATAGACTACATTAAATCCACTGCAGTTTAAAGCAATAAAAGATTTAAGCCTATTTATTACCTGCACCATGTCCTAACATAAGCACTTTTATTGATAGAAGGTAAGAAAACAGAGGCACACAGATGGCTAGCATTTGCAGGAAGATCTAGAACAGCTCCTATGCAGCTCTTCACTGAATTTTTAGTAGTGCACCAACAGGAACTTATTGAAAACTGTCAAACCATTTTGGAAAATGGAACAGAGTGAAGGAAAAACAAAGCATATTTTGTGGAATGAGTGACTTATAGCTGAATAGAGTTTGAGAGTGTGGCCACTAGTAAAACCAGGAACAAGTGGCAGGGCATAGTCAGACAAGGAGAAATGTCAAGAAATAACAAGCAAGGAAATATTTGTGTAGGGCAAGTTTGAGGTTGGAGTGAACCTGGAAATAAATGAAAAAAAAAAAAGATAGACCATAAGAAAATAATTACTAAAATTAATACAAACAGATATTCAGTCTCAACATATATGGCCCTATAGTCACTGTAGTGTACAGAGGTTGAGAAAGTACTCACATCTTCCTAACATTCAGCCACAGGAAAGAAGTAATTTTGAAAGAGCCACCTGAGTCTGTGGCTTTAGGAGTCAAAGTTCCCTAGCTTGTCCTATGTCTATGATCTCACAACAGTGGTCAGATGTCTGTCCATTTAGTGCTTGTCAGTGGAGTTGGTCCAGTTACAAGAAAATACTTTGATTATAATCACAGACAATTCCACATAGAGAAAATTGGCCAGACTCACAGCAGATAGCAGAAACTGCCTCCCATCTGTACTCACACATGGAGAGGACAACCACTGCCATCAAAACTTCACGAGGGTGAAGACTCTGTAGCAAGTGACTATGTGTAAGTTATATTTAAAACCTGAGGAACCTAGAGAGTAGAGTTCCCTTGAATCATTCACTACCACTACGGTGATGGTCAGAACAATCTCACAGGGCTCCCTCTTCCCATGATCAAACATTTAAAGGTACCAAAGACTAAGAGCTGCTGAAAGAAAGCTGGGCATCTACTCTCTCCAGCCATGAGAAGCAGTACCATAAATAAGGAGATGGTAGCTTTGCTCACAAACGATGCTCTCTAGTTACTAGGCAATCAACCAAAACAAGCGATAGTGAGACAAATATTAAAGATACTATTTTTACCAGTGGCACTGAGCCAAGTAGAGAGAACAATAAAAGCTAGTTGACTTGTGTCCACATTCCGCCCTGTTGACAATGCAACAGGTGATTGGTGATTGTGGAGAACAATAAACTTATTCTTCTACAAAATAAGTTGTTGTTTTTCTTCATAGAATTTCATTTTCTCTTTTATTATTTTATGTTGTTTGCTAATTTAATATGTAATTATTCTCTGACTATTGTCTTGTACCTAAAAGACTATGATAACCGCCAGTAAAGTGCTTTAACTGGTAGAAACTTTCAGCTAAAAAGAACAAGATCAATTAGATACGCAAAAGTCAGACTTTTATAATATAATAAATATTCCAAGAAAGTAATGTGAAAAACAATTTACACACGATACTCTAAAAGTAAAACTAATGCAAAATATAATTAATATATATATGAACTGGGTAGAAAATTAATCAAGATAGTTTAAAAGCCTCTTCAATGTTAAAAACACTGAATAACCTTTCCTTCAGTCTCTGTTCCACACTTTAAGGTCATTCAGAGATCATGCCACCCGGGGATCTATCCCATACACAATCACCAAACTCAAACACTATTGTAGATGCCAAGAAGTACATGCTGACAGAAGCCTGTTATAGCTGTCTCCTGAGAGGCTCTGCCAGAGCCTGACAAATACAGAGGCAGATGCTCTCAGCCAACCATTGGACTGAGCATGGAGACCCAATGGAGGAGTTAGAGAAAGAAGTAAAGGAGCTGACCCCTAGGATAAACAACACTATCAACCAACCGGACACCTTCCCCCACAAGCTTCCAGAGACTAAACCATCAACCAAAGAGTACACATGGAGGGACTCATGGCTCCAGAGCATATGTAGCAGAGGATGGCCTTGTTGGGCACCAATTGAAGGAGAGGCCCATGGTCCTGTGAAGGATCCATACCCCAGTGTATGGGAATTCCAGAGTGGGGAGGCAGGAGTGGGTGGGTGGATAGGGGAACATCCACATATAAATAGGGGACAGGGATGGAATACAGGAATTATGGAGAAGAGGAGCAACCAGGAAAAGGGATGACATTTGAAATGTAAATAAAGAAAATATCTAATAGAAAAGAAAAAGAAAAAAACCTCTGTCTCAAACAAAAGAATAAATAAAGTTATTATAAAAACAAAAATAAATAAAAAATAAAAACACTGAATAAAGAAATCTTTGAAAAGATGAAATCAAAATGAATATACTGCCAGATGTTACATACAAATCCAGGGCAAGCCACATAAAAAATATTACAGTTGCATTCTTCCCAGAAGTGTAGTAAAGAAATTTGATTTTATAATATTTATTCTTAAACTTTCAGTGACGTTCCAAGCATCTTAATGAAGCTCAATCTTCAGCCTGACACTAAAAATCTTTAGTGATTTCACGTTTGTTCCAACACAATATGGTGAGCTCACACCTTCATTCAGGAGTCATGTCACTCATGTATTTTTTTTTTTATTATTGGCTATATTATTTATTTACATTTCAAATGTTGTCCTCCTTCCTGGTTTCCACTCCACAAATTCCCCAACCCATTCTCTCTCCCCTTTGCCTCTATGAAGGTGTTCCCCCACCCAACCACCCACTCTCACTGCTCACTGCCTCACTGTTCTAGTACCCCCCCTTACACTAACTGGGGCATAGAGCCTCCACAGGACCAAGGGCCTCCCCTCTCACTGATGCCAGATAAGGCAATCCTCAGCTACATATGCAGTTTGAGCCACTGTTTTTTTTCCTAGTATGACATAATTCCATCCTATATAAAATAAAAATTATCTTCTCTATTGTATTTGCATGATAATAAGTCACTCTAGAAATCCATGTTACATTTCCATCACTAGGTGACTGTAGAAGCAAAACAAAACTAAAATGTACACTTAGAAGAGCCAAAAAAAAAAAAAATTCAACAGCAGAAATTAGAAACCCCCCCCCCTTTTTTTTGAATTATTGAATGGGGTTGTCCACAGCATTCTGAAAATTATACAACCTCTTTCTATTGATGTTAATTGTATTCTAGATGTGGAAGATAAGCCCCTATTGTTGAAGAGACCATGTACTTCAGACACACAGCTCAGAAATTCCTGAGAAGAAATTAGGTTGACTATATCTTCCCTGAGGACTAACTCTCATAGAACAAGAAAATTCCATTCAAGCTTCCAAACTAGAAAAGCAACTAACAACCCAACCCAGCTATAATGCCTATGAACCATAGCAATAACCCGTACAGCTTGATAACCCTAACAGAACACTAATGTATACATATCTTGGTAGTAATGGAAGCTTTCCTAATGGGACTTAAAATCTGTTCAACAATAGGGAAACTATGCCTGGTACTGGGAATCTACTGACTCAAGGCTAATAAAGCCATTGAACTTGGAGGAGAACCCACAACCACCAAGGTACCAAAAGAGCATAATTCTTAACAACATTCTAAATACTTGACTTATACTCACAGATAAATGTAGTTCCACATTTAGGAAACTTCTCTTTGCAATAGACAAAGACTCTTACAGAAAACTACAACCAATTAAACTGTAAAGATTTTTGGAGCCTAATACCAATACATTGCAACTCCAACACCAAGATTCAGGAATCATATCAGAAGTGGGAGCAAAAAATAATAAATAAATAAATAAATAAATAAATAAATAAGGCATAAAAGCCAGAGGAGCAAGGAGTTTGCTATGAGGTTGTGTCATCTAGAAATGTCAGAAGGTATACTCATAAAATCTCAACAACATTACTGTGGGGAGCTGACAGAAGGCGGCTATCATCCTTGCAGCCATCTTGAGCCATATACCCTGACAAGAGACTTGATTACAATAGCCTACAACAGCTGAGCATATTCTGATAACATCTGGTTTAGATACCCAGGATCTTTCCTTGGGTGTGTGAGACTTAAAGGTGTGTGACTTAAGGGCGTGACTAGGAGATCAGATTTAGAGACAAGACCTAAGGGCATGACTTAAAGGCATGAGCTAAAGGTGTGGTTTAGAAGTGAGACATATGAAAGGCAAGAGGCAAACAGAAGAGTTCAGTAAAACATGGAGTACAAATTGGAGTAGGAATTAGGCACTTGAGTCTTGGCACTTGGAGGAAGAGCTTGGAATTAGACATTAGGCACTTAGCACTTGGAAGAAGGAACTTGGAACATGGAGGCACTAGGGACTAGGAACTAGAGACTAGGAACTCAAGACTTGGGACTTGGAGAGAAGAGGAGAGACTGAAGAATAAACGGGATTGAATCACACTCTGTCTGGTCTCCATTCTTAGAGTCTGTCCTCACTCTCTCTCTTGCTGAACCCCAACCCACAGACCAGAGCTGCTTGGGGCAGTGGGGGCCAACAACTTAGCCCCCAAGGCTTTTGGCAGTGCTGGTCCTAACACTGACAGAAAGGTCCGAGACATTTTGGCCCCCAAACATGGGGTAGTGCAGTTCTTAACATTTCTGGCCCCCAAACGTGTGACAGCTGGAGCTGGAACATTTTGACACCCAACAGTGTGTGATGAAGGATATATCTGGGGGATCCCTTGGTAGGGTACCATTCCCCCTTTTTAATTTTTTCAAAAATTAAATGGTTCGACATTTAATGGTTCGAAGTGCCCTTTCTACCATTCATTGGCCCTGTGGATTATATGGAATACCCGTTTTATGTAGTATTCCCAATTTTTCACAGAATTGGTGGAAACTGGAGCTTGTATAACCTGGGCCATTGTCAGTCTTTATCTGTTTAGGCACACCCAATACAGCAATTGTAGCAAGCATATGAGTGATCACATGCTTGCTTGTTTCTCCAGATTGTAATGTTGCATAAATGATACCACTGTATGTATCTACACATACATGTATATATTTTTGATTGCCAAATTCATTATAATGAGTAACATCTGTTTGCCAGATACTGTTTGGTAGCAGTCCCTTTGGATTTATGCCCAAATGAGGAACCGGTAAATGTTTAACACGTGATTGACATTGTTTAACAGTTTGTCTAGCTTGTTCTCTAGTAATTTTAAACATAATTTTTAAAGTTTTAGAATTAAGGTGATGTAATTCATGAGCCTTTATGGCCTGATCCAAGTTAGATTGCGAGTCTGATAAAGCCACTTCAGTGGGTAAGGCCTGGGGTCCCATTTCTGGGGTTAATACTATGTGGGTGGCAGAACTAAGGTCTAGTCCTGTGCTTCCTGGTGATGCTCGACTAAGTTCAGAGAGGGATTGGTGTTTGTTGGTAAGAAACTGACTGCTCCATAAACCTGTTTTCGCTTGCGTTGGTTCGGGACCTGGAGTTGGCCCCTGTTCCCATTTCTCTGATTATGGGAAAGGGTGTTTCCTTGTACATTGGACCTACATTCACTAGCCCAATGCCTTCCACATTTACAAAGTGGGCAGAGCCCAGGCTGTTTGCTGGGCTGTCTCTGGGTTACCTCATTTTCTGCCTTGAAATCTCTTACAAAGTGTCTAGGCTTGGTACATTTAAAACAGGCCCTTTGGTTTTACTAGCCAAAAATCTCTTACTGATTTTCCTTGCATGGCAGCTGCCACAGCTAAGCCCTGTTGGTAGGAGGGACCTATATCAGAACACAGTCTGATATACCCTGTAAGATCTGTCTTTTTCCTGTAGGGTCTAATGGCTGCTTGGCAGGCAGGATTGGCATTTTCATATGCAAGTTGTTTCACATAATCTACACCTGCCTCTGCATTACCAAAAATCCTACCTGCTGTTGTCATTAATTGATAAACAAAATCAGAAAATCATTCATCAGGTCCTTGTCTGATTGCTGTTAAGGATGCACGAGGGTCACCTTTTGCTGGGAGTTTATGCCAAGCCTTCATGGCTGCATTTTGAATTTGAGCAAATAAACCTGGGTCATATTGCATCTGGTTATCACTAGAAGCAAATTGCCCTTCTCCTACTAAGTCATTAAAGGAACAACTATTGCCTGCCTGCATGTTTCTTCTAGCTGTTTCTTTACAATTCTCATGATGCTCTGATTTCCAAATAAGATAGTCACCACTGCTAAGAACTGCTCTCACTAATGTATTCCAATCACTAGGAGTCAGCCACTCCTCTGTGGCAGACTAAAATTGCAAGAGTAAAGGGAGCAGTGGCACCGTATTGTGATACAGCATTTTAAAATTCCTTAATAATTTGAAAATTAAACCCTGTGTGATGTCTCCAAGCAACCCCTTGAGCATCTCTGGTCTCGGATACTGGGAAAGCCTCAGGGTCTCCCTTCTCTGGATGATCAGTGGCTAATTTTAAGCTAGGTGATAGGGTCTGCCTTTGGACTCCTGGTTGAGGAATGCAAGGAGCAGGGGGACTTTTGCAGTTTACAAAACAAAAACAGAGAGTTGAGTTCAGGCTGACTTATTTCTTGCCCTATTTTCATTAACATGACTTACCTTTCTCGATGCAGCAGATTCCCTCAGTGATCACCTTCTTTTTACTTCTGAATTTTCCACAGATTCTTCTTCCAGTAACATCCCTCACTGGGTCTCTCATTCTTGCTGCCCCACGTTGGGCGCCAAAAATGTTGTGGCCTGCGCTGCCCCACGTTTGGGGGGCAGAAATGTTGAGAACTGCACTACCCCACATTTGGGGGCCAAAATGTCTCGGACTATTCTGTCAGTGTTGGGACCAGCACTGCCAAAAGCCTTGTGGGCTAAGTTGTTGGCCCCAACTCATTACTAACAAAACATGATCTGAACAAAGACACTAATATAACATAATAAAGAAGACAGGGGAGAGCCCAGGAGGCCTCACCCATATACAGAGTAGTAGCACTAACTGAAGAATAATGAGAATGAGAAATACAGGAAAAAGCACAGCAACTGGTTTTAAAATACCAAATGGAAACCAACCTTGAATTAATACATAAAATAACAATATAAAGACTGAACAAGTTGTACTTATATATTTAGGAATACAAAGCACACACATACACACTATATGCAACATTAATTAAAGATTAAAAAGGTCATGAATATAAAAAGAGAACAAGGAAGGGGATATGGGAGAGTTTGGAGAGAGCAAACGTAAGGGAGAGGTGAAGTAATTATAGTACAAGCAAAAAATCATAAATACTTTTAAATAATAAAATAATTATATATATATATATATATATATATATATATATATAAAATCATTAAACTACTAATAAAGTTAAGTTTTTAAATTTCTTTTTAAATTTTTACCAAATATTTTATTTATGTTATTTTTAAGGTTGCTTAAAAGAAAACAACTATAATTCTTACAACAACAGAAATTCTTCTTGATAAAACATACAGAAATTCCAACAAACACTTTAACCAATTTAAGCTTCAGTCTTATACTTGAGCAGATATCCAAGAAAACACAACCTGTTAAAGCAAGTGAAACAAAATAGAATAAAAATCAACTCAGAAAAGCCGTTCAGGAGCTGACTGACCTTATTTAAACCTGAAATGAAACATTAGCCTTCATTCTGAGTAGCCATTCAGGTGAATGACTGCATTGTAGTACTAGGGACTAAACTGCTGTGGACTGGTTGAGTTTCTTCCCCTTGAGTTCCTTTGTATTGTGTTTTATTTATTTCTTTTTCCCCTTTTTATTACACATAGTTTTTTTTTTTCTGTAAAACATGTGAATACAATTTCCTCTCCCTCTACTTCTTCTACTTTACCACACTTTCTCTTCTATCTGGATCTATAATTTTTCTGTCTTTTATTATTAAAAATAATGCAATTCTAGGAGATGACAAGAAAACATAATAAAATATAAAGATTAAAATTAAAACCATCATTTTGAAGTTGGAAAAGACAAGCCAACAGAAAAAATAATCAAGCCCTAACGTAAGGCACAAGAATCAGAGAACCACTCATATCACTCTGGGTTTTTTTGTTTTGTTTTGTTTTTAATTTTTTGAGACAGGCTTTCTCTGTGTAGTCCTGGCTGTCCTGGAACTCACTCTGTAGACCAGGCCGGCCTCGAACTCAGAAATCCACCTGCCTCTGCCTCCCAAGTGCTGGGACTAAAGGCGTGTGCCACCACTGCCCGGCCCAACCCACTCGTATTCACATTTGGAGTCCCTTGAAATGACTAAACTGAAATCTATAGTATATATGCAAAAAAATTGGTGCAGACCCATATAAGTCTTGTGTATGCTGCAGGAACTCCTACAACTGTTAAAACATTCAGCAAAGTAGTAGTGTATAAAATTAACTCACAAAATTCAGTAGCCCTCCTATATACAAATGTCAAAAAGACTTAGAGATCAGGGAAACAACACCTTTACAATGTTCTTAAACAATATAAAAATAACTTCAGATAACGCTAATCAAACAAGTAAAAGACTTGAATAATAAAATCTTCAAGTTTTTGAAAAAAGAAATTGATGAAAATATCAAAAATAGAAAGGTCTCCTATGCTCATAGAAGAATTAACAGTAAAAATATCCATCTTACCAAAAGGGATCTACATATTTAAAATAATTCCAATTGAAATTCCAATGCAATTCTTCATAGATCTTGAAAGTACAATTATTAGTTTTCTATGGAAACACACACACACATCAAACAAAAACAAAAACAAAGAAACACAAAAAACAAAAACAAAAAACAAACAAACATACAAAAACAAACCAGGATACCTAAAACCATCCTGAACAATAAATGAACTGCAGGAGTTGCATAATTCCTGATCTCAAATTACAAAACAAAGCTATAGTAATAAAACAGCATTGTATTGGCATAAAAGCAGACATGTTGGATCAATCTAACTTAATTAATGACACAGACATAAACTGTAGGGCATATGGACCATGCCACCAGAGGAACTGGTGAAATGGAGCGTGTTCAAACCCCCGAATTCTCAAAATGTGAGATCTAAAATCTCATCCACAGCCCATCAGGAGAGGAATTAGCTCCTTCCTTTTTTCTGTGCCTTTCTGGGAACATATAACCTAGGGATTCCCCAACCAGGTGGTCACAAATAGTCAATTAGCCCAGCACTGTGACAGTTTCTCCATGCAAAAGAGGCACCTTAATTCTCTTGTTTTTAGCCAATTACATTTTCCCACCCTGGATATTCTCACCACCTTTCCTCAAACTATATAACTTTTTCTTCACCACAAATAAAGTGTATACATTTAAACCCACCCTGAATAAAGATACACACAAAAGCAAAGATCGGTCATCTCAAAACTGCTTCATTGAAGATCCTCAGATAGGGCTTGCCCTCCCCACCCCAAACCCCATCCCTCACTTGCTCTTGATGGGACCAGAATCCTGCCCCTGTGGACTTTGCTTTATTCTTCCAGACAGGTGTGAAGAGGACTCTGGTCACCCTGAGAGGGAGAAAGTAAAAGGAACAGAACCACAAAATTCCTCCTGGACTCCCTTTCCCCTCGTGGTCTGGCTGAGTCAACTGCAGACCCTACTTGTTCTGGACTTTGCTCAGTCCACTTTGAGCTGGTTTACCAGTAAGATCAGGACACCCTGAGGAAAGAGCTGAACCTAGAACTATAAAAAAACCAACACACTTGATTTTAATTAAAAATAAAAATGTAAGAAATACATATTGGAAAAAAATAAAAAGATCTTCAACCAACAGTGCTGACCAAACTGGATGGCTGAATGTAAAACAATGAAAATATCTATATGGATCACATTGCACAGAATTCAACTCCAAACAGATCAAAGACTTCAACATAAACCAGATATACTGAGTAGAAAAGACAGTGGGATATAGCTTTGAACACATTGGCACAGCAAAAGAAGTTAAGAAAGGAACACTGTTAACACAAGTACTAAGATTAACAAGTAAGCTACACTTACCATGGTTATAAGGATATATGGTTAGGATGCAGTTAAAGAGTAGACTTGTTTAGGAAATTGAAAGTAGTAGGTTCTTTTCTATGTTTCATGATTTTGTCAGTCACAGTTACTTAGCTAGGTTAAACTAATCATGAAATAAGAATTTTATTTTGAGCAAACCTTAAGTCCAGTTAAAGATCTATTCTTTGCCCTCAAGATATATTGCAGTGTTGGGGATATTCTTGTGGTCTGTAGACTTTATGCTTGTATAAGACTACTGATTACTTTTCACCACTGTCGGTTTACATAGCACCTTCAGGTAAAAGGCAAGCTAGTTTTCAGTGAAGAAGCTTAAGGGGCAGTTACAAGTTTATTACTCCACGTGTGTGCAAAGTGTATGATGTGTTCAGAAAGCAAGCCATGCCATCATGCCCTGGAAACCATCTTTGATGATTTGAATGAGATGTCCTTTATAGGTTTATACATTTGAATATTTGGTCCCTGTTGAATAGAACTCTTTAGGAAGTATAAAAGGGTGTTACCTTATTACCAGGAGGTATGTCACTAGACTGGGTTTTGAGGTTTCAAAAGGCCATTCTATACCCAGTTAGATCTCTTTGTTTACTGGGTGTAGATAAGGATATAAACTCTCTAGGCTACTGTGCCAGTGCTATGAGTGCTTGCCTGCTGTTTTGGTACCAATACTGGCAAACACACACTTTAATGTTCTACAACCATGAGACCCAAAGTAAACCATTTCTTTTATAAGCTGCTGTAGTCATGGTGTTTTTCACAGCAACAGAAAATCTTCATTATTAATTTTAGTTACATATTTGTTCTTTCTTGGACATTACTCAGGCATTTTGGTACTAGCCCCTTTATGTTCATTAAATTATTTGCTCATACCATCTTTAAGCTTCTTGGATTTTTTTCTATCAAATATTTCATTGTGTAATTGTAAATATAATAGTCAATTGTGTAATTGACTAAACATTTGGTTTCACTGTTATATGTTAATTAATTACGTTGGACTCTTTGTCTCTCTGCATATGTGATTATGACTTTTTGGATGTGTGTAAATTTGGTGTTCATTCTCTCTCTCTCTCTCTCTCTCTCTCTCTCTCTCTCTCTCTCTCTCTCTGTGTGTGTGTGTGTGTGTACCTCTGTGTGTGTGTGTGTGTGTGTGTCTGTCTGTCTGTCTGTCTGTTTGTGCATTGTTGTGGTTGTTGTTTTTAACAAAATCTCAGACATTAAATTTTACTAATGAAGACTCAAGAGCCAAATGCTGGGGTGGAAATCTCCTATCCCAGACACGCAGAGAACCCAGTGAACCTTCCTCCTTGGCTGACATACCAAAGGTGAGCTCTCCTGCTAAACAGCACTTCAAAAACACCTCAAACTGTCCCTCCCTTCTAGTTCTTGTTCATCTCTCTATCTGTCCTCCTGGCTTCCTCTCTTACTTTCCTTTTTTTTTCTTTTTCTATGTTCACTCTCTGTCAGTTGGTTGCTTGCTCAGCCTCTTGATCTATGGTTGACTATTTAATCCTCTTTAAAATAAACAGAAACATCTTGGATTAAATGTTTGAGTGTTTGGCTGAGCCATAGCACCGCAACTAGGAACACATTTTCTCAAAAAATAACACAGGATTTACAGTATAACCAAATATCCTGAAACATGAGTGTGTGTGTGTGTGTGTGTGTGTGCACGCACACACATTGCACAGTATACTAGAGGACATACTGGAACTCACAATGTGCCAAGACTGACAACCCAGCCTCCTATTACTGAGCTTGTAGTTGTTATGCCAATAAACTGGCAGCATTCAAAATTTAAGGAATATAAATTCATTATTTACACATTTATAAATGTTAATTCCTCTCTATATTCAGTTCTAATAATTAATGTAAATGATTAGAAATAAAAATAAAACACTTGTAATATCATTGTGTATTGCAATTACCTAAGTTTCCTGGTAACAATAAAATTAGTTTACAAATTTTATTCTGAAATAAATCACAAAGATAAAAAAGAAGATTCAAAACCTAAAGCCTAAATACTAACATTATAGTCAAATGCCTGGACTCTAACCGGTCTTTCTAATGTTTTTCCAGTATTTTAAGCAGTACAAATTTGATTATTTAATAAATCCATGTTTATATAATACCCAATGATAACAAAAACAAGGCATGTAAATAGTTGTTTTACATACAGAAATGATGTGCTCATTTTATGAACTATCGTAACTAGTGAAAATATAAAATTTTAACAAAACACATAATTGTGTAAGTCTAACAGCATATATTACTAAAACCAAACCTTCCTTAGGAAGGACCATTAGTTACAAAAGTTGATATTGATATTATAATTGCTAGTAAAATATTTATTTCTGACGTAAATCAAAATACTTTAAAATCTTCCAAATATTTTATAAATCTTCCATTTCTTCTTTGTAGGATTAATTAACAACATGGCAATATACACTCTTCTCTAGTATGTAATATGTCAGAATGTCATGAGAAACTCATTTCATTAGACAAGTCAAAACTGCCAACAACCTTAAGTGACACAACCGAATCCTAAAATTTTGAATGCTAATTTTTTCAAGAACAGCTTATTTGTATATATTTACATTGATTAGCAATAAGCTTGATTTGTTAATAAAATAAAATCATGTGTGATAACATGAGGTAGGAGAATACCCGATGTGCAAAGTAAATCATTCTAAGTTTGTTCAGAGTGTAAACATCACAAACACCAAATAAATTAAAAAAAAAAAAAAAAAAAAACTAAGAAAGTACAAGATGGTAATAAGCATTTCATTAACGTATACAAAAAAGTAAAACCTACAAAAACCTACTTTAACTTTCTCTCTGAATGCTTTTTCCAACACTCACAAGGGATCAATGTTTGTAAAATTCTATTATATGGAAAATGTCAATTTATTTTAAGGACCTTCAACAAATGAGCTTTCTAGATAATAAAAGATGCGTAGCTGTATTTAATTAAAAGATCACATATTCCCTCATGATAATAGACTGCACTTATCTCTATTACTTCTGTCTGATAACTTGATTGGAATTATTTTCTAACCTTTAACAAAGACTTAAATATATTCCAATCATATATTATGTTAATGTTATCTAGTTAACAAATGATTGTTTTAGGAATTTTTAAACATCATGAGATATTCTTTTAAAGCTTTATGATTAAACAAGATTTGCAGCAATCCATTCTTATTTAAATAACTTCAATTCATACAGAAAATGTCTTATAACACATAGTGAAGAACATAAAATATTAATATTGACATGAATATATTAAATGATTTTTTAGTCTCCCTTAAATAATTAGAAACTGTATATTAACAGGCTTGGCAGATGTCATTATTTACTATTAAATTTATAATATATTGTGATATTGTTTTTGATTTCTGACAAAAACAAACTCTTCTTATAAAATAAACATAAAAAACATAAACTCATAAAATAAGTCTACAAAGAAACAATTACTCTGGAACTTTATAGAGCTCTCCTTACATGTGTATTACTTCCATTTAAATAGCAAATATAATATTCCCTTTGAATCAGGGAATATTTGGTCCTTTGAATAGTATAATTTTTGTGTTAAAACTCATTACATTAATAATTTTAATATATTTAGGATTTACATAAAGTTACAAATACAAACATAAATAACATAGAAATCAGTTTAAATTAAAATGTACCTGGAAACTAGGGAGGCTCTTTAATAGATCAATCCCTGCTGAGCAAGCATGAGGACTGGAATTTGAATCCTGAGAAACCCATAAATGCCAATGAGCAGATCTACCTACACATAACCCTCATACATAGATGACAGAAGTAAGACAGCTAGCTAAAGGAAACATTGAAACACTCTTATGAGATAACTTATCTCAATGAATATGCTGGATAACAAGCAACTGAAGAAGATTCCTGACACTATCCTTAGACCTCCATATGGACACACACACACACACACACACACACACACACACATTAAGTTGTAAGGAAATTAGTGAATTGGGATGTTCTACTTCTTCATTACAAGTAAGGTAGTTACAATAATAACACTGTCTAGGGATGTCATTATAAGGTAAAAGTTACACAATTTGTTTTTGTTTCTCATATGGTACTCATTAAAATTTTGTCCAGTAACAATATTAGGGTGCTTCTGTAGTCAGACATATTATATATTTTTCTCTATTTAATTTAATATATAATTTTCCTTTTCAGAGTAGAAAATGTATTTTCCAATGTATAATTGTAGAGTGAAAAATTATAAAGAACATTTTATGAAATATATATAGGCTTTTTCTTTACCCTAAACCTGAGCAAAAGAATGCAGGTAACAGAAGGCAGGAACTGAATGTAAGATTTCAGGCCTTTCACTGCCCCAGGACACATTCTGGGTGGAGGGCATTATCCCTGAATCAGAGGACACTTGCTGTATTAAAATTCCCCAAGCCTCTGGGTGGGGAAGGCCCAAAGCAAGAAGACATTCCTGACCACAGAGAAAGATTCAAGTCATCTGGGTGGTTCCAAGAAGTAGCTAACTTTCCACTGTTCTTTGTTACCCACCCCCTTGAGGTTTTCCCAGTGTTACAGCCTGCTAATGTTTAAAATTTGTAAAACAACCAATAATGTGTAACCACGCGAAAATGCAACCAATCATGTGTAACCGCAAAAAAAATTCCTCCTTTTTCCCACCCCGTGCTATAAAAAAGGCCCTTCAGCTTGCTGGCCTTTTGTCAAAATTCTGTTCCTGCCTGGATGAACAGTTTTGACCTTGGCTAGCCAACTCTCCCCAATAAACCTCTGCTGATTGCATCCAGGTATGGTTTCTTGTGATTTTTAGGTGGTCGTGATTTCCTGAGACTTGAGGAAGGGTCTCCCGAGTTTGGGGGTCTTCATAATAACTCTGTATTTATGACCTATTTTAAAATGACTGACCCTTTGTAAAACCTGCTTAGATGCTTCATTTTCAGATTATATTTAATAGGTGTGTGATGGTTTAAATGAGAGTGACTTCCATAGGCTCCTAGGTTTGAATGACTGGTAATCAGGTATTGGAACAGTTTTGGAAGGATTAGAAAGTGTAGCCTTGTTGTGGTAAGTGTGGTCTTATTGGAGGATTTGTGTCATTGGGGGTGGACCTTGACATTTCAAAAAAAAAAAAAAAACGGGTTAGGCCTAGGCCCCTCTATCAATCAATCTATCTATCTATCATCTATTTATCTATCTCTATTTCTCTCTTCCCCTCTCTCTGCAACACTATGATCAGCTCTGACCTCTTAGCTTTGCCCCAGCATTACATCTCCCTGCTTGCTTCCATGCTTTATGATGATGCTCAAGGACTGATTCTATGAAAGTGGAAGCATCCCCCACCAACAATTAAATGCTTTATTTTATAAAAGTTGCCTTGGACATGACGCTTCCTCAAACAGCAGAACAGTAACTAAGAGAAATTGTTTCCCACTTCCATATTATTTTTAACTATCCAGTTCTTTTACGTAGGATTCTGATTTTATGATTTAGAAATTATTAAGCCATGCATTATTAAAAGCATAGGAAGGACAAAAGATTGTTTATTTATTTATTTATTTATTTATTTATTTATTTATGTAGAGTCAATACTACAGCATTACAATTAGATTACATTACAACATAACAAATTACATTTCTTCCCAAATATCCTTTTGGCTTTTTCTTCTTTTTTTGGAAAATCTCAATTTACAGTTGTTAAATACAAAATTTGTTTTCTCTAATCCATAGTGTGAGATATGAATTTTCTTTTTTTATTGCATATTTTATTTGTTTACATTTCAGATGCCTTCTCCTTTCCCCATTTCCCCTCCTTATGCTTCAGACATGAATTTTCTAATGGATTTCAATAACAGAGTTATGCCAAAGACATTTTACTCATCTTATTTTGTTTTATCTGATGAGTTATAATAAAGATCTTGGACCTTTCAATGAAAAATTTTACTAAGTGTAATAAAAAATATTGCTCAAGGGAAAACTTACATGTGTAAGTGAGTGTATATAAGTCAATGGGTGACAAATTTGGAACTCACGACTGTCATTCTTTTGAAAAAAAAAAATGTAATTTAGGGCTAGAGTGATATCCAAAGAATGTCAAAGGGTCAACTCTATAGACAATAGTTCAAGGGTAATTTTATGAGCTTTTGAATCTTTCATGTATCACCAAGGTCACAGAGACATAAAAACTTAAAACATATCTCAAATACCATGGTCCATCATTATTAGCACCCCAGGAATAAATATAATAGCTCCCCTTTCTCTTTTTTACTTCTTCATATTAACTTGACTAAACCACATTTTGATTAAGTTCTCTATCTTCTTTAAGATTATTTCCAAATATATTTACATGGCTTGAAAGAAAAAGACATTTAATCACATTAAGTGGTTTTAGTTAATCTGTTTAAACCTCTGACTCCTAGGAAGAATTGAGCCATTGCTGCTGCACATCAGTCCTATTATATCCTGTCAGACCATTAACTTGCACTAACCTAGATAAATATTTCATCATTTTCACTTCTAAGCCCTTCAGCTTCATATTTCTTGATAAAGTGAGCTCCATATAAGGTCAAATGAAGAGAGCTCTGAGAAATGTTTTCCCAGAGATACTGGAGACTTATAAAATTGTGACATTGTTCTTGGGACAGGACTTACAATGTACCTACAATGTTAACTTCAGCACTGCTAATTTCAACAGCTAAAATGATGCAATACTACTAGTATGTAAGGATGCCACTTAATTGGGAGAGGAATATGGTTGTTCATTTATTTATGTAAGTGACAATTAATTGCTGATGTTCAGAATATAGAGGTATTCAAAATTTTGTTAAAACTTTTAATTCTGTAGTGGAACTGTAGAGTGAAAAATTATAAAGGCCATTTTATGAAATATGTGTAGATTTCCTTGCCCTTAGATCTTGGCAGAAAAGTGCAGATTCCAGAACGAGGAACTGAAAATAAGATTTCAGGCCTTTACTTTCCCCGGGGCACATTCCGGGTGGAGGACATTATTCCCTGAACCAAAGCTCAGGCAGTAGGCCTGCCTATGGGTGGGAGAGGCCCAAGGCAGGAAGACACATTCCTGACTACAGATAAAGATGCTGCCACCTAGGTGGGGCTATAGCCGGAAGATAGTTAATCTGAAATAGTTGGTAATGACAGTGACATGGTAAACCATTCAGGGTGGGTTTCTTTGGAATGTTTCCCTATTCTTATGTTATGTATCCTTGGCAACCCCTCACCCCTGCCCCACTCGCCTGGTTTGTGGTTTTTCCCTTTAAAATCCTCCACTGACTGGATGTTGGGGTCGAACCTCACTCCTACGAGAGAGTGCGTGGTGAGACCACTGGCTGCCAGGTTTCTTCCCTAATAAACCTCTGCTGATTGCATCCAGGTATGGTTTCTTGTGATCTTTGGGTGGTCATGATTTCCTGAGACTTGAGGAAGGGTCTCCCGAGTATGGGGGTCTTCAGAACAATATATTCATAAAAGTTCTCATTCAAAATTTACTGAAGTCCTATCATATAAAGTATAGTTTAGGAAAAAGATTAAATCATATGGACATACCTTATAGCCTGCCTGTCTCCCTGGAAGTCTGCAGTAGACCAGGGACACAGGTGAGATTCCTGTCCAAATACCCACCTCATCTGAGACAATCTCAGAGTCCAGGTGACATGGGAACTACCCCACCATGCTACACTGAGCTCCATCTTCCTTCTGGTCTGCTACTCCACCTGGGCCAGATCTGCAGGACAATACCCTCCCTCACCCCACATCCTGCCTGTTTCCCAGGGAATCTGCAATAACCAGGGAAATAGGATGTTTGCCTTAACCAAGTACACAGGAGGTCTGCTATAATCATTGGTACAGTCATTCTGATTTGTACCTCCTTCTGCAACTGGAGTAGTTCCTATCCTTCTTTGGAATGCAAAGCCTGCTTGTCTCTTAGGGGAGTTCATCCTAACCAGGATAACAGGAGGTCTGCTCTAACCTGGAAAACAGGAGGTCTGCTCTACCTAGAGACACAGAAATGCCCCTCCCCCAACCAGAAACAGGACTACCTGCCTCACAGGAAACTAACTTTAACCAAGGACACAGCACTCTACTTGCCTCCAAGGAAGCAGGCTCCTGACAGAGACACAGACAAGTTGACACCAGACATAACTAGGTGGCAAGAGGCAAGTGCAAAAACACAAAAGCAAGAGAACCCAATGCAAATCAGTATAATCAAACCCAGTTTTTCCACCATTGAAAGCCCTGGATATCCTAGCATACCTAAAAATTGAGATTCTGACCTAAAATCCCATCTTAAGAAGATGATTCAGTCTTTAAAAGGAGGATATAAATAACTCCATTAAAAAAAAAAATACAGGAAATCACAGGCAAACAGGTAGATACCTTTAAAAAGGAAACAAATAAATCCCTTAAAGAAATACAGGAAAGTACAAACAAGGAGGTGAAGGAATTGAACAAAATGGTCAAGGACTCTAAATGGAAATAGAAATAATAAAGAAAACACAAATGGAGGCAACTCAGGAAATGGACAACTTAGAAAAGCGATCAGGAGATACAGATACACGCATAACCAATAGAATACAAGAGATAGAAGAAAGAATCTCAGGAGTAGAATAGTCAACAAAAATATAAAGTGTACAAAGCTCCCAATGCAATATATCCAGGAAATTCTGGACACAATGAAAAGATCAAAATCAAGAATAATAGGAATAGAAGAAGGTGGAGATACCAGCTCAAAAGGCCAGAAATCATTAACAAAATCACAGAAGAAAACTTCCCTAACCTAAAGAAAGAGCTGGCCATAAATGTACAAGAAACAAACAGACTACTAGGTAGATTGAACCAGAAGTGAAAATCCACTTGTTACATAATAATCAAAACACTAAATGCACAGAACAAAGAAAAACTTCTAAAAGCTCTATGAGGAAAAGGCCAAGTAACATATAAAGGCAGACATTTCAGAATGATACCAGACTACTTAACAGAGACTATGAAAGCCAGAAGTTGCTGGACAGATGTCATTCAAACTCTAAGAGCACAATAGCTAGCTTAAGCTATTATACATAGCAAAACTCTCAATCATCATAGATGAAGAAACCAAGATATTCCTTGACAAAATCAAATTTAAACAATATCCTTCTATTAATCCAGCCCTACAGAAGATACTGGAAGAAAAACACCAATACAAGGAGGATAACTATACCTGAGAAAACACAAGAAATTAACCATCTCACAACAAACCCAAAAGAAGAGAATTACACATGCTTAATCCCAACTCCAGCAACGAAAATAACAATCATTTGTCTTTAATATCTCTCAGCAACAATAGACTTAAGTCACCCAAGGTACAAGCTAACAGACAGGATATGCAAGCAGGATCCAACATTTTGCTGCATGCCAGAAAAATATTTCAGTGAAAAGAACAGACACAATCTCAGAATAAATGAATGGAAAAGTTTCTAAGCAATTGAACTAAATAAACAAGCTGGAGTAGCAATTATAATATCCAACAAAATGGATTTTAAACCAAAAGTTATCAAATGAGATGGGGAAGGATACTTCATATTCATCAAAGGAAAAATCCACCAAGATGAAGTCTCAATTCTGAACATCTATGCCCCAAATGCAAGGTCACCCACATTCAGAAAACAAACTTTACTTAAGCTCAAAGCACATATTAAGCATCACACAATAGTGTGAGACTTCAAGACTCAACTCTCATTAATGGATATTAGCCATTAAGTACAGAATACCTAGGATATGACCCACAGACTATAAGAAGTTTTACAAGCAGAAAGGTCCAAGTGTTGATACTTCAATCCCACCTATAAAGGGGAACAAAATAATCATAATTTGCAGAGGGAGGGAGGGACCTTGGTGGGAGAGAGGAAGAGAAAGAGGAGGTATGGGGTTGAAGGAGAGAAGCTCAGAGGGCCAGAAGAATGAATAGAAATATGCAGCCTCAGGGCAGAAGGAGGTGGGGAAACCCTTTAGAAAGTCCCAGATAACTAGGAGGTAAGAGACTTTTAGGACTCAATGGGGATGGCATTAGCCAGAATGCCTAAGAATGGGAAAATGGAACAGGAAGAGACTACCAACAGTAGACAGACATGGATCCTAGTTGAGGTAGGGTGCCACCCAGCCATCTTCAAAAATATCTAACCCAGAATTGTTCCTGTCTAAAGGAAATATGGGGGAAATATGGAGCAGAGGCTAAAAGAAAAGTCACCCAGTGACTTGCCCAACTTTGTTGAATTTTGTGTCAATGTCCATGTTGTTCCATTTTACAAATAAGTCAGTTCATTAAAATATAGAGAAAAAGAGAAGGAGGTGTGTCCTGGGCAGCTGGCCTCCAGGCCTGGGATGCAGATGCCCATGAGAGGCAGAATGTGTATACTGTACAATGCAATAGACCTTATCACACCTGAGAAAAATTTGACAGAATGAGTCAGGGATAGGACACACACAGTATATTTATTTCAAATTTCTGAACAAAGGACTTGGCAAGAATTCTTGTGTTGTCTTCTCATTATGTGTCATAGTTCTTTCATCCAGTCTTGTGTGTGTGTGTGTGTGTGTGTGTGTGTGTGTGTGTGTGTGTGTGCCAGAAAGTGTTCATGAACCTCAAAAGACCACCAAGGAGCTGTTTCCTTTGCAATCTCATTAGGCTGTCTTTATTACAGCTCTGGCTTAGGCTCTCCTTCAACCCAACGCTGACACAGCAGGACAGAAAGGCAGAGCAGCCTCCAACCCTCAGCAAAACAGGAGTTTATAGGAAATGGGAGCAAGTGAGAGGGTGTCCACCCTGACAAGCATCTCATAGAATGACTATTGTAAGCCAACTGATGGGTATTCTGAAGCAAGACCATGAATAACCACAAATGATCTGAAAGTACATCTGAAACAAGCAGATTAATCTTTGACTAACTCCAGGAAGTAGTTAGAGAGTAATTCTGGGGTATGAGGCAACGTGGGGTCCTTCTTAGAACTTGCTTATAGCTTGGGTTCAGCTATAGGTCAAGTTTTTTTTTTTTTCTTTTAGGATGGGCACCAGTCCCAAGATGGAGTAGTTCTCTCAACTTTACCTAGTGAAATGTGAATGTCTTTATGCACATTGCCTCCTTCTTGGAAGGAAACACCGCTTTTCTTATTCTTCACTTCTTATTTGACACAGCAGAGCCCTGAGGATGCAATTGTCCTGCTGACTTCATGAAATGAAAAAACAACTGTTTTGGGTCTTCTGCTGCAGTTTGCTTAATTAGAAAGAGAATATTTGCAAGTGGAAGAAAGATGTTTAATTTGAAACAGGTGCTTAGGTTTATGTTTTGTGAATTCTTTCCTTTTAAAAAGCCCCAAACAAGATGACTAAATGCCAAATGCAGGTGAGTTCAGGATTTTTTGTTTGTTTGTTTTGTCTTTTTGTTCTTTTAAATGTTTTCCATGTTTAGTGCTATGATCAGCACAGTTGAGGTTAGAGTAGTATTTTTGAAGTATGACTTATAATTTGAAGTGAAGGAAATGTTAAGAGGTTACAAGTCTCTGTGTGGATAAAACCAAGTCTCTGATAAGATAAAAGCAGAAATGCAAAATACCAGGGGTAATTTCATATGAGTGCAATAACTGCAGTTAATGTGCAGATTCACATTTCTTCTGAGTGTGAATCCACATTTTTCTTTGGTTTGTTTGTTTGTTTATTTTGTTTGAAACAGGGTTTCTCTATGTAGTCCTGGATGTTCTGAAACTTGTTTTGTAGTCTAGTCTGGCTTCAAACTCATCAAACTCTGCCTCCTAAGTGCTGTGATTAAAAGCACACATCACCACTCACTGCCTGGCAAATGCACATTATTTTATAAAGCAGAATTTCTCTTGGAAAAGATAACTGTTGTTTATCAGAAGAATTAGGCCAACTTGATTGCTTTAAATGTTTTCATTTTGTCTATTTTGCATTGCTTTATCAACATTTTCAAGAAGGACAAGCTGTGCCTGAGGATTACTTCAGAGTGGTTAGAGAAACAGAATGGTTGTAGTGGTGTTCATCTGGTACTTCAGCTTGGAAGACTGAGGCAGGAAGGACAGAAGTTCAGAGGCATCTTAAGCCACATGTTGAGACTACCTCATAAAAAGAAAAAAAAATATTGAGCCCAGTACCATAACTTCTTTTTATTATTTTGTGTGGAGCCACATGTAGCATGTAAGTCTGGTTTTCCATGTCGCAGTGGCTGGAAGGAAAGAGGCCTATGTGGTCATTCAGTTAGGGAGTTGTGACAGATCCTGTAGTGTAACTTGTGTTTAACTTTGGACATGCACAGGTAAAGGGAAAATTAACACTTGGCATATAAATCCTTTCTTCTAAGATAGTAGTAGTTCTAAACCTTCCTAATGCTGTGACCCTTTAAAACATTTACCCATGATGGGGTGAGACAATACTATTAAGTTATTCTTTATTACTACCTCATAACTATAGTATTGATAATGTTATGAATTATACTGTAAATACCTGTGAATCTTAAGTGACTTGTGTGAAAGTGTCATTCCACCCCCAAAGGTGTTATGATCCACAAGATGCAAACAAACTGATCTAAGAAAAGGAAGCAAAAACATTTTGCATAGCATTATTGGACATTCCAGCATGTTTATGTTCTGTAGTTACAATTTTCACAATAGCAAAAATTCTCCTTCAACACAAGATTGATATGTTGACATTTATTTTTATATAGGATAATGCAGTATTAAACTAAAATTCTGGGATTCAGGTAAATTCTCCCCGTTTGAACTAACTTTCTTATCAGAAAATGGGGCTCAGAAGTAATATTACCAGTTCTATCATAGTTCACAATAATTTTGGAAAAATCTATGATCTGAACAAACCTTCAAATAATTAAACCAAGTCCAATAAAAATGTGTGGATCTTGTTGCCAGTCACTGTAGATTTAAAAGAGATACAGAACCTGGAAAAATTCAACAAAACTAGTTCTAATAAGAAATGATGTTTTTTCCCCCCTTTTATAGTTACGTTATGAGGAGCTATCATGGAAACTTGTGTTGGCTTCTAAATTAATAACCTACAACCTCTCCTACCTATAAGATGTGTTGGGGAAATGGTGGCTCAGAGCTTGGGGGAATAGCCAAACAATGGTCTGACTTCAGGCCCAAGCAATGAAAGAGAGTGCACCCCTCCACCTTTAAACACACACACACACACACAGACACACACACACACACTGCCTTGATGTCCTGAATGGTTCAGAGACCTAGGGGAGGTAGATTCAAGCAAGATTAAACAACAACAACAAAATCAATGACATATTTCTAATGAATGATACACTGCTCTACTCATAGGCTAGTGCCTAGCCTAATCTTCATAGGAGGTTATTTCTTCAGAAGCTTATGGGAGTAGATGAAGAGACCTAGAACCAGACATTAGGCAGAGTTTGAGGAACACTACAGAATAGGAGAAGGAAGGGGCCAGAGGGGTTGAGGACACCAGGAGAACATGGCCCACAGCATCAACAAGCATGTGTGATAAGGGCTTATGGAGACGAAAGTAACAATCATAGAGGCTGCTCTCCCTTCTGTATACATGCTGTGGTTGTTTAGTTTAGGGATTTTGTGAGGCCCCTAACAGTTGAAGTCAGGGGGTATATTAGTAGAAGAATTTTAATTGAGCAACATGGCTGATCTCTTCACATCCAAAGACCTTCTGTGTGATCTGAATGGAGTACAGACATTCCCTGAGAACACAGCTTTAATCCCTCTGTATGGAATCATTTAATAAACACCTTAAATCCAAAACAATGAAATCTAATTGAGATGCAGATAAAGTGACTAGTCAAAGAAGTATTCAACGGAATGAATCAAAGATAGGATCTCACCAACTCTCAGAAGAAAAGCTATCTAAGAGCAGTGCAGTGAAAGAGTTCTCGTAAACAGTCAGTTGGGAGTTGCCTGCGTTGGAAGTCAGTCAGTAAGTACAGTGCCATTGGCTTGGGTTCATTAATAAGTTCATGCAGTAGAGTGAAGGTCAGCTGACTCAGGTGCAACAAGAGAAGATAATGTGCTAGATTAGAGAAAACCGCCAGAGTTAGTTTGAGGCCAAGCAGAGCATTCCAGTAAGAAGCCAAGAGGCAGCTCGAATCAGTCATCTTGGAGAGAAGTTTGAACTAGAACAGCTAAATTGAACCAACCAGCTAGAGTTCAGAAAGAACTAGAAACGAGTGAATTTATTCAGCAGAAAGCCTCCAAGAAGACAACTACATTTTGTAATGAAAGTTACATTTACATGTCTCTGACTTTTGCCTGCTCTCAGGACCCTTTTATTTCTACTGGACTGCCTTGTCTAGCCTTGGTGTGAGGTTTTGTGCTTAGTCTTATTGTAACTTGTTATGACATATTATCTTAATATCCCTGGTAGGCCTCCACTTTTCTGAAAATAAGTCGAGGAACAGTAGATTTGGGGAAGAGGGACACTGAGTAGGGAGCATGCGAGGAGGAGGGTGTTCCATTGGAATGAATTGTATGAGAAAAGAATAAATAAAAATAAACCAAAAACTAACCTGCCCCCAAAAGTACAACCACCCATAAGTCTACTATATGGAATGCCAGGCTTTTATTTGCGAGAGACCATTTGTTTTGACTGGTTATCAATAGAGAAATTTAATTTTGCTGTAAGACTTAGGAATAGAGGCTGTTAGAGTACAATTCTGGAATAATTTCCCTGTATGAAAGATGCTATGATTTTGAGTCATAAAAGTGATTATCAGAAATCTGCATGGCTCTATCTCCTGAATGCTGGGATTAAAGGAATGTACTACAATGTCTGGTCCTAAGCTTTTCATGGCCACTATTTCTCAAGATCTGGATCAAAAGCCTTGGTTCTGCATTTCTAGATGGTGTTTTATTTCAGATTAAAAGTCCAAAGGAAAACAATAACCAAGTAATACTAATACCTAAAATAAAAACTATACTTTGTTCAATGGCAAAAGCATAAACAATAAGCTTAGCTGGGTGGACTCTTGCCCCAAATTTCAAAAGAAGTAGTGAACACTCCCTGAATGTGTTTATCTCCTCGAACACAAGATTTAGCTCTATTGTACTTCATGGTCACCTGTTATTACCTGAATCATTTTTTTTTTTTATTATTTTTTCCTTCTGAGCTGGCTATGTTTAATCAAAATACTCTTCAGAAATTCTATTCTGGGCCTTTCTGAGGCTTCCATTGTCAACAGAATTAAATAAAATCTCTTTACTTTAGCCTCGACAGACTCTTCAGACTAGGGCAAAAAACAAGAGACATTCTTCATCAAAAAAATCAAAAGAAAGATCTCCAGAGTTCAAATCACCCTTTCTACCAAGGTCATCCATATTCCTACTAGGATAGCCAATTCAGTCCTACTTAAAGCATTCCATAACTTTGCAAATACAAAGCCCCCAAATCCAATTCCTCCCAACAAAAACATGGTCAGACCTGTTACAGCAATGCCCCAGTCCCTGGTACTAGCTTATATCTTAGGGTTCCCATTGCTATAAAGGGACACCATGACAAGTGCAAGTCTTATAAAGGAGAACATTTAATTAGAGCTAGTGTAAGAGTTCAGAGGTTCGATCATTTATCATCAAGTCAGGAAGAATGGCAACATCCAGGCAGACATGGGGCTGGAGAAGCTGAGAGTTCTACACCTTGATCCAACTGCAGCCAGGAGAGAACTGACTTCCAGGAAGCAAGTAAGAAGTTCTCAAAGCCCGTTACCACAATGACCCACTTCCTTCCACAAGGTCACACCTACTCCAAGAAGGCCACACCTTCTAATAGTGCCAATGCCTGGGCCAAATATATTCAAACCACCACATTGATCAAAATGAGGAAATATTGATCATTCTAAGAATTAGCCAGATTGGGCAACAAAGTTGTTTTCATACTAAGACAATCTTTTGCCTTAAAATGCTTATATGGATAACCCTTTATTGAGAGAAAATACTGATAAAATAGTAAACTGATAAGGAATTAAAAGCAACCTAAATTGCTGAGATTAGTCATCCTCACTTGTATAAACAAAACATTGGAGCGTAAGAGAAGACGATTGTCCAAAAAGTTAAGGCCTATCTGGAGGACAGGGAGCCCTTGTCTCAAAATAAAGTAAAAATGTAATGCAAATTTTGCTATTTGAGTGTCCCAATCACTGATACTGTGATTTAGAAAACAATGGAAGGCAGCTGGTGGTTGAAAGTGTCTCTAATAACTGTGACATCCATCACCCTTGGCCAACTTTGTAGGATTAAGCTCTTGGCAAGGAGCTGTGACCACCAGGTAGGAGTCTCCCAAATTTTCACTTTAGATGTTGAATGATTTTCTTCAAGCTTGCTTTTGCATCAGTTATTGTTAAAACCACATGGCATTTTATAGCACTGGTAGATTACAGCTGTAATTGCCCAGTATGTTATACATGTTCTATCTTCTAGTCTTGCTTTGGCTTTCTTCTTAATAAAAGCAAAGCTATTATTTTAGATTGTTGCCTCCATCTGTAGCCGTGCCTCCTCACCTTCTCCATGTAAGCTGGCAGTTTTCTTGTGAAGTTACTAAACAAAACATGATGTGTGAGTGAGTGTGGGGGGGTAGGTGTGGGTAGGTGTGTATATGGTGTGTGTAAATACTACATATATATGTGTGTGTGTGTGTGTGTGTGTGTATACAATATATATGAATATTTTTTCTTTTTAAAAATTGTTCTTCTCTCACATATTACATACTGATCACAGTTTACCCTCCCTCACCTCCTCCCTGTCTCCTTTCCACCTCTACTCTTCTCTAGATCCATCCTTCCTCTTAAGAATTGGGCAGCTCTCCCAGTACAATCAACCATAAGTGGCATAAATTACAATAAGACTAGATACATACTTTCATATCAAGCCTAGAAGAGGCAAACCAATAGGAGGTTAAGGGCTTCAAGAGCATGGGAAAGAGTCAGAGAATCTGACCCCCATCCCATTAGTATTTGTAGACACATATTCTATATTGTGTAAGAATAACAAAATCATCAGTGACTTCATTTTGAGATGTGTATAGTTTTGTAATCAGTACTACTTAGTAGTATATTGTAGTCATATGTTTGGGGGGGTGCATGAATTTAATACAGTTTTAAACTTAAAGATGAAAACAACTGACAATAAGCAACCAATAGTATAAAAGTGAGTGAAAAATCTAGATGTTTACTGTTATGTGTGCAAGTCTTTGATATCTCCTTTGGGATAGGAGATAAAGGCCAAAACAGAATTGTGAGTTCACATTAAGAAACACTGTGCCTGAAGAAATGTTAGCATTCCACAAGGTAGCTATAAATACTGGCATTTGTATGTCTTCTGACCACTAATGGAGACCTCATTTTATGATTATGTGTTACAGTTTTTACTTGGAGATAGCTTGTTTTTATGCTATCTTTGGAATGTATATTGTGGGTTCATTTCTATTTTTGTGCCTAGAAATTATTTTCTAATTTGCATGTCAGAAATGCTATGCTAATGTCTTTGGAACTGGTTTGGGAATCTTCACCTTGAGTGTTAATCATAGCACACCATAAGTAGTTCAGAGTACCAGTACTCTACTCTAAATTTTGCCCATTCCTAAATCTGACTCATGAGTGGACTGTAGAATTTTGTATTAGAACTGTTAGCTCAGTGGGGAAAGTGTAGGAAAGTAAGTTGGCCTTTCCTTTGATAATGGTGGGCAACTTTCAGGTTTTTTTCTACTGTATCTATGGAAATGCAGTGATTGTTTTGTCCTAACAAAAAAACCCAAAAATCAAAAACAAAACAATAGCAACAAAAAACGTTGCCTATAAAATAAAATTCCTGTCTCTAATGGCTGCCTAGAAAACTTTGAAGCAACAATTTTCTGAGTTTATTATTTGTTTTGTTTTGTTTTTATAATAAGAGCTCTGCAGCATATATTTATGTGTGCCTATAATTTCAACATTTGGGATGTAGAAGGATAAGACGTTCAAGGTTATGTTCTGCTACATAATGAAAACGAGGTTAGCCTGGGCTACATGTGATACTTTCTCAGAACAACAAAAGAAAAAAGAACATAGAGTCTAGGATTTATTAACATGTATCACATTAATATGATAGAAAATGTAAAAGTATTCTCAGTGTGATGTTTCTTCTATAGAAACAATGAAAAGTCTATTATTATATATCCAAGGACTTTATAGAATACTTAACGTAGTTGTACTCTTAGCCCATATAGTTAGCACCTAGAAAAAAATTTAAATTTAAATTTAAAAAAGACAAAGATGTCTTTAAAAATTAATGCATATAACGTAGCAAGGTATATAGGACAAGATATTTGCTATTGGAAAAATAAGTCATAAATTAACTAATAGTGTTGAAGAAGTGGAAATTTAATACCAATATGTGCTGGCTAGTTTTCTGTCAACTTTATGGTAGCTAGAGCTTTTTGGATGACCTAGCCCTTGTTGGATGGTGCTATTTCGTGGCTGGTAGTCCTGGGTTTTAGAAGAAAGCAGGCTGAGCAAGAAATGCTAAAAAACAAAAGCCAGTAAACAGCACTGTTTTATTGCCTCTGTTTCAGGTCCTGTCTCCTGGTTCCTGCCCTGTTTGAGGTTTTGTCCTGATTTTCTGACAGCTTGGGGATATCTACACCTATCTGCTATGTTGGTGACCCTGGAGAGGTCCAAGCTCAAGCTTGAATAAAAACTCAGAAAGACACCATTCTAAGATTTCTCACAGCCCTCCTATGCTACCTATGTTCTTATGATACAACTCTAAACAATAGATCAAGAAAACTTAATGTGTCATAAAGACTGTCATTTTAGTTTCTTTACCCCAACACTACAAACTTATTCTTTATACCCAAATGGCCACAGATTCTTTTAGAACTCAGTAGAAATCTTAAGTGTAGCCTCTTCTTGTATGGCTAATTTCCTGTTTCAAAACAGCACTGTAGTAGGTACAGAATAATTGATTTTGTATCTAAGGAATTTGACATATTCAGTTAATGTTTCACATGTAACATTCCTTTCCCATAGTGACCTGGTCCATTTGGGTCAGTCAACAGGGTGTAGCAAGAGAGAAAGTGGGGATAGAGGGACAAGAGATGCGAAGAATGGAGACAAGACAAAGAGTCTGTTCAAGTCCCATTTATTGAAAGGAAATCCTTGATATTTATATGCTTTACCGCATGCCTTGCAGCCATGGACAAGCAGGAGAATGCAGCTGAAGACACTTTACTATGTGGGCCTTGCAGCTGGGGGTATCAAACAACAAAACAAGATATGTGAGAAAAACAAGATGTTTATCAGAGTGTGCTCAGCTGTTGTGGGCTGTTACAAAACAAGTCTTTTGTCAGAGTATCTAGCTTGGAGATGGCTGCAAAGATGATAGCTGCTTTCTGCTAGGAGTCCGCTCCCAACACCATAGTTCTGAGTCAAAGGGTGTGTATGTTTATTAAAACCAGGCCTGACAAACTGTGTAAAAAACAGTAGCTGGCCCTGAACTAACTCTAGAATGAAAACATTCTAATGAATGGTTGAAATTTTTGTCGTTGGGTAGTTACTAGTAATTTTACATATGCATTTATCAATAATGAAACAATAGATACATAACCCAATAGCTTAGTTTTATTCTTCGAATTTATTTTCTAGTTAAGATTCCTTTAACCACAAGGCACTCTAACTTTCAGAAGTACAACAAGCAGTGTTCTCTGTGTTCTAGCTCCATTCATTCTCATGGATGTTTGCGAATAAAAGATAAACTAAGCATGTTGGTAAAGCTGCAATAATAAGGAAAGTGCAGGGTCTTATGAAAGTGAGGATATAGGCTACATAGAGTCAATTTTACATTAGAAATAACAGTTCTTTATGTGTAAAATAATGAATTATGGGACTTCTCTGATAAGGCTTATTTAGATTAAATTTAGAGTTTGTTAAAGCTATAGATTGAATTAGATGCATGGTCTACATTCCCTGAATAGGCAAGAGCCACCTGAGTGCCATAGCTATAGCCCCTCAAAGGGATTATCTTGAAGGTGAATAACATCATTGTGCACATAGTTCAGTTTTTCAGGTAAGTAGGCATCTGTTCTGGAAGCTCTTGAAACTAGCCATCTGTAAGGATGCATAGCAGTAAGAGGGTCTTTGCACTGCAGAAGTATGCCCGTACTGCCATTGTTACTTTGGTTGAGCTTGTTAGTGTATTACATTACAGAGGTAGAGCCTTAGATTTACTTTGGATGTGTTTGTTGAAGTATGTATCTTTCCTACAACTTTTGATTTCTGATGAAGTTGAAAAGTTTCTCTTCTTCAAACAAAGACTCGTATTTGGATGCCCAACTGTTGGTTTATTGTAGTAGTGAAATGCATAGAGGTGATATCTTGTGACAGAAAATTTGCTTGAGATAACGTGTTTAACTACCATCACCAGTAAATAAGCCTGTGATGGTAGTAAAACATTTATGAAATTTCTTCACTTTGGAATGATCCAAGTAATAAAATGTTTTGACAAAGGACGGGTAGGATTTCTAAAGTATAAAAGAGCTAAAGGGAATTCAAATAAATAATTTCCCTAGATTTAGTCCAATTTACATGTTATATGATGAAAAATAATTTCAAATGTATTTTAAATTTTGCTGTGGGACTTTCATATGAATGTCAGCTAATAGCGTAAGTTCCATCATTTAGAGCTGAATTAGAGTTGTCACTGCCATGTTTGCTTTTCAGTGAAAGACAGGAATTGAAGTGTATCCCAAAGAAATGTCCTTTGTCTCCTAGTGGCACATAAAGATATAAGGTCAATTTTATTCTAAAAACCCTCTTCCTAATAGTCCACTGGAATCAATTAAAACAAAACTCATGAAAAAAAATTGTATATTTAGTAGAGCGCAGAGTTCTAAACTCCTTTAAAGTCAAAATATAGTTCTATCTCGTGATGATTTTCAAAACACTTTGTCACTTTTGGTAGTGGGGTGCTATGTCTGTAATTAAAGTGTGTTTTGTACTCGGGATGTACCTCAGGAAAACACCTCAGCCATGGTGACAGGCCCCAAGCGTCTATATACGATGTAAAGGATCAGATGAATATTCTGTCATCTCAGGGTGTTAACAATCTGTAAATAGCCATATTAGTTTAGGTATTAACTGCAAATCTACTCATACTTATAATGAAAATGGTTACAGATATTAAAATAATTGATTTGAGGGATTATGTTTCTACCCTTCAAGAACAGGGGATGCTGGCTCTTGCTCTTTTTGTATACGTACCATTACATTACTGGTATGTGAAATGGTTAAAAGAAGTTTATTGAATCTTTATAGCACTACAGAAGGCAGTTTCTTGATCTATGTATGCATCTTTGGGAATTTGAAGACATTTAACTCCTTGGAAAGGGAACTGTTGTGAAAATTTAAAATTGTCCCAGGGTGACTATACTTTTAGCAATATAGCATGTGCTGAGAATGCACTGAAAAAATATTGACATTCATCTAAATAAAACCCAAATTATCCACTTCTTAAATCACATTTCACATATTCAATAAGACTAAAATACATATTTGCTTATCTTAACTTGAAAATGTACTAGTTTTTTATCAGCCATTTAAAAATGGTTATTATCAATCAGGTGTGATGGTACAGTCCTATACTCCAGAACTCCAAAACCTGTAACAGCTTAATGAGTTTTGTAATTATGTCCCTTCCTGGATTACATAGTGAGACTCAGCATAAATAGCAAGTGTCAATACACACACACATACACACACACACACACACACACACACACACACACATACACACACACACAAACATTTGGACCTGATACTATAGGATTTATCTAAAACAAATATTCATTCCACTAAATGTGCAGTTAAGTGCTGAAAATAATGCTAAATTATAATTATCTAGTAGCTAGGCAGAAATATAAATAATAAATGAGTAAAGAATAATTAAAGCATGAATAATTAAGGACAACAAAACTGTAAGAATTTATTTTGAATATATTAATTTATTAAACAATATAAATGAGAAGATATTATTGGTGAAAGACATCTCATACTGTTTTAGGAAGAAATAGAATGAAATTATTAGTAAATAATAAATAGCACCATTACTATACAAACCATCAAGACATAGTTAAGTTATCTTAGTTTTGTATAGACTCAGACACAAAATTTTAGAAAGGTCTCTAATATTCTACTAGTATTTATTAAACTGGGTATGTATTATTGGTTTATGCATCCTTAACTGTATAGGTAGGCAACTAAATAGTAGTTATAAGTTAATTCATAGATTAAATAGTATAATATAAATAACATATAAGCAAACCTTATGCTATTAGTGATTAAGTGTTAATCTCAAATTAGTTATTAGCTCATTTTTTTCTCTTAAAATAGTGAGTAAAATAACCCCAGTACATTTGACCATATGCATTTCTGAAGTGACTTTATACTTGTTATTAAAAATATATAATTTAGTTAAATAGCTAATGTTTGAAAATAATTAAAATGAGTATATTAATTATTAAATAGTGACTAAGGAAAGAATTTAAAAAGAATTATTATCTATAATATAAAAACATAATAATAGATAATACTAAACTGCAAGAGAAGTAGATAACTTTACACAATAAATATCATTGTGAGATTGTTTATAAAGTATGATTATTTAGTCTGAAATTATTCTTTTGAGTTTTTGTTCTTAATTTTCATGAACAAAACCTAACTATAGTATTTAACAAATACATTTCTATGTCTATCATAGACTACCAAGGCTTATGATTTGACAACAGAATGATATATTATTACAAAGAAAGAATGTTTATTCTTGCTAAGTAAAGGTTACTTAATTCAGGAAAAAGGAAAGCAAACAGATGAACAAAGATGAAAGATGGCATCAATACCACACAGTGTTGAGAACCGCACTAGTTCGGGCACCAAAAATATTGGGGCCTAGGCTGGCCCACTTTGGGTGGCCAAAAATGTTGAGGCCCTCTCCACTCCACGCTTGGCGGCCGCTGAATCCCGGCCTAAGCTGCGGCTCCGGTCCGCGGGTCGGGGTTCAGCAAGAGAGAGAGTGAGGATGGACTCGAAGAATGGAGACCAGACAGTGTGTGATTCAATCCCGTTTATTCTTCAGTCTCTCTTCCTAGTCCAAGTCCCAAGTCTTGAGTTCCTAGTTCCTAGTTCTACTCCTTCTAGTTCCTAGTTGTACTCCTTCTTGTTCTCTTCTGAGTGTCTAGTGTCTATTCCGACTCCTAGTGTCTGAATCTCTGTTACTCCAAATTGTTCTCTCTAAAGTGTCTGATTCTCTCTCAATCTTCTGTCTGCCTCTTGCCTTTTCTATGTCTCACTTCTAAGCTATGCCTTTTGGTCATACCTTTAATCATGCCCTTAGGTCTTGTCTCTAAATCTGATCTCTAAGTCATACCTTTAAGTCACACACCTTTAATCTCACACAACCAAGGAAAGGCCTGGGTATCTAAAGCAAGATGTTATCAGAGTGTACTCAGCTGTTGTAGGCTGATGTAATACAAGTTTCATGTCAGGGTATATGGTTCAAGATGGCTGCAAAGCTGATAGCCGCTTTCTGCTAAAAGTCGGCTCCCAACAACACAGTGTTAGGTTCCAACCTTGATTTCACTCACTTCCCTTCATGATATATATCATGAGTTATACACATTCCTCCCCAAGTACCTTTTTTTTCCTAGCCCTTACCCATAGTTCTCTTACTTAGATATGTATATTTAGCATGGACTAGGTCTGTGTATGAGAGGGAGAGAAAGAGACAGAGAGACAGACAGAGAGACAGAATTAAAATTTATAATTTTGAAACTTAATGTCATAATTAATATTACAATGGTTTCCAATTCTGCCCATATTTTTGTAAAATTTATTTCATTTCATTTATGGTAGAATAAAATTCCATTGTATATATGTACAATATTTTCTTCTATTCACCTATTGATGGACATGTTACCTGGTTAGTTTTCTTGCTATACTGAAAAACACAAGCCCAAAGAAAATAAAAACAGTATATAGCATGGATGAGATGTCTCTAGTAAGAGGTAGAGTGCTTTGAGTATATGTGTAGTGTGATAATACTGATTTCCACAATGGCAGCACTTGTTTACAGTCCAGTGTTAGGTAATAATTTCTCTTTCCCATCATATTTCACCAACATTTCTTACCATTTGAATTCTTGATGATATTCGCTTACAAGGGTACCATTTGAAAATTATTTTTCTAGTATGCTTGAATGCAAACATTTGTTGTTTAAAGTGTTCCAAGGTAGTGAGGAAAGCTCTATCCCTCTCCTCTTAGTGGCCCCTGTCTTTTTAATGCCTACCTTCTTTCTCAATCATAGATTTTAAGAGACTTGCCTCCTTTTCAGTTATGCTTTTATTGTACTTAATATAATCTCCCACTGGATATTTCAACTGTATTTCTTTCGTCTCTTAGAGTTATTTGGCTTTTCATTTCCAAGGTTTCTGTTTTATTGTTTTTAGAACCCTATTTCTAGTTTCTCTTTATAAATTCATTTCCTAATATATAAATGCCTTCCTACTTTTTTCAATGATTGTCTATGTTCTCCTGTAATTTACTTACTTTAAAAAATAATTTCCTATAACTTGCCATCTGACATTTTCTCCAGTACACTAACTTGGAGTCACCAGAGTGTTCTGAAACTTGGGAGAAGTCATGTTGTCTTCTCTTTTTCAATAGGTCCTATGCTCCTGTATTGACATTTGCATGTCTTTTTGATAAATTATTTCCTACCATGTTTACATGGAGTAAAACACTCTCCTATATAAACATTCTCTATATAAAGAGTCACATACTTAAACAATGTTGGATTTGATTTTAGGAAGCATGACAGTTTCTCTATCTGAAACTAATTGATGGAGCAGGCAGAGAGTATATGGAGCTCACAGGAAGGGAGCCAAAAGCCAGCTGTTGGTGGTGGTCTGAGAATCTGTTGACAATACTTTTGTGATTTCCTAGGTTTTATAGCTTGGGCAGCACCAATAGTAACAGCCTGGTCTTCCACTTAAGAGTATGAGACCAAAGGTTGCAAGGGGAGATGCAATTATGTATCCTATGTCACTCACTTGGTAACAATATTCCTAGACTTTAAAGCAGAGTGTGGTTAGTGCTGAGGGAACAGGATGATAGAAGTATCTGCAATGATAAGTTAGCAACAGTATCAGTTACACTGCATCTTGCTAATTTTGTGGCAATGCAAGACTAGGAGCCAGTTACAGTTACTGGTACCTGTATAGCAGTGGATTTTTAAAAGGGAAATTCCTTGTTACCTCTTATTGCCTAAAATTGGATGATGTGTATTCCATTCCTATTCCCTTGTTAGAGATTCTGATTTAGACAATTTGTCTAAGTTGTTGATATCCTGATATCTCAAATTTATAAAAACTTTTATAACAACTAATCATCATTTAATTATAACATTTGTTAACATATTTGTCTTAGTCCCTTTAGGCAACTATTACTAATTACCCTAAACCAGATGAGTTTCTTCCCCGTTGAATCCTACAGGTTGAGATGGCTAAGATCAAGGTACCAGCTGTTTACTGTTTAATTAGGACTTGTAAGTTTCATAAGCTCTTAAATTTTGCTGTACTTTCAGTGGGTTGATGGTATGATGAATATCTCTCTCTCTCTCTCTCTCTCTCTCTCTCTCTCTCTCTCTCTCCCTCCCTCCCTCTTTCTCTCTCTTCCCCTCTGTCTCCCTTTCTTATTCCTTCCCTCCCTCCTTCCTTTACTCTCTCATGTGTGTGTGTGTGTGTGTTTATATATGTCTATGTGCTTGTCATGTGTGTGAAGATTAGAGGTCTACCTTTAGTAATCAGTTCTCTCCTTTCATCATATGAGTTCTGGAGAATAAACTCCTGTCCTCAGACACCATTATTTTTTATTTTTATCTTTAGAGCTGTCAACAGAACTTTACTCATAGAAACTAGACAGTCAGACTTAATGGATCTATGACCGCTGAGGCCTTGCCCCTTGTTTGGATCCTAGTGAGAAGTGAAGAATATCCTCTCCACTGCCAGAGAGAGCCCAGGAGGAATGCTATGTTCTCTGCCATATAGGGAATGAGTAGGCATCTGACTGTTCCTTATGAGGCTCCTCACAGAGCTGGGGTGTCTGAGGGTAAATGGTCCCAAAGCCAGGTTTAGCTGCACCCCTGTACCCAGGGATAAACTCCTGACCCCAGGTTCTCATCAAGTTGGGAATCTTTAAAAGACAATGACAGGCAGAAGTGGCTCTAAGGGCAACTGAGGGTTTCTTCTCTCAGGCCTACCCAGGCAGAGGGTCTGGCTGAAGATAAAGGTTCAAGATCATTCTAAACCAAGAAAATCCAAAAAATAGAAAAAAATTCAAGATCACTCCAAGGCCCATGAGTTGCCAAAATCTTCAAATGACACTGATGTGGCATGGCCTAGGGGAGAAGGACCAAAATCTCCAACAAAAAAGCCAGAATCAGAGAATGACAGCCCTAGAGGAAGGCATCTGTGTGGGCCCTGGCAGGAGAAGAGCCTACCACAGAGTCTCAGGATCCTTATATAGCCACACAGGATTTAGAGAAAGTGTTACTCTGTCCCACTCAGACTGGAGTCCTCAAGAGTATTCCAGCTACATGTCCTGCATATATGACTTGAGGCTTGGCAGAGTCCCCTTCGGGACAAAGAAGACCCAGAAGCAAAATGCTGATTCTATCCTGGTGTGTGGAGTGCAAAGGATGGGCAGGCAGGGAGGGAATCTTCAGAGGTAGACATTACGGGTCTGCAGGATGTAGACCTTCATCTGCAACGGAGCAGGCAGTTGTGGTGGTAAAAAGGATGACAATGAGGAACTCAGTGCAAGCCTGGAACTGGCACAGGTGCTAGCAGGGCAGAAGCAGCACCATCTTGATCTGGTCCTGGGAAATAACCCACTTCTTCCGATCTTCTTGTTCCTTCACCAACTTCCATAGCTTTTGCACAGCTGTAGGGTCCTCCTAGTTTAGTCCCCCTCGGCCTCTAGCAGGTGCTGCTCTGATGACCTCCTCTTCTGCTTCAGGAATAGAATCCTGCGGCTGGATCCTAGCTGAGAACACCCTTCTGGGGCCACCTTGGGGGTCTCCAGGTGCTCCTCCCCGATTTGGCCAGCTGGCCAATTGTAGGCTTCTGTTCCAGACTCTGCACCAAGCTTCAAGACTAGTGCAAAGCAAAACAGCCATACAATATTCTTTCAAAGCTGGTTGTAGGATGGGGAGTGAGAATTGGGGGTGAGGCGTGAAGCTGACTGAGAGCTCGGTGGCCAGTTTCAGGCACCTTTATGTGCTGAGCTGTCTCACTAATCCTCTAGAATATTTTGTTTTATAATGACACTGATTCCATTCAAGAGTATTTACACCACCTCCACCACCTCCACCACTTCGACCACCACCACCACCACCACCACCATTACCACCACCACCACCACCACCACCACCACCACCACCACCATCACCATCACCATCACCACCATCACCAATGACTTTCTAATACATCTGATAATGATGAGACACCAACACACTCATTTGGGAGAAATCACTTTATCCTTTAACATAAGAAAAAAACGACAGTCCATGGAGATGGAAAGAAAGGTCAGCAAATATTAAAATATATGAGAAAAATAGTATTTAATGCACTTTTAAATTGAATTTTTAATAATAAAATCCAGTACATGCTTATATATTATATGCTTATTTTCCCTAGTATGTATCAGTAGATACAGAGAATTCACTACAAGATACTAACAGTAGAGTATTTCTTTCTCTTAAATTAATTAATTGATTAATTTACATCCTAAAAAGCAGTTTTCCTTCCACTTTGTGTTCCCTGTCCTTTTCCCTCCACACCCCCACCCAGTCCTCCTCCCTTTCTCTTCAGAGAAGGAGTGGCCTCCCATGGATATCAACTGTCCTTGACATATTAAGTTACAGTAAGACTAGGCATGCCTTCTCCTATTGAGGCTAGGAGTCCTGTCTAGGGTCACCCTCAGATTCCTGAGTATTTCATTGTCCTAGATTTCTAGGTTGTCCCAAAGGTTGCACTCCCAACTCCAGTTGCCTTTCCCAGAACTTTCTCCCTCCATTTCCCTGACTCCATTCTTTACCTATCCCACCCTTCCCCCACCTAGTTTCCTCACCTTCACCCCATCCATTCATTTTAATAATGAATACCTCATCTAGACAGAGACTCTATATGGAAAAATTGAATTAGAATGATGTGTTAAACTAATTATACATATTAATGGCATGCAGGAATTCTCCAGGATTATTATCATGTTAGACCAAATCATATCCTTAAAATTTCGAGAGTATTGAAATCATATTTCAGTATGAAAATCTAAGTAAATAACACAAGTACTTTTAATAATTCACCAATGTGTTGATATAGAAATCATGTTATGATGTGAAAGTTAAGTAAAAAAAAATCCACAAGTAATTTTGGAAATTCACAAATACATGAAAATCAAATAGAAGAGCATGGAATCACTAGCATGTCAATGAAGATATTGAGATGTATATCAAACATAGCTTTAAATCAAACAAATACTAAAACACAACTTGCTAAAAATGTATGAGATATAGATACAGCTACTCTAAGAAGTCAGCTTATAGCTATATGTGCCACAAGACTTCTAAAAATTATCCAATAAGCAAGTGAATTTACAGCTCAAAGTTTATCTCAAACCAAAGTGATAGAGAACAAATTAAGCAAATTGAATAAGAGAAAATAAGCAATATGAATCAGAAGAAGTAGATCTAAAACTTATGAAGCATCAACAGGACTGATAGGTGCTTCTCAAAACAGTTAAACCTTTAAAACGCTTTAAAACAAATTCAGAAATGAAAAGACATGGAGCAAAGGTTACAGAAATGAAAAGAATGTGTTGTAGTAATATTTAATTTCAATCTGGGGTTTTAACACAGCCTTTGATCATTTAGTTCCCAGATAAAACACACAAACTTTTTTATATTGATAATAAACCTTTCTCAGCACTAGAGCTGGGCAGATAGCTACCCTCTATGCTATGTCTACTTGCCTGCCAATAACCTGGTAATATGATCTGCCATACTCCACCTGGGATGCTCTGCACCCCAATTTTAAATTGAGTTATTTTATTTTTTTTGAGTCGAACTTCTTGAGTTCTTTATATATTTTTTATTTTATCCCTCTATTTCCTATGAACTCTTGATCATTGAAAGACTGCATTTATGGAATCAGAGGTCAAATTTAATGCTTCCAATAAGTGCAGAAACAACATCTAGTATGACAGTCCTCATTTTGAAAAATGTAACTTACAAAGGAATATTTTAACTTCTGAAGTTATGTATCTCTGTCCTTTTTTCATACTATCAGTATTTTCCATCAATGAAAAAAATATCATATAATATTTGATTTTATGAATATAACACAAGAAATGTAAGAATGACTCAAAAAAAACCCTGAATGTTGGTAATATTTGAAGTATTATATACAAGGTGCTCATGAGACAGGACTATAGAAGGTTTTCTGTTGCCCTCCCAGTACATCGACTTATGATTATACAGTGATGAATTTAACTTCTGTGGATTAATCATATCTAGTTGCCTTATGACTTTTTCTAGTAGAAATAACAAGAATAGCTCTCTCACCATACATGGCATGGACAAACCAAAAGTTTCTGTCCAAACTTATAACCCAGTGTTGGATTAAGTTTCTCTCTATATGTTATTATGTGCTGGTTTACATCTGCATCCTGGGACTCAGAGATGGAAAGACTTATCTAGTTAAAATGTGAGCCATCAGGGATGCTTGAGAAGAAACTATGTCACCACTATACAACTATATAATCCTTGAAAGGAAATAATATATTTTGAAGGAGTTTTATTGTAACTGGTACGTATGCTCCATCTTCATGTTTTATTTTGTCAACAACTTTGTGAATATTTTAATTAAAGACAGGAGATATCATGAAAGAATAAGAATACATAACCCACAAGCCCAAATATCAATGGGATGGCCAACTTTTCAAGTTGGGAATAGTATCTCCTGTCTTTGGATAGATTTCTGGATGTGGCATAAACACCGGCAGAGGGAACTAGGAAAATAGCAGAATTCTGACTGGGAATAGTGACAGATTTCCACTATAGCAAGCAAGATGGATTTATAATAGTGGTGTTTATAACAGAGTGTTCATTGTAGAATAGTAAATGTCTTATTATATCTTTCTTACTCTGCACTTATTACTTATGAAGTTGCCAGTCTCAGTCTTTTCTTTCATAAGATTAGAGAATGTCATTTCTCTTTACAGTACCTTCCTTTTCATTTTCAACTATAAAAAGAGGCATTTACCTTATGAAGGACATAAGTAATCTCCTTATGTAGCCATGAAATTCAGGCAGTTCTGTTTGCTGTGTTCAACATTTGTGGGAGAAGGTTCTGAATAATACACTGGAAAAATTTAGTAGCTTAAGGATCCTTAGAATCCTGAGTGGAGAGTATGGTCATCTAAAACAAAGTACAATAAAATCTAACAGGTTGGAAATAGATAAAACAAACAAATAGAAGGAAAAGAGCTCAACAGAAGGCATAAGAAACAGATACCGACTCCTTTGTACAGTCAAGAATCCCATAAAAACACTAAACTGGAAGCAATAATATGTTTGCAAAATACCTGGGGCAAACATATGTAGGCCATGGGTATATGGCCTTAGTCTTTGTGAGGTCATCTGAGTTTTGATCACGGTTACTTAGAGATTACTTTCGTCTCTTTTTGTTCTTTCTTTTTAAAAAAATATTCTCCAGAGATGTATTTTATTATTTAATGTACATTAGTATCAGTCAGTCTCTTCTAATGAAAGGACTGCCTAAAGGGTAACAAGTTAAAAGATTGTAACAAAGTTTCCTGAAGTTGAAGACACAGTGAGAAATAGAACTTGGAGCCAAAACTTACAGATTATATTGTAAATCTTCTTTTATATTTATTTACTTACCTACCATGTTTCTATCTATCTATCTATCTATCTATCTATCTATCTATCTATTATTTTTTCTTTTGTTTTTCAGGTTCCTCTTCTTCAGGGTTCTTTGATCATAAAATTTGTTCTTTGCTTCAGGAGAAAACTTCTCTGATGGTAACTAAAGAAGACACTGACTTATGACTATAGTATAATGTTACTAGGAATACTTTTGTTGCTACAAATTTTTCATTATTTTATTTTATATTTTATTTTACAACCATAGAGTTTAGTTTTCTCATAGATAATCTAGTCTCAGGTTCTTGGTCACCCAAGAAGTGTTGTGTATGAATTCCATATTGTAGGAGTAGGCCTTATTATTTATTTTTTGGTTGGCTACTCCCACCATTTTTTTGGTACCTGTTGGTACCATTTAACCTGTTACCTTCAGTCACATAGGACAGGTAGAGGGTGTGACTAACAAGTCTCCACCTCCAGAGATTTAAATATTAATGAATTATCAAAAGGCCAGGGGCATGGCTAATTAACTTATTCCCTCCCCTTTCTCCCTTCCCTATAAGATTGGTCTCCCCTGGCTTTTGGCGGGGGTGGGGGGGTGGGGGGGTGGAAAGCGTATACCACTTGCATCCATTCACCATGCCATGAACAATAAAAGCTTTGGAAAACTGGACTCCACGTGTCCATGGTCTCTCCGCCTGATTCCCAGCTTTTGGAAGCCTGGAACCTTGCAGATGCAGCTGCCGGCCCGCCCACTGACAGCTGCATGAATGTGGGATCCTTCGCTGGCGGCGTAGGAAGCCTGCCCAGGACCCTGATGTCACAGCCCTGGGACTCTGCCGCCGGACTCCCTCCCCCCGCCCTCGAGATCTCTTCCCCACAGCTGGCGCCTAACGTGGGGCCTTGGAAGCCACACAACCACGCAGCTACTGATACCACGGAAAGGGTAAGTCCCAACTCTTGAAACAAGCAATCTGTTTTTTCCTCCTGTGTTTCAGTCGGAAGCCATCACTCAGATTTAAGTAAGCCAAGGGAGCTTTTGCTACCTCCTGGCCAGGGCCACTCTCTGGTGCTGGTTTAAAGCTTCCCTGGCCTCTGCTTAAATCCCGACAGCCTGCAACGGGTGTTGGCAAAGACTCTCTATCTAGACTCTCTCTAAAACAAACAGCAAACTGGTAACTGCTGGTAACGCAGCAGCCATTTAAAAGCCATAAGGGCGGCTGCCAGTTCTTAAATCTGCGGGAAGGCTTGGCGCTCTTGGACCATTGTGGAATCCCCCAAAGCCAATAGGCCAAGGGAACGTTCCCATTGGACAAGGCGTTTCTCCTCTTTTTCTATCATGGGAAACTCCACATCACGTAAATGTTCATCTCAAGCTAGGCAAATATACTCCCTGCTAAAGACCCACGGGATAACAATAGGCAAAAAGCAAGCCTCCTTGTTTTGGGAGGAAGTCCTTCAGATAGCACCATGCATGGCAGAGGATAATATTTACAGTCCAGACTCATGGAGCAAAGTAGCTTCCCTTATCAAAAACAGAGATAAAAAACCCCCTTGTGAGTTTTTGCCAATCTTAGCTGCAATTCGGCAATGTATAAGACCATCGAAAATAGGACAGACTGAGAACAACACAGCTCCTGGGGCCCCTCAGTTAAATGAACCCAAAGACCAAGGTCCCAAAAATCACCTTGTTTCAGACCTTGAGGCCCTTACCCAACTAATAAGAGAAATAAAATCCATATACCCACCCCTCCCCCCTTATGCCTTGGAGGAAATGAAACCATGTGCTCCTCCTGTCCCTCCCTCCCCTATCCAAAGGCAAGGCTCCATTAAAATACCAAAGGAGCTTTCCCCTGCCTTCCCTCTTACCTCCCAACCAAAGAGAGATAAGTCCCCTCCCCCTCCTCTTAGCCACAAAAGTAGCAGTCCTTCAAAATCCGTAGATAAAACCCAAACTGCTCGAACATTCCCAGTTAATATCCACCCCACTTGAGCTAAACCACTTAACTAGTACCCAGTCCAAGCCCCCGACCTAAAAGAACTTAGACAGGCAGTGAAGGAAGATGGCATTCACGCACCGTGGACAAAATCCCTCCTACAGAGCCATATTGTCAATTTAAACACCCCCCAAGATTGGAGAGATATTTGCCATTCTGCCCTTCCTGATCCAATGTTTCTAGAATGGGAGGCCTACTATCGTGATGAGTGTCTTCAGCAAGTCAGGCAAAACCAGGGAAGGGAAAATGACACTCCATGGGGTTTTAAAGAACTCTTTGGCCAGGAAGATTTCTCTACTGGGGCACAACAGGCAAGTCAGCCAGGAGGCTACTACGACCAGGTCCGCCTCTGTGCCATTCAAGCCTGGAATAGGCTTACTCCACCTTCAGGGTCACAAGACCCTGCCCACTCCCTGCTCTCCCTTCATCAGAAGCCTGGAGAACCTCTATCTGATTTTATCCTCAGAACTAAAATGAGCTTAGAAAGAAAAATCTCCAACCCCACAGCTAGGGACCTTCTTCTCAAAACCATTGTTTGGGAAGGCATGACTTCTGAGTCTAGACTAGCTTGCCAGGGTCTCTGGGAGGAGCATCGCGATAGGTGGATTGTAGCAACCAGAGAAATAGGAACCCCATCAAATCAGGTCACATCCATAGCTCAGGCATTTGTGGCAGCAATAAAAACAGAAAAAATCTGCCTCAAATGTGGGGAGACAAGACATTGGAAGGATGAATGCCCTAAAACCTGCCCTCTTCGGGGCCGGGAGACCCAGCGAGACCTGGAGCTCGCGCGTCCCCCGCCTTCAAGCTGCTGCCTACCACTGCACTAACCGCTGCCAACTGCCACCGAGGTGCCCGGAGAGGCGGCATGAGCGAGGTGGGCGAGGCCACCACTGGTGGCACCATGTTCCCCCCAGTTATTGCCCACAGAAAACCTCTCTGAGAAACTCCAAGACACTCCACGTGTTCCTTGTTAGCTTCTTCTAATTTTTAGCTACTGCCTAGTTCAAAAGACTAGGTCCCACTCTTTCTCCATGTGTTCCTGGTCAACTTCTCTACTTTAACTCCTCTTTCTCTCTGTCTGTCTCTCCCTCTCCATGTGCTTTCCAGCTCAAGGGCAAGATGGCGGCAACCCCCTAGCCTCCACTTTGCCCATCCCCCAGCTCCACAGAGAGGGCTCCTTCACAGACAACAGCTGTCTTTCAAGTCACTGTGCCTGCTGTGACCCTCCTAAGACTCCTTCCTTAGGTGAGAGATTTGAATAGCCTTTCACTCTCTGACTCTTAGCTCTCCTATCAAGCCTAGGTGTCTCTCCCTATAAACTTTCTTCAAGTTAACTTTTTGATCCTTCTCTACAATTAAAATTTCTAATAAAAGAAAGGTGGAATACAGGTCCTCTCTGCCAGAGCACCCAGACGCCACATCACAGAGCAAGGCCCCTCCCCACTGCTTCTAAACCCACCATTACTGCTTCTCCCCAACAGGAGGACCTGCAACAAATGTTCCTGTTTTTCAACCAAAGATTTTAAACCTTTCCTTTTCTTCCTAACAAGAACACATAGAACAACAATGCTTGTGTTTTTTCAACCAAAATTTTGTTATTTTTTCTATTTTAATGCTGCCTTTTCTCTCTAATACTCGTGATAGATGTCCAACATTATTTTTTCAACCTTTATAATTTCTTCAAGGTTTAAAAGCCATCTAATTTCCTTCCACAGTTTAAGTGAACGTGCTGATCACTATTTCTTGAGTCTTAATTAACAACTAATTTCTTTTATAGGCAAACTGTTCCTGCCAATCCAAGATACAAAATTAACATTGTTTTTCTCCCTCAGCCATCCCAAAACAGACTCAAAGATACCTTCCAAGACTAAACTCTCCTCAAACACCTTTGCTTTTCCAAGATCTTAATGACAGACCATAAGGTGCTTGTTCCCAAGCAATTTAATGCTCAGTATCCAGCCTACAGACATCTCCCTGCCAGAAATGCTGCTTCCCTACTGTGATTATTCTACAGGTATACCCACAGATCCAACAGAGTCCAGCCATCCTCTAGAACCTGCCTGAGATGCTAAGCTGCTTTTTCCCAGTCACCTCATCTGACTGCAGACTCCAGAGATCCAGTGACAGCGCCACCTCCTGGAACCTGCCAAGCTGCCTTCTTCTAGCCATCTCATCTGACTGAAGACCCCAGAACATGCTGAGATCCAGAGACCCACACCAGGCTCCAGAGATACACGCCAGAACCCAGAGATGCTCACTACAGAAGACAGATCCAGACCTTCCAGCTACAAATTAACTCTTTTGCCAAAGTCACATAGCTAAAGTTACATGTTAGTGAGGAAAACATAATGTCTATTTAGATTAATCAGATGTCATTATCCTCAAACTGTACAACCTATATTTAATTGTTTCAATGATTCCCTGCCTTCCAAACCCTACCTTCAATTCCCATTACCCTTGACTTAGTTATGCTACACCCTCTGGCCTACATAGTGTTTTCTTTTGACCACCTCATCCAAAATTTTCACAAAAAAACAATGAGATGTTGGGCCGTGAAGAGATGGTTTGGACATAGCCTGGTTGAACGGGCTTTAAACCCCGGAGACTCTTTTAGGGACGGTAGGATGTTTAGCCCTGTTCCTAGGCCCACTTCCACATGGTCCACATCTCTCATTAACACAGAGTTGCCCCTCCTTTTATGAAAGAAAAGAGGGTGGGATGTTGGGCCTTGGACGAGGTAACTCCATTTAACCTATTTTAACCCATTTAAACATTTAACAGGTACCATTAAACTAGCAAATCTTGGAGGCAGGACATGATTATAAAAGGTGTTTAAGTTGTTTCTCTTTTGCAGGATTTCAGAGTTCCTTCCTGTTCCAAAGACCCTAGAATGTAGGAGTTAAGTCTCTATGTAGATACCAGTATAACTTCTCTGTGTTCAAATGAATTGTGTAGATGTTGTCTTTAGTAAAGAGGTCTTGCTTTCAGTATGTGGAGAGCAATCAATAGTCTGGGCAACAGTGTTTGGGGATATAAAGGAATTTTAATCCAGCTACATGGCTACTTTCCAGAAGATCACATCCAAAGAACTCCTAGGTTGGTGTGATCTACCTAAAATGCAAACATGCCACACTCATCTAATCCCTCTGACCGGAAGACAGACATGCCATTAGTTCACACTATTAATCCCATTAATCTCATTTTACCAGGACAGTTTTACAGAAACAGTTTGCAGGTGAAGACAGAAAAAGCCAATAAAAAGGGGTCAGAAGATTAGAAAAAAATTGCTAGAGTCAGTTTGAGGCCAAGCAGAGCAACTTATTTGAGAAGACAGATTAAATCAGTCAGTTGGAGAAGAATTTGAGCCATAACAGCTCAGTTGAATCATCCAGCCAGAGTTCAGAAAAACAAAACAAAACTGAAAGTAAACAAACAAAACAAACAAACAAAAAACATAGAAAGGGTGTCCTTATTGAGCAGTAAGCCTCCAAGACGGCAATTACATCTGGAGAATAAGAGTTAGTTTTACTTAGGGGTTTCTATGACACCTTTGGCCAATATAACAATTAGATGAAGCTCTATCCCAGTACTAAAAGCTTCCTTTGTTGACAAAAATGTCCAGTTGGGTCTTTATCTCTTCACTATTTGGGGAATTAATTTAGATAACTTACTATACATATATATTTTAGAAAACTTCTATTGTATTAACTTTCCATCCTAGAGTTGGATCTCTCATTATTATTCTTGATTACTGATAGTTTGAGAACACTGGAGGTAACTATCATATTCTAAATGTAGAGACAATTTGAAGCACAGCTTGGAATTCTGTGCCATAGCCATGGTGAGATTAGGATCAGTGAGAGAAAACTGTACAACTTTGAGGTAGATGGCTAAGTGATAATGAAAGTCAAAAACTGAAAAACAGGAATGAAACAGCTTAGAGTTCTCATTATTACTTTAAAGCCAGACCAGTCACCTGGTCTGGTGTACTTCTTTGGTTGTACTTCCTTGCTAATTGTAGACTTTACCTTTTCCACTTCAGAGACAGTGTTGGCTCAACTGCTATTTGGAAATGTTTAGTTTGGAATTTAGTTCTTGACTAACAGATAAAAAATAAAAAGTGATTAAGAACGTTTCAAAACACCAATTAATGTTATACAAAATTTCTAAAGTACTCGGGGAAGAAAATGATGGTGATGAAAAAATAATGTTATCATAGAAGGACCATTGGAGAAATGTATAAAGTAAGTGACATAAGCTAAAAGATACCAAGATGGCTTGACATTGATGCTTAGTATAGTAACTATAAACAAGAATATTAGAATAAATGGAAGTTCAGTTTTGTTTTCTATAGAATGGAGGCAATAAGAGACATTCACTGTAACTCAAAATTAAATCAACTATTTCACCTTTATTTATTAAAGTGTACCCTCTTCTATTTTTCACATTTTATAGTGTTTTTAAGACTTATAAATTTAGTAATTTTAAACTTAAAACCTAAATTCTCATTGTGTTTTAAAGGTATCTCTAATATTTTTATACATATTTATATACAGCTAAATATTTCAGTGGAACCATCATCTCTTCTTTTACTAGGAGAGACTTCTATTTCAGTTTGGACTTCTGAAGTCTCTCTTACAATAACACATGCCTAGAACTTTGTTCACATCAGTACTATCACTGGAACATTAAGAAGGCGTGCCCCAGATATGTTCATTCTTTGGCCCCTAGAGACGTAGAGCTGTGCCAAACTTCCATCAGATTTTCATACTGTGCAAACAGAAGCGTCAATTTTCCTACCCATTAGTGCATTGCAAGCATATCAACCCAGACTCATGAATTTGCTCTTAGATAACATTTCTTCTATTGCCAGGGTCATGAATATCTGGTAACAGGCATGGTCCACACTGCTGTACATATTAGCTACATTCTGATCTTTAGCTCTAACTGATCTTGAAAGATCCATTTCAGATGGTCATGCTGAAGGATGACTTCTTGGACCCACTATAACAGTGCCCATCAGACCATAGCAGAAGACTCTTCACTTGTATCTTAAGTTTTGATATCTTAGTACTAACTACTCAGCCACTCTGCTGGTGAGTTTATGTACTCATATTTTAGGTGTTTTCTCTGTACTTTTATTCTTCTGAAAATCTATTTTAAGTTTTCAGATATATCAGAGTCATTCCCACTTCTTGATCATATATAAGATGGACCTTCAAACTGAAAGCATCTAAAATACAACCTTTAAAATATAAGTTATATATCAATTAGCTCTTCATTGTGAATTAAAGTAGTCGTTTATACTAGAAAGTACTTCTATTTTATATAACTTAAAATTTTCATCTTGAATTATTCAAAGGATAGTAAATTTATATTTTGAAAAACAACATCAGGATTAAGGAACAGATTTAGACAGTATTTTCTAACTTAAAAAAATTCATTATATGTTTTTACATCATAAATCTGGATTGCAGAGACACTTAGTGTATATCCTAGGGAATGCAAACTGAGATTATATCATTCACATTTTACCTATGAGAATTTCATGTGTCTGCAGCTTTGGGGGATAAAATATAACATAAGATTTCTTTAATAATATGTTATAAAAAACAAGATGAGCTACCCCAGATACTCAACAGGGTTTTTAATAGTAATAATTCACTGCTATTTTCTCCTCTAAACATATTTTGTGAGCTTTATGTCTTTCTATATTATTCATTGAAAATTATTTCTACCTATACTCTTTAGACCCAGAGATATTTTTCTTATATGGTGCTACTTGTTTTTATCTTCATATTTTATCTGCATATTTTATATGTTATATAAGTAAAAATTGAGCATTTCAGAAATTTGTGTTTTTAAATACTACTTGAAATTGGTGGATATTATCTTTGGTATGTTACATCTAATTATCATTATATTTTATCTATGTGCTGATTTGATTCCTTAACAACTTATAATCCATTCTACATGAAAGTGTTCAGATGTATTCTTCATCAAGTATCAATGTGACTATTAATACTTTCACTTATTGATGTCTTACAGAAATAACAGATCTGAAATAGTGATCACTTCTGTGAAACCAGTTATTAAAGGGCATATTGTGATAAAATATATGGAATGGTCAAAGGTCTCAGCTACATTTTTATATTAATATATTAGTATAAAGGTAGTATATAGATTATTTTAGGGGAGAATTTTCATGCCAGAATAAGCAAGGCTTACTCTCAGTAACTAGTTTAAGATAAACCAGAACAAATAATCACAATAGTAACACATGAGAAGATAAACTAATAAAATTATTATTTGGGCACTATAATCAGTTTAAACCTAAAATGTAATAATACATGACTGTAATAGTATTAAGTACTTGCTGTTCAGATTATCTTCAGAACCAACACATTGTTAGTACAAAGATATTTAATGATTCAACTAAATTAACCTTCTTGAGGCCAATTTATAACTATGTAAGATGATTTATATAGAAAGTTTAAAACAATTGGTCTTGTAAGGACCAGTGTATATGAATCTGTTCATAAACCTGGAAAATTCACCTATAAGCTCCTTGTTACAAGCATGCCTTAAACTATTTATATTTACTTTGCTTCCAGTAGTTGTAGCTACATGAGATTAAGTGAAAAATCATTTATAATATAAGCTATTTGTCCAGAGTTTACCATGAAAGCAGATGATGACATCATGACATATAAGGCACTTAATTAAACATTATGCTGAACACTAGAACTTCTCACAGAGTAATACACACCCATTTTTCTTGCTATCAGCTTTACATCTGTATGTAAAATCATCTGTCTGTTGTTCTTATTTTTGGATGTGATAAAAATTGAAAATTTGCCGAATGGAAATTCAATTAGGTACAATATCACAATTAAATTTTAATGGAGAAAAAAGTTGTTTACTATTGTAGAATGCCTTTAAAGATGCTCATTTCTCGTCATTTGAAGTCCATTTAAACTGAATCTAAGAGAAAATTCTGTTAACCTAAGATGAGATGAGTGGGGAACCTTGAGGGCTAGATAAGCTTGATTTAGTAATAACATGCAATTTGTATGCAAAGTATTGAGAATTAGTTTTTAAAGATTATTTTAAAAATTTGTTTATACACCTAATTGCTTTAACCACATTTTTAACCATATTTTTGCTTGCAAATTATGTCTATTCTTGGCAACATTATATACACATATATATATATATATATATATATATATATATATATATATATATATATGTATATGTATACACACACACATTATACACACATATATATATATACATATATACATCTACACACATATACATATATATATGGCACAAATAAGTAGAAAGACATCTGATGATAGATAAAAATATTTAAGTACTTAAGAATTGAAGGTATATCTGCTATCTGCTGAGATGGCTCAGCAAGTAAAGAGCACATACTGCCCTTATGCATAGGAACGAACAATATACTGTTAAACTAGCTCCAGAGGATTGGACACTTACTCTCCTCCTTCAGCCCCTGTTTACATGTGTATATACATCCATAACACACATACATACACACACACACACACACACACACACACAGAGAGAGAGAGAGAGAGAGAGAGAGAGAGAGAGACTTAAAAGTAAAATAAATCTTCAACAAAGAGATAGGAAGTCACTTCATCAGAATATAAGCCACATTGGTGATGATAAAGCAAACATTGAGAACTTTAGTTAAGAAATACCAGATATTTTTGGCTGTGAGCCTAGTCTTTAATGGCTGAGCCATCTCTCCAGCCCAGAGAGGGGTCACACAGAACCCCCTCTGTCTGGCGATCTGAATTCTTGCATAACCTGAGAGGATAAACACTGCAAGGGAATATAAATAAAAGTTAAAAATATGTTTCTGGGTTTCCTGAGGGACAAGCCTGACTGCATAGGGGTTGATGTCAAAAGTATCCCCTCTCCAGGAAAAAGACATCAGGACGGGTATGGCCCTCATGCCTCACTGAACAATGACAGGAGGACTGGAACCATTACAAGGTCCCCTTTAATTACTGGAGGTAAGGCCTCTATCCCCACCTTGGCAAGATTAGCATCTCCACAGCCCTTCTATACTTGGAGAAAGGAGGAGATGTCAGGGGCAGCCCTGCTTATACACTGTAGGCCTAAAATCAGCCATAAGCCTAAAATCAGCAATAGGCCTGACTTACATGCCTGCTAACAAAAAGTCTTGGGTCCCTATGGAAAAAACACTGAAACAGATGTCTATAAACTATTGTAAACAGGCAGCTTTTGTTGAAATCTACCAGCCTGAGTAGTCATAGACCTTGTAAATAGGCAGCCTTTGGCAGATAGTACCAAATTAGATAAGGACAAGTGAAGCATAGGCAGAGTCATAGTGACCTGACTGCTGAACCTTCACCCAGCTGATACTCTGTTCTGAAAGATATCTGTACTCCCCCTCAACACCTATGCTCCTGTGTCATCCCCTTCCCCACATCTTTTATTTTTGTGTTTATAACCCCATATTAAAAAGTAAAAATTATGATTTGATAAACACACACACACACACACACACACAGTGTACCCCTGGTTCTGCTGACTTAGCTCCTGACAATCTATTTTCTTGTTCTCAGAAATACTTTGAATTATAAAACGTTATTGTGGTTTTTGTTAGTATGCTGGGTAAAATGATTTTTATTGATCTCATTTTAAACTTCAAAGTTTATAGTGGGTTAAAATGTCCTTTAACATAATTATAGGTCATATTTATTTTCGTATTGTAAAATGCTAGTTAATCTGTTGAACATTTTTAAAAACTGGATTCCTTTTTGAGAATTTCATATATGAACACTGTATTTACATAATTTTCCCCTTTCTCTCCTTTCTCCCACTTTCCCCAACCCCCCATGCTTTTTAAATACATCTTATTATTTAATTATTGTTTATATATGTATACATGTATAAGTATATATGTTTATACAAATATTGATAAAGTGTTTTGAAAAATAAATAAATAAAAATAAAATAAAGAAATATCAGATATGAGTGATCGAGTCAGCCTGAGTTTTGTCTCACTCATAACATTTCTCAGTATTTCATAACATTTCTCAGTGGCAATAATATCATATTATTTCTTACTTTTAAAGTGTTCTTTCTTACTTTGGTTGAAAATGCCATATCTTCAGTACCTAAATATTTGACCTGAATAGATGTAGTATGGTGTTGTGTTGACTTTTCAATTTGTTAAACATGAACCTTTATTACTTTTGGCATGAGGCAAGGAGAATTAAAATCACTGTAAAAAGAATTCTCTCCTGGTATTAAAAAGAAGCTCTTCACATAAATTGCACAAAATAGTAATTTAATTTTATTTTAATTTTTCTGATCTGGCCAGGAAACTGTGTAAGTAGTGCCTATTAGTATGATTTTAGATGAGCATATCATATAAGAAAGAATGATGCTAATTTTTAAGCCATCAACCATCTAATAATTGTGATAATTGTATGCATAGTTATTTACGTCAACTCCCTCTGGTGATTGCTACATTTTACTATGGAAATTCTGCTGTAAAAGTACTGATAAGAAATTTCAACTCAGCCTAGAGTCTCGAGTGTTCAGGATTCAGCACTCTAATGCTCAAATCCATGGCCTAGCAAGTATTTAAACAGACTACTGAGGTCTCCTTTGAAGAGCTTCCCTATTAATTATTTCCAGGTGATATAGGCTGGGCCTGCATGCATCTCTTGGTAAAAGTGAGAGATGTAAACCTGAGCTAGAAAATATTTGCTGGAATGTTTGCTCTGAGTTTTCCAGTATAAAGTTGATGTGTGTTTTGTCCTGCTCAAACACTCCAGAAGAGGTGGTGAAGGGCAGACTCAGGTTATGTGCTGGGCAATGAGTTGCCCCTGTGCCTATATGCCTATGCAGATAGGCAGGAATCTTGAGTGTCTTGAATATTCATAGGTTGCCATGGAGACAGGAGACTTGGTGATCTAAAGACCTCCTGAGATTTGGTATGCTACCCCACAATTGCTTCCACTAAGCCTTTTCTGCTGGGCTCCCTCCCTCTGCTGCCAGGATATGGCATTTGGTATTTAGATTTTGTACCTTTTAGAGAAAGTAGTTATTATTCTCTCTCTATTGTATGTCTCATAAACCCATTAGTAAACTTCAGGAATACTGTCCATGGTATTTGAATCCTTTCTAGAAAATCTATACTTATCTTTACATTTGTAGCTATTTTCACTATATTTTCTCTACTATTGTTTTTTTTTCACATTTTATATCTATTAAGCTACATTGAATTAACTTATACTTAAGGTGAGAAGAATCTAGATCTATCTTTTTATGTGTGGACCTCACTTTTCCCAGCCCTGTTTGTTGAAGAGACTGCTTTTCATTCAAATGTGTATCTTTGATGCCTTTTCAAAAATCAGGGGCAAATACTTGGGTAGGTTTATTTATGTTCAGTGTGTTCTATTCTAACAATAAATATGTCTATTTTTATGCCAGTTCCAGTCAGTTATTATTGCTATACCTGTTTAGTATAATTAATCATTATTTTACATGATAATGTCAGATACTTTTGAAGACCTCCCATACTCGGGAGACCTTTCCTCAAGTCTCAGGAAATCAGGACCACCCAAAGATCACAAGAAACCATACCTGGATGCAATCAGCAGAGGTTTATTAGGGAAATTGGCCTGCCAAGGTCAAACCACGAGCTCTCTCAAGAGCAGAGTTTTGACCTCGAGTGGTGGGCTAAGGGGTCATTTATAGCATGGGATGGGGAAAGGAAGGCATTTTTGCGTGGTTACACATGATTGGTTGCATTTTCGCGCGGATACACATGATGGGTTGTTTTACAAATTTTGAACATAGCACTGGGAAGACCAAGGGAGGGAGGGGTAACCAAGAACAATGGAACATTTCAGATGATCCAAATGATCCAGAGTCATGTAAAAATCACTCTGCGCACTCATTCTTCTCAAAAATGTGGTTTTACCATGTAACTGCCCTACCCTGTCAACTATCTATTAACTATTTCTCACTAGCTCCAGCTGTAGAGCCACAGCCCTGTCTTTGTGTTTTTACCACCTGAATGACTTTCATTCTTTACAGCCAGTTCTTGAAACTGGCCTGGCTTGTTTCAGAGAAAAGTTTCCATGTCCCTAAAAGAACTTAAAAAGCATCTATATATGTATATATTCTATAAAAATGATTTTTATAATTTTCCATTCTTCACTTTCATTCTGCTTTTTTCCCCTTACTTTACTTATCTGGGGTCTTTTGTGATTTAGTATGCACTTTTTATAGTTCTGTGAAGAATGTCACTGGAATTTTGATTTAGATTTTGATGAATTTATTGTTCCCTATGGGTAATATGTCTCTTTTTACGGTCATAATCATGAAAACCCATGACCATGAAGTCTTTCCACTTTACCATATCTTCTTCATTTCACTTCCTTGGTGCTTTTGTTTTTTAGATGGGGGGGGGAGGTGTTCGAGACAGAGTTTCTCTGTGTAGCCCATTCCTTGGTGCTTTTAAAGTTTTCTTTTTAAATGTATATTCTAAAAATTTTGTTAAAATATAATCACATAGTATCTTTCAACAGTCTATTTCACCTGCACCTCCCATGTCACCCTATTCTCCCAGTAATATTCAACACCTCCTCTCTTTTAACAATCATTGTTACATATACATGTAAATTAATAAACATAAGCTGCTATATCTATTTAGTGTTGTGTGTATATGTATGTTTTAAGAAATGAATGCTTAGTCTTGTGTAGACAATCAGGGACCTCATCAATGGGAAGACTAATATTTCTCTCTCAGCAATTGTTAGTTGCTTATAGATTATAAGTCAGACACAAACATGAAATTATATTTTCTTTGTCAGTTCTGTGCTGACAAAGAAAATTTTCTTTTCTTTGACCAAGGAATATATATTATATTTTATAGCTTGCCCTTGTTGTCTGTACTTCTGTAAGAATTCAGTTAAACTTAATTTTTAGTTAAAGTTAATTTTTAACTGCCCCAGAACACATCCTGGGAGGAGCACATTCCTTAGTCCAAGACACCTGCTGGATTACCCTGCTAGATTAACATTCCTCAAAGCACAGGGGAGGGAACCCACCTGTGGACTAGAAAGGCCCAGAGCTTTTAGACACATTCTGCAGGACAGACCAATCCTTGTCACTTACAGACAAGGGAGGTCCTTGCCACCTCATTTCCCAAAGACCAATCAGTTTAAAAGTCACACTGTTCCACCAATCATATGCTTAATGCTTGTCACAGTTTCCCTAGTCCATCCCTTAAACTGTATAAAAACTGCCCTTAACCTCAACTTGGAGTTCTTCTTTCCTTCATGCAAGAGAACCTCAGTGCACTGGATTATTATTATTAAACCTCATGTTATTGCAGGTAATCCCATATGTGTGAGTTTCTAGGGGAGCACGTGTCCCCTGGTTTTGGGTTTTACAGTCCAACACTTCCTATCCAACTTTTAAGAGGTTTCTGGGTGGTGGGAGGAAGTGGGGTAAGGGCATAAAATCTGAAATGTAAATATAATACCCAATTAAAAATTATGCAGAGGTATAAAATGTTAAAAAAAAATAAGAAAATTTCTACAGTATTTAATGTAAGTTGCATTGATTTTACACTTTAATTGTGTTAGTGTTTTGAAATCTAGCATGTATGTTATGGAGGTCTATCAACCAGCTGTTGTTTTATTGCCCTGAGTATCAGAGAACCTTGGTATTCTGAAATAAGCTTGCAAGTACTGAACGAAGTGAATCAGGCTTTAAGCAGAAGCAAGATTGCAGTGGGCTTGATTATTGCTGATATGACAACTTTAATTACATTGTTAGCACCACTGCTTTTGCAATTGCTTTGACACAAGAAGTCAAGACAGCTACTTTTGTTAATCATTTAGCAAAAGATGTTACTAATGTGTTGAATATACAAGAGGATTTAGATAGGGATTTGTAACAACATATTGGTGCTCTTTATCCTATTCAAATTGTAGGAAGAAGGTTCAGAGTTTAAGAGTAGGGAGCCATCTCAAGTGTCATGATAAATACTATTGGATTCATGTTAGTTCTAAAATTTACAGTGGTAGTCATTATAATTAGGAAAGAGTTTAAAGACACTTGGAGTATATTTGGCATAATTCTAACCCCTCTCTAAATGTTTTAACTTTGCATAGTGAGCTTATGAATTTAAAGAATGTGGTTCTACTGAGCATTGATGCAGCATATATTGCTGATAAAATTAATCCATGGCCTGAGGTCAGTATTTCTATTTTGGTCAAGCTTCAGAATGGCATATATAGCTTGATCATGCTAGCCCTTTTTGTCCTGGGAATACTTTTATTCCTGCTCATTGTGTTAAAGCTTGTCATTAACAATATCAATATGTTGGCAGCCCAAGTACATGGCTTAAACATGAAAATGGACTCACAGACAGAGTTATTAGATTAACAGGCTGGCAAGCAAAGGATAGGTAAGATTCTGTACAAAGCCTTACCAAACTAAGCCAGAAGTGCCTTGCTTTGGATAATGCATATTCCATGATGGTTAAGTAAGTTATTCTTGGCAGAATGACCTAAGACAGGCTCAGACTTGTTTATGAAATTAAAAAAGAGGAAGAGGTAGAGAGCTTTTGGGGCTGCTTGGCAAGAATCTGACATGGGTCAAGGTCAGGGAAATGGGCTGCTTGGCAGGAATATGACATTGGCCAAGGACAAGTAAATAAGCTTCAGGCAGGATTGTTACTTTAGGGCTATAACAAAGAAGTAATTTCAGGCAGGAATCTAAATCTTAGGCTAGAACAAGGAAGTAGATTTTAGACATGAAAATGACTTTGGGCTAGGACAGGGAAGTAGTCTCAGTTATTTTAGTCATCTTAATAATCGTTTAGAAACAGTGATCAAGGGAGAATTCAATGAACTTTTTAATGCCTTGCTTGTGTTTGTGTTTGACTTTTTGTGTTTATTGTCTTGCGTGTTCCTTGACTATTTGCATCTATTCTATTGTTAGTTCCTCAACCTAGAACTGACCTGAATACTTGCATGTAATTAAAATGGTATAAAAGCAAAACAAAGGAGGGGAGATGGGAATGGGTCTTTCTGGGAAGGGAAATGGGGAAAGGGGATGACATCTAAAATTTAAATAAATGAAATATCCAATAAAAAAAAAGAGAACAGTCAGGTTTAATTCCCACACTAAATTTGCTATCACACAACATATAACATACAACCTTCTGCAACTCTGACAATATCACACTTAATTAGTATTTTTGATTTATGATTTTGGAGAATTAAATTTACTGCTAATTTAATTCATCCTAAAATTTATTTTTCAAAAAAAGTATATATAATATATATATATATATATATGCATTTATACTATATACACAAATATGTATATCATATATACATATTTATCTGCACATATATATGAGATGAAAATTATATAAATTTGTACATTTATATACAAGCATAAAGACCCATACACATACACAGATACACATACGAAATAAAATTCGCACAGAGTTCTTCAGGCTTACTTTAAGAACCTGAGTTGTTATGTCAGGATAAACACTGAGCAGAGTGATATGCAGGTTTATAGTAGGAACAAACTTCACCATAGAAGTGCAACAGCTTGTCTTGTAAAATAAGCGTATATAACCTTCTTTTTTCTCTGTATTTTATGAGTGTAATATATCAAATAATAATTGACAGCATCACTTTTCTGTCTTTGCCAAGATGTTGTAAAGTTCTTCAATTCCAAGTATATATACTTGTGCTGTACCATAAATTCTGAGCACACGGCTGGTTCTCAAAATTATTAGGTGAATGTATTCTTCTGGAATATTCATTTATTCAAGAAAATCAGGTCTTCACTAGTATCACTCCTCTACATGGATATTATCTGTAGATGTACTTTACGCAGAGTGACTGAAGGCAAAATTTCTTCCAGAGATCGCTGAATAATTCATGCCTGCAAAAGAATCTCCATTCAAAGATTGTTAAAAGGAGAGGAGACAAAACAGGAAGAATAAAAATAGGAGGAAGGAGCCAGACTAGAATGTTACAGATAAACTCAAAAATTCAAAATGATATTTTAAATATATTTTGAATAAATGTTTTACCAATTCCTAATAGGATCATTTAGTGATCATTGAAAGAAATTACACATTTTCTATAATTTTCCCCAAAATAGTAGACCCAAGTTCAAATGTTTTAACTTGAAGATGAAGAAAGTGGCATAAAGTACCATCTATAGCATAGCATTTTCCCTTTTGAGTCAGCCATGTCTTTCCCATGAGCTAATATATACCCAAAATATACTCATAATATTCCATATAAATAAATGTATGCAAAATCATTTTGTTTTTATTGAAAAAGATACTATAAGACATATATAAATTATCACACAAGATTAACCAGAATAAGTTTTAACTAATCACTGAATAGTTATTAACTGAAGAATATATATATATATATATATATATATATATATATATATATATGTTTCAAAAAGTAATAATAGAATAAAATAAATTGGGGTCTTTAGGTCAAAGAATGTAACCCATTTTTGGCAAAATGAATAATGTGATGCATATGAGTGCAATTCTAAAGACATAAAAATGAAGAAACTTTAGTGAATAGTACCTCTTAAAATGCAAAGGTGTAGAATACGTGTAGTGTCTTTATAATTGACTTACATTACTTTCAAGCCATAATGATGAAACTCTATTATAGCCAGAGAATCTATCTCTTCAGCTTCCAGGTCCAGGTACATGGCACCTCTCCAAAAAATCAAAACACCTGGATTGTGTCTTTCTAACACCCCCACCTCAAATTCCTCTGGGAGATATGGATTCCATGAATTTCAGGATGGTAATTGCCATTCATTTTTATATCAACCATTTTTGTTAGGAGCGATGTCTTCTAGAGTAAATATAGTTAAAAAATAATGATATGAAGAAAATTAATTAATTTATTATGTGGTTTATTGACTAAATATCAATTTTAAAAAATGTGAGAACATCTTCACTAGGAAAGTTTTGATTTTAGAAGAGAAAGGAAAACAGTACAAAGTAAATAAATCATCTAACTAGTTTAATATAATTAATGTAATGTAGGTAATATCTATGCCTTAGTGAGGGTTTCTATTTCTGCACAAAATATCATGACCAAGAAGCAAGTTGGAAAGGAAAGTGTTTATTTAGCTTATAATTCCAAATCGTTGTTCATCATCAAAGAAAGTCAGGACAAGAATTCACATAGGGTAGGAACTTGGAGGCAGGAGAGGATACAGAATCCATGGAGGAGGAATGCTGCTTACTGACTTGCTTCCTTTGGCATGCTCAGCTTGCTTTCTTATAAAACCCAAGACTACTAGCCTATGCATGGCATCACCCACAATGGGCTAGACCCTCCTGCTTTGATCATTAATTGAAAAATGCCTTACAGCTGGATCTCATGGAGGCATTTCCTCAATAGTGGCTTATTTCTCTGTGATAACTCTAGCTTGTGTCAAGTTGACACTCAAAACCAGCCAGTACAATATATAATAAAATATCAATGAAATCAAATGATCTTGATTATTTTACTTATACAGTTACCTCACATCAAACCTAAATGATTAATATAAATACCTCTGCAGTCATTTTGGTTTTAATATTACAGTAGGAATTATCAGGTTATAAATGACCTAAAATATGAGTAAATTTACTGTTTTAATAATTTTTGTTTTACTTCTGAGAGTAGCATTCTATAAATATTTTTAAAAAATGTGTTAACTTTTAGGATGTGAGTAAATACAAATATATATTTGTTACTGTGAAATAATTTCCTGAGAAATTTTATGTTAAAGAATCAGCAATAGAAAAATACTGTATTATATTTAGAAATTTGAAGCTTTTGTGAGATTAAGGCAAAACTTTCGAACTTTGGCTATCAGTGACTACAAATATTCTCCAGTAGTTTATGGACAGATGGTTCTTAGGCATTAGTTCTATATACACATTTTGATGATTAACAGGGTGGTAAATGACTGAATATATTTGGCAAGTGGAAAACTTCTAGTTAGGGACTAAAAGAGATAAAGACTATTCTGAAATAAGAAAATGACAGAATGCTATAGCTATCTAAAAATAATATACTTAAGACAAGTAGCACTAATAGCCTGATTTGTGATTTCAAAATCATCACACAGACCATGGATGATTATTATTAAAAAATCAATCCCTGAGTTCTTGAGGTAACTATACTTTTAGAGCAGCTTAAATTATAAGAAAATGCAGTCAATTTTGCAGAGTGCTGTAGAGGAATTTTAATCCAGCAACATGGCTGCTCTGATTACATCCAAAGACCTTCTTGGGTCTCTATGTTCCAGCAAGGATGTAGACATGCCCTTAGCATACATCTTTAATCTCTCTGGCTCAAATCATTTTGTGCACACGATTAATCCCAAACAATGATATCTAATTGAGGGGCAGACAAAGTGATGAATCATAGAAATATTTGACAGAATGAAACAGGCTACACCCAACACTCAGGAGAAAACTATTGAAGAGTACAATGGGGAGCAAGAATCAGTTCAGTAAGTTCAGCTGAGTGGAGTTCAGTTTGGTGCTGTGAGCTAGGAGTCATTGCAGTGAGTACAGTGTAGGGGAATCTGTTTCATTCATAAACTCACACAGTTCAGTGCTGGTCAGCAGAGGCAGTTGAAGCTAGAGAATAAGGAGGTGCCAGAAGATTAAAATATACTTCTAGATTTAGTTTTTGGCCAAGAAGAGCAATTCAATGAGAAGCTGAGAGAAGCCAGATTGAATCAGTAAGCTTGAAGAGGATTTTGATACCAAACAGTTGAGTTGACAGGCACACCCAAGAGTCCAGAAAGAACTAAAAAAGATGAGTTTATTTAGAAGAAGGTCTCTGAGAAAACAATTATATCTGGGAAATAAAAGTTACTTTTACAGAGTTCCTGTCAGGAACCTTTTCTCAACATGTATATGCTCACTATGGCCTTGCCCAAGCATGTTGTATTTTTCACTTGTAATAAACAAATGCTGACATTAGTATTGTTCAAAACACAGGGGTCATATGCAAGTAAAGCCTATGTGTTGTATGTTTCATAATATTTTAGGAGTCTGTTGTACTCATCCTTTAATCCTTTTTGTAACTTCTGGGAAACAATGATATTTTACTGCCTTACTCTTCCTAGAATGCCATATAGCTAGAATCATACAGTATCTATCTTTTAAAAATTATATCAATTAGTAATATTCATTTCAATTTATTTGTTTATGCTTTCTTCATATATTCATATTTAAATGAATAGTATTCTAAATTCTGGATGTGCTATATTTTTTTTTCAGTAACTGGGCTGCTTAGTCTTATGTCAAGTTGACACAAGTTAAAATCATTAGAGAATAGAGAACATCCTGTGAGAAAATGCTTCCACAAGACTGGGCTGTGTAAGATTTTCTTAATTAGTTATTGATGGGAGAGGAGCCAACTCATTGTGGATGGTATAAACACTGAACTAGTGGTCTTAATTTCTATAAGAAAGTAACCTGAGCAAGTTTTGTTGAGGCAGACAATAGGCATTTTCTCTCCATGGTCTCTGCTTCAACTCTTACCTTCAGATTACTGCCTTATTTGAGTTCCTGTCCTAATTTTCTTCAATGATATACCTAGATGTGGAAGTGTAAGCCAAACAACCCCTTTCCTTCCCAAATTGTTATTGATCTGGGTACTTCATCATAGTAATAGAAACCTTAACTAAGAGAGTAACTTACAGCAAAATATTACGTTTGTTTCCGTGTTTGCTACTTATGAATCGTAACAGTAAAAATTATCAATATGCTGTAATAAGCTCTGATTTATCATGATATATTGTAAATGTTTTCATATTGTGGATTTAAATTTTTATATTGTTGAGAAAATAAAATTATTGAATCTGTTAGTTCTTTTGTTCTCACTCTCTACAATGTATTTATTACCTAAAATATTTCTGGCTTTGTTTTTTGAAATAAGTTATCACTGCACAAAGGAAAACAGCATTGACATCATGGTCCACTTGCTTTTATATCACAGGTGTGTAACAAAGCACAGGACTGTGTGGCCACACCTGGAATTCTTGCCTTGGATATATCAAAACATTTCTACAAAGCAGAAACTTTAATTTTTTTTTTTATAAATTAGGGTAGTCATGGGTAAATTCTATTTTCTGTTTTTGCCACCTTGATCATGATATTTCACTAATCTATTAATATTCACTTTTATTTTATTTATTTTTTAAAGATTTATTTATTATTTAATGTATATGTGCACACCATGCCTCTCTTTAGACACACCAGAAGAGGGCATCAGACCCCATTGCAGATGGTTGTGAGCCACCATGTGGTTGCTGGGAATTGAACTTAGGACCTCTGGAAGAGCTGTCAGTTCTCTTAACCGCTGAGCCACGTCTCCAGCTCCAATATCCGCTTTTATTATCATACTCAAAATCACTAGACTTTTTTTTTTTTTTTTTTTTTTTTTTTTGTAAAACTTTAAAGAGATTTCATGTTAACAAAACACTGGAAATCAGAAGTTGTCCCCAATCATTCATTCTAAATCAGAGTCAGACCATCACACAGTGGCAACTGGTTATATTTGGGTAGTATATGTCTGTCTGGTCTCTCTTTATTTTTCTTTCTGACAGCATATTTGCCTTAAGGAAAAGGTGACACACCCACCCACCCACATATGAACAAGCCTTGATAGAAATATCACAAAGTGAAAGACACATATTAAATTATCTAAATTTCTTTTCTATGAATAGAATTATATAATCATTAGTAAAGGCAAAGAAACCAAGATATATAAGAAATCTTTAAGTACAGTGTAACCAAAAGAGGAAAATTTACACTGTCCACTTCACAGCAATGTCTTTGTAGTTTTTATTCTGTTAATAAGCCCAGTTTCCTGCCTCTTAGTACTTTTAGAAATGGTCAATTTTATTTTGTTCCCTAAAGTTAAACGGTTAGGCACTGTTATTCTCCTTCAGAGAGTCTCACAATAATCAGTATAAATATACTTTATAAAGTGAATCAATTGCATAACCACATTTAGCTAAAAGTTTCTGTACATGAACTTGGCTTCATATTAATTAATATTTCATCCCCTCTAACCTATTGTCAAAGACGAGCTTTGGCATCCCTGTGGTGGGTAAACCTAGGCAGGCAGACATTGCTAGTAAATGCTTAAGAACAGCTGATGGAAGTGGATCCAGATACCTCTAGGGGCTGCTGCCTATACAGTTTGAGAAGAGGAGAGAAAATTCACACACACACACACACACACACACACACACACACACACACACACACACCTTAGACAAAATAAAAAGGAGAGTCCAATAACTTCAAAATACAAATACATACATACAGACATACATATATACATTCATATAGGCCTATAGACAGATATATACACATTCACAAATAAAATGGTTAGAAATAACCTCCAGCAACTATGTTCCAAGCATTTTATACATATACATCCATATATATACACACACATATACACACACAATTTACAGTTATTGGTGGATGAAGCAAGTTCTAACACATCTCACAAGCTGTATATCTGTACATATGTATGCATAGTTGATTGGTGGAGGGAACAGTTTTCCAACCACCCACTCACACAAACCTTACATACATGCATACATCCACATAGTTGGTGGATGTAAGAAACAATGTTCTAACCCCTACATTTTATTTTTTTCTTCAAAAGCTTATATATCCCAACAAAATGTTTTAAGCTGTATAAAATTACAATATGATTACATTTTAGTTTTCTTCCAGTGAAAGATTATGAAAAAAACAATAAGTTTCCCAATACCTTTCCAAAAAATAACACCAGTTATGTAGATAAAGAAACTAAATTGTTCCTAAGAACCCACCTAGATTCATACCTAAAAAAACTTGGTGTAAATTAAGAATGTGTAAGAAAGCAAGGTAGTTTTCTCTGCTAGTTTCTTTTACTGACAGGCAGCAATTTATAGTTACAAAAAAGGAGTAATTATTATTTATCTTTAAAAGTAATTTTTTAAGAATTTTAAAAGAATCATAGATCTTAACTTTTTTATAATAATCAGTTATGTCTACCTTAAGTCCTCAGAATGCATATCTAATCATCAGCAATTCTTAATAAATCATATCAGAAAGTTGAGAGCAAAAATCAGTATACAAAATCAGTCATCACCAGTGCAGCTTCAGTAAGAGTCACATTAGCTGCTACTGCCATTGTTCTTGTTCCCTGACCATTAAAGGTCGCTAGCTAAACTAATAAGAGTGTGCCTTTCTGAACTTTGAATTGTTCCCTCAGATTTTCTACATCAGAGCCAAGAGTAAAAACATCTCAAACTATCTTCACTAACAATTTTATTTTTCCTAATGTTTCCTGAGGGTGGCTGTCATTGCTGACAATCTTTATCTCTAAGTTATTTCCCAGGGTGGTGATTGAAACATTAATCTGCTCCAGCAGCAATTCCTGGAAGAGATCAAGCATTATCATTGTGAGTGCCAGAGACACTGTCCAGTGAGGGACTGGAAACCCACTTAAAGTTTTTTTATGTAATTCTTAGATGAAGAGGGATGTGAGGGTAGCAAGCAGAGCTGAACTCCATAAAAGCATGATGTCCTTAGGACACATGATCCTTGAGGTCATGTCACACTCACCAATGTGGCTGTGCTAAATGTTGGGCCACATTTGATGAGTTCTAAAGCCATTTGTCAGTCCCCCTGCATAAACCATTTGTAGTTCCTCCTGCGAGACCCTAGGCAACCTATAGTTGAAGGTAGAAAATATTTACATTGGTTTGATGAGGATTGTTTTCTTCAAAGATCTTTTGGAGAAGTTTGCCTTTCTGAGATTTATGCAAGTTTTGAAACAACTGTTCAAATAATTTCACATCAGGTACTTGACTGATCTTATAAATATATACTTATCTCTTTTTTCTAAGTTTGATAGACTCAGCCTAATTATCCACTGTTTTCTGTTTATCAGTAGAAATGACATCTAAATCATAGCACATGAACTTGTTGTGGGAAAACTAAATGAATTAAAGTGACCTACTTTCTTTAAACTAATGTTGCCCCACCTACACCCACTCCCCCCTTCCCACCATCGAATCCCCCCCCACACTCAGTGTTCAGCCTTCATGGGACCGAGGATCTCCTCTCCCACCTATGCCTGACAAGGCCATCCTCCCCTATAAGTACAAATTGAGTCATGGGTCCCTCCCTATGTGCTCCCAGGCTGGTGGTTTAGACCCTGGGGAGCTCTGGTTGGTTGGTATTATTGCTCTCCTCATGGGGCCACAAACCCTTTCAGCTCCTTTAGTCTTCTCTCTAACTTCTCCATTGGGAAACCCTTGATCAGATCAGTGGTTAGCTGTGAACATAGGGCCTCTGAATGCATCAGACTCTGGCAGACCTCTAAGGAGACAGCTATATCAGGCTCTTGTCAGCATACACTTCCTGACATCCACATCAGTGTCTACCTTTGGTGACTGCACATGGGTTAGATACCCAGTTGGGATGGTCTCCAGATGGCTCCCTCTTCAGTTTCTGTCCCATACTTTGTTTCCATATTTGCTCCCATGAGTATTTTGATACTCCTTCTAAGTAGGACCGAGGCATCCACACTTGGTCTTCCTTCTTTATGAGCTTCATGTGGTCTGTGAGTTGAATCTTGGCTATTTCAAGCTTTTGGGCTAATATATGCCTAACAGTGAGTAGATACCATGTGTGTTCTTTCGTGGTTGGGTTACCTCATTCAGGATGATATTTTCTAGTTCCATCCAATTACCTAAGAATTTCTCAAATTCACTATTTTTAATAGCTGAGGAGCAAACCCAGGGCCTTGGGCTTGCTAGGCAAGTGCTCTACCACTGAGCTCAATCCTCAAACCCAAATGTTATCTTTTAATGTAGATGAAAATTCATGGTTTAAAAAAAATTCTTTAAAATTTTGCCCTAATTGAGCCTCCTCTAATACTGGGTTTTAGGGAAAGAGTCATTAGTAATAATCCTATTGAAGAATATAACTCAGGCAGCATCTCTCATTATTATGTATTTAGTGAAAGTTTATAACATTGAGAGAGATTTATCTCTTATAATGTTTTCCAGATGTTTGCATTATGAAGTTAACTGCAAAGTAGCCACCATGAATAGTTTGAAGTAAAGGGTTCATTATAAATTTAAAAAAAAAAGGTATTTTTCTGACTTCTAAAAATATATTTGCTATTAATAAGGATTAAAAATATAGCTAAATAAATAAAATATTTTATGGGCATTAAATCCAAGTAATTTGTCATAGTTTAATAATTACAGCCTGGAATATAAATGAGAAAAGAACTTTTCAAAGTACAGAAATAAAATGAGAATTTAAACATATTATGAAACAATGGGCCATTTTTAAAATTAATCTGGCCTATGTTTACAAATGGGATGAGAAAAATTCCTAAGTATGTCAAACACATGCAGCAGTATCTATGATTTGTATTACTAGCATCCAGAGACTTTAATTTCTTCCATAATAGAGGTATTCTCAATGGTCTTTATTGGATACTATATACCAAAATTATTACTCTATATAGAAGAAAATACAAGTGTAGGAGATAAAAAAAAAACCTTTTATGTCCTAAATATAATCTGTACATAATCTAAACAAATAATTTTCAGTCTAATCTGAAGCAAGACTGACCCTCACTTAATATTTTACAATGGTACAGTGACTCTTAGGGTCTTAACATGCTGTTCTCTGAAACAACCATGTTTCATCTTGTTACTGTGTATTATGATCAGGTACATTAATACACATACAAACATATATTTATATATCCTGGTTTTCTTTCCTTCACTGTTCTGAGTACATATTTTTATTACAATGACCCAAGATAGGAAAAAAAATAAAACCTTATGTCTCAAATTAGTTGACTAAATAGTAATCAATTATGAGGTAATCCTAGGTATATCTTATTGAAAAGCATCAATTTCATTAGGGACTGTAAAAATACCTGTATCTATTTTAAAATTAAACAACGGGGGAATTTAAATATATAGTAAACAAAAATAACCAAACCATGTATGAGTGAAATAAAGGAGGGATGTATGACTAGATGTCAACAAGTAAATTTACACAACCAAATTCTCTGAACTTTCTAAAAATTTCTAAAAAGCATGTAAATTCAATCTCGGTCTTAGAAAATTAGGTTTTATAATTGAAAATATTATCTCTATACTCTTAAAACTTATTTTTAAGTTTGTTTTATGTAGATATTTGAAGATATTATACCACCAGAAGTTGACTACGTATGTAGGAGAATTATGAATTTGAAGACAGATTCAGCTATATAGAAGAACTCAGTGCAAATAAAGGGGAGAAAAAAGGAGGAGGAGGAAGAGGAAGAGAAAGAGGAAGAGAGGAAACAGGAAGCATCAGCTCAATTGATGAATGTGTACCTGAAATCAAACACCAGAAACTATACTCTTTTTAATATTATGCTTTATATTTAATTATATGCATGTACATGCAAGGTTATCAGCATATTAGATATCCTGAAACTAACACATTTCACTGTATATGATTTCTATTATTCTGGCTGCTTTTTAATCAAAATCAATTTTAGATTATCCCATAAAAGTAAATTTTCTTTTAGCCATAGTTTTCAAGCATAATTAGCACCAAAAATCACCAGTCACAATTAGAATTCTTTAATGAAAGTAAATTATTTAAATATTAAATTGCATGCACATATTCTGCAAAAGCTGTGATCAAATCTTATATTTAATAAAATCATGAACAATTCTTCTATCAGGTTAATTTGAGTTATCAATAGACAAGTTATAATTTCAAGTGACATTTTCATCATTATGACTCATTTTACACAAAAATCATTATGTAGCTGTTTAGAAAATTTAAAATTAGAAGAACAGAAACTTGAGACAGATAGCCTTGCTTAGATTAAAGGTTACTGATAATGGAAATCAGTATAGTAATAATCAGGATAAAAGTAATCAGATTCATTCTATTAAAAATCCATAAACCGTCCAAAACTATTGGTACCAAAAATACTAAAGAATAATTAATACTTTTTATATTTACAATTAAAAATATGTTCTGTGATTTCAATAGATAATTAATCTAGAAAGAATATGGATGAGACAAAATAACCTTTCATTAAACATCATGTTTTATAGTATTTTAAAACATACACAAAAATTTGTTACTATAATGAAAGAATTGGTGTTTATGAAGAAGGCATATCAAATATGAGATGCAACAATTTTCACTGAGCTGAGTAACCTTCCCTGCCATCTGGCATGTCAAGGACTATCATTGTTCAACATTGCGTTACCTAAAAATTCTGTGACATTAATAAGTTCTTCATCTATGTCAGGTGAAATCAGTGTCATTCTTATTCATTCTAAAGGGATTGCTGCTACTTTTTTTCCCCCGAATTTTGCACTGATAAAATGAAACTGACACCCTCTTTTCTTTGTTTACTTGTAAAAGGAATGGACACAACTCAAATATAGAGGAAATTGTAATGAATAGAAACAGGAATAGTTTTAGAAGCTCAACGTATAAATTTAGTTTTTAAGTTAAGTGCTTTTATAAGTATTATGGTGGCTACTTTATTACAGTCATACCAACAAAGAAATTTGGGTTGTCAGCATTATTTTAAGAGGCTAAAAAAGTCATAGCAAATAAATGGTGAAAAATAAAGTATATCTAAAAGAGTCATATGGGAGATGAACACTAAAATGATTGGTGCTAATATGAGTGAAAGAGAAAAGAAGTTGGGTCTAGTAATTGGTAAATGTCCAAAGAACTACTACAAAGCATCTGATTAACTATGTTAGAAAGTACTTTGTTGGATGCTATAACAATTGTTTAGTCTCAAAGTAGAAAGCATTTCAGCTTAAAGAACAAATAAAACTGTGATCAATGCTCTTCAATATAGTGATGTTAACATAATTTCACATAAGGTACATATGTCCATTATCACAAAATAATATCACACTCAGTAAATTCTGCAATATATTTGAAAATAATGTTTCCTACCCTGCTATCCTGTAGATATTTACCCTGAGGTCTAGATTTAAGTAGTTTGAATAAATTCTACCTCTTCAAGACACTAATTCTAGAAATGAATTGCATTTTAATATGAACCATTTTCTATGCTCTTCTCTTATGCTCAATGTTAGAAGGAGCCTGGACAGAGCCACTGCTCATCTTGGGAAGACAGTCCAAATATGCAGAGCTTACTTCCTTAGTGTCACACTATGACCAAGGGTTGTGACACATTAGAGAGAGGACAACAAATTTTGAAACAAATATTATTACAAGAACAGTATGGTTGAAGCGATATGCTGTCTCTTCAGTTGGAATACCTGTTTTTCATCCACTAATTTATTAGCTCTATTTATATAAAATATATAAAGGGTATTCAACTCTGCTATGGGCTCTATTTTATTATCCCCCAATTCAAATGATAAAGAGTTAACTCATAGCACTTTCTGGGAATAGAGGGTCTTGAAGAAAATTTTATATTTAATAAGACAGCAAATATACTCCAAACAAATATGACCTGTGTTCTTTATAGAGGATATGCACAAATACGGGAATAGCACATAAAAACATTGGGAGAAGACAACCATTGGAAAGTACAAAAAGAATTTTTTGAAGAAATGAACATATGATATACCCTAACTTGCTCAAACTAGATTGAGAACTAATTTCTGTTTCAGTTGCCCACTCCCTGGAAATTTCTTTTACTTTCTAAGCAATCTAATACAAATTCAAATTATTTTCCTCATGATTGCTGAAGTCAGGAATGTGTTTAATTCCATTTTATTTTAAAAATGAGAGTCCCTACTAATTGATGATCCAGTAAATACCACTTACTATTTTTAGGATATCATCCATTATGCTTTGGTCTTTCTTCTGGGTCTGGCATATACGCATATTATACTCACGATACATACAATTTCATTTATAGCAGAAGCTCTACAAAATGTGAAGATTAATGAACTTAATTTTTATGTAGCCTTTATGACTGTCTCAATCTGTCTAGGAAGATATTAAAAAAATATTGACAAATAGGACAGAAAGATATCACATACACTTCTAAAATCTACTACAAATAATTCTATAAAAATCATTATTTAAATTAACTTATTCTATCATTATTGACTTTATGCTTTAAGACCTAACATAATTTTCATATGGAAATCACAAGAAGTCTCAATATGGTAGGTATTGTGCATCACCCTGTTTTATCAAATGGCCAAAAGATGTTTAAGATGGGTACCATTTCCAGAAACCAAGGAGAAATTCTTTCTTATTTTCTGTTGAAAGTGATGATAAATTATTGTACACTAATGACAACCTGATCCCATGAAGAGGGCACATTTTATCTATTTGTATTGTGTTTTATTAATAAATATTTCCTCTTGTACTCTTGTAACTGTCTATGTTGCAGATGAATCCATATTGGAGCTCACCAAATCTTTTTTAAACATTTCATTTACCCATTACATTTATTTATTTCAAAATAAAGTATATTTTGGAGTCTTTTTACATTAAATAATTGTCTTAAATGTACTTACCTCATTAAGATGAATGTGTTATTCTTTACTTCACTTACACAGAAAAGTGAGAATCAAAATGTTGTATAGAATCATCATTCTATACATGTATTTTTGAAATATTAGAATAGTGAAAATTAAATTTTTATCAGAATAAACTTCAACAATGCTGAGGATCTTCAGTTTCCTGTCAGATATGAAGTGATTCTTATAGCTCAGTCTATATCACAAAACCATTAGGGAAAATGTACTGTGGTTCTCATTTTAGTTTATTTACAACACAGAAACAAACACTCCTTCCCTTAAGATACATAAAACCCAAAAGTAAAACAAATCAAATAACAATCTTGATGCTTTTGAACATTAGGCTTCTATAACTCATTTATGTCCAACAGGGATGATTTTATTTTCCTTTCTAATGGCTTTATTACTCAACTTGATATGTTGAGCACAGGAGAATATCTTTAAAAATTTGAGATCCAGTAAAATATTTAGGGCACAAAAATAGTCATGAAATGTTTTTATGTAGCTTAAATAAATGTTATAAAATTATGAGCATAGAGGTATACTTCTGGTATCTGTATACTTTCGTTTCAAAAACAGAATGATTAGAATCCATACAAATACACTATCCAACTCAAAATAATGTAAATATCTTGAATGTCACTGAAACATATTCTCTATACACCCATGTATGCATACATGATTAAAAAGTTAATAAAGTTGGACTAACAAGTGGATATATATCTGTGAAAGATTTAGAAAAGGCTTATAATCCCTTAGGAAGGTGTTCAACATTATCTGGCAACAAGTAAAAAATATAACTAGAAGTGATGGGAAGTATGCAGAACACACCAAAATATATAATATGGAAAAATATAGAATCTACAGCAACTGAAAACATCACTTTTGAGATGTTTTGAGATGTTTTGAGAGAATAAAGAAAACTATCCAATCAATTCAGTAAACATTTTGGTAGTTTCCCATATGGAGTTAAATCTATATAACAAAGCTGGATAATGGTTAAAGTGGGAGAATCAGAACTAGGGAAGAAGCAAAGGGAACTGCCTTAATCTAGATTCCTTTCAATATGCACACCTGACCACAAAGCTATATGGGTAATATATTTTTTGTGGATTATATTATATTATATTCTTCAAAATGAATCAACAGATATGTGGATATATGTATGGATTAATGGATGGAGGTATTGATGAAAACCTAGCTATAATGGTAACAGTTTACACTTGAACTGTCATACCTTCTGTGAGAGGGAAAATAAGTTATTATTGTAGTATCGGGGTTTTGATTGGGTTTTGAGAACGCACTTAAAGTTGTATGGGTAGGAAGGGGGAGAGGATCTTCAGGGAATTGAAAGACAGAAAGAATATGATCAAAATATATTTAAAATTTAAAATCTATTTAAGTAATAAACAATATAATAGGGATACAGGTGACAAAAATAAGTTACTCATACATGAATCTTTCTTATATGTTCACATAATTAAATGATCATTACATGCTTATTAATGTATTCATCTTCTGACATACTTGATTTTTCACAATGAAAACACTTATAGTCAATTCTAGTACTAACTTTTAAATATATGATGCATTATTATTAAATAAAATAATTTCTCCTCATTCATTATTTTGGAATAGAGCTTCATGTCCAGTGCCAAGAGAAAGGGCTTTCCACTTTCTGAAGCCAGACATGAACCCAAGTGAAGCAATAGGGACACCAACCCACTCACAAAATTTTTAACCCAAGATTTATCTTGTCTATAAGAAATGCAAGGACAAAGTGTAGAGCAGAGACTGAGGGAATGGCACACCAATAAGTGGCCCAACTTGTGACCCATCCTATGGGCAAGCACCAATCCTTGACACTATTAGTGATACTCAGTTATACTTGCAGATAGGAGTCTAGCATAGCAGTCTTCTTAGAGGATCCACCAAGTAGCTGACTCAGACAAATGCAGATACCCACAGAGAAACAATGAAAGAAGCTTGGGGATTCTCATTGAAGAATAGGGGGAAGGATTATGGGTACTGAAGAATATAAGAACTTCACAAGAAGACCAACAAAGTCAACGAACCTGGACACTTGGAGCTCTAAGAGACTGAACCACCAGCCAAAGAACATACTCGGGCTGAACGTAGGACTCTCTGCACAAATGCAGCAGATATGCAGCTTGGTCTTCATGTGGGTACTGAATAACTGGAGCAGGAGCTATCCGAAAAGCTGCTTATCTATCTATCTATCTATCTATCTATCTATCTATCTATCTATCTATCTATCTATATGTTCTTCTAGCTGTGCTGCCATGTCTGGCCTCAGCAGGAGAGGATGAACTTAGCATTGCAAAGACTGGATATTTCAGGGTTGGCAGGACATCTAGGAGGGCCTCCACCTGCTCAAAGGAAAAGAGGAGGAGGAATGAGAGGTAGAACTGTGGGAGGGGTGACTTGGTGAGGGATAGTGAGAAGGATATAAAGTGAATTATTAGGAATTAAAAATAAAAATAAATTTAAAAAGGTAGGGCTTTTATTGGAATTCTAGTATTTTCTTGAAATTTGTCTATAGCTTTAAAAATATTTGAAAATATTGTTACTAGGATTATTTCTTGTTTATTTAAATAATATTAACGTTTACTCATTTGATCACTTATATGACCATACCAGAAATTCCATTTTCAGTTATTTGATAAGAGAAATAGAAATATGTGACAAATAGAAATGTATGACAATGTAGCTTTGAACCAATCTGACTGGTTACAAATACTCCTATGTCCTGTTCTTTTCCTTCTGTTCTAACGATGGAAAATAGGAGTTTTTATTTTCATCATGCTACCAAACAGGAATCTCTTTCAACCTTTTCAGGTCCTTTGAAAAATATTTGCACACACATACACACACACACACACACACACACACACACACACACACACACACACCAGTTGATTTTGCATTCATTTTAAATGAATGATTTATTTTTATTGTATATACATTGATGCTTTGCCTTCATGGATGGCTATGTAAGTAGCATGGGTCCTTGAAACTGAAGGTACAGACAGTTTTGAGCTGCCATATTGGTGCTGAGAATTGAACTGCCTCTTAACTACTGAGCTATTTGTAATTTTACTTAAAATGTATTTACATAGAAGCTTCTACTTCTGGAGAATTATATTCATAAGTAAGAATATTAATATGACCAAGTGAAAACTATTATGTTGATGTTTTAATATATTTCAGAATTTAGCTTAAAGTATTTAAGAGAAATAAAGATAACATTAGGGCAAACTATACACACACACACACACACACATACATATATATGTATATATATATACATATATATATGTATATATATATACATACATATATACACATATGTATATATGTATATGTATATATGTACATATATGTACATATATACATATACATATGTATATGTACATATATGTATATATATGTGTATATATATGTGTATATATATGTATGTATGTGTATATATATGTATATATATGTATATACATATACATATATATACATATATATATGTATACATATATATATACCTATACATATATATATACATATATATATACATATATACATATATATACATATATATGTGTGTGTGTGTGTAAATTTGCACATGCATTATTTTACACTGAGTACTATATTAATAAATTTGTTATATTCTGGGGAAATATTTACTTGTAATCAGTCAACCAGATTTTTTCATTTTCTTTTTTGTATTGCAAGTCATAAGAAATGTGTTGTATTTTCTTACCAATAACCATGCTGTGGTTTAGAGGTTGGTTTTATTTGATTACTATGTCTTTAAATAAGTAAATTCCAGCAACATCAAAGACATTCTTTCCCATATAGCCCATAATTTTTATTTTTAACCTGAAAAATCTCCCAAGACTTAGAAATGTTTTGAAAAGCTTTTTAACTAAATTCAGTAAATTTGAATCAACATGTATTTCATATTTAAAGTGTGTTTAATTCTTTATTCCTTAGCTATTCTGGGTAAAAAATGAGGAAATAGTAAGTGGTTTAGTGGCAGGCAATATCACTTTCTCAGATTTTATTATAAAAAATGAAGTTTTCCAACATACTGAAAATGTTATGCATCTCTCAAAACTCAGAAGAAAAACATTAAAACATTAAAAATGTTAATGATGCCTTTAGGTACTCATATGTATGCTCTCTTTTCTCTAAAGCTGTGAAATGCCTTAATTTCTGTGCTAGCTGATGCTGTACTTGGTTGAATGGGAAGTGTAATATAGGATGTGAACATTATCCAGACAATGGACCAAATGAGAAAACAGATCATATAAAACAAAGAGGCTTGCAGAATAAATGATTATAGAAAGGATTATTACCCCTGGAAGGTCTAAATTAAAAGCATTAGCCATGTCAACAATAAGGGGAATTTACAAAGGACAACATCTTTCCCATGCTGAAGAGCTGAACACTTTCTGGCTTATTCTTTCCATTGTGGAGTTCTTATATTTTAAAGACTACAGTGCTTGTTTTTATTGTACAATAGAAATTAAGATATAGTTGGCTTCATTGAAGACAGAAAAAGCTAACTCAAAGTCTTAAACTATACCCCAAACTTAGGAAAAGTTAACTAGTTATTTTATTTCACTCCAAGTAATCAGTCTTAAACTTTTTTTTAATATTAAGATTTCTTGTATAACTAACTAAATAAATAAAAATAACTAGAGTTAGTTAAACCTCCTTTATAGTCAAATTATAACGAGGAAAATAAATTATTGCCTCAGTTTAAAATGCAGTAAAATTAATAAATATTCTGTGGGAAAGAAGTACTTAGGCAACAAATAGAGTTTTAAAAATATTATACATTACTTGTGCAATTATTATGAAATATCCAACTGTTATTTTTAAGTTAATATACTAATAAACATAAGTATATCAAATAATATATCAAATGTAAGGTAAAATATCTAAGACTGTGAATGCAATGACATTATTTCTGGTCAAATTATCCTGAAGGGTTAAAACTATGACCTTCTTCCCAGAAAACCAAAAATAAAATAAAATAAAATCAAACATAGAAAATGCATGTACTTCAATTCCTACTAAGAAACCATAGGTGTGCAATTCGTTATAGTGATTTTTATATAAAAGATGAACAGTTTTAAAAATCAAAAAGATTGTGTTTCACCTCTATTTTACAATAAGGTTAAGCTAAGAACTATTTTATATTTTGTTTTAGCTTGATTGTTTAAAAAATGTTTTCCATGATGGGTAAGGAAGTCATTCTTGGCAGAATGACCTAAGACAAGCTTAGTCTTGTTTATGAAATAAAAAAGAGGGGAAGTCAGAGAGATTTTTGGGGCTGCTTGGCAAGAATCTGACATTGGCTAAGTACAAGAAAATGGGCTGTTTGGCAGGAATATGACATTGGCCCAAAACAAGGAAGTGGGCTTCAGGCAGGAATCTGACATTAGGCTAGAACAAAGAAGTAATTTCAGGTAGGAATCTAAATTTTAGACGAGAACAAGAAAGTAGGCTTCAGACATGAAAATGACTTTGGGCTAGGACAGGGAAGTAGGCTCAGATATTTTGGTCATTCTGATAAGCCCTTAGAAAAAGTTATCACAGAAGTGTTCATGGAACTTTGTTTATTGCCTTGTTCTTTGACTATTTGTGTTTATTGTCTTGCTTGTTCCTTGACTATTTGCATCTATTGTATTGCTTGTTCCTCAACCTAGAACTGACCTTAATACTTGCATGTGACTAAAATGGTATAAAAGCAAAATGGAAGAGGGGGGATGGGATAGGGAATTTCTAGGGAGAGAAAATTGGGAAAAGGGATGATATCTGAAATGTAAATAAATAAAATATCAAAAAAAAAAAACCCAGCGCTTGCTGCTCTTAAAAATATTTTTTAAAGTAAATATGGAAAAATGTAAAAAAAAATTAAAAAATGTTTTCTAGCAAATCATATTTTCATATTGGACAGTTCATAACCCCGCAAAGACCTGATAGTTGTTCAATTTTAGTTTTGTTCCCTTTTTTCTTTGATTTCCCTACTCCCTTGTTCTCTGTCTCTCTCTCTCTCTCTCTCTCTCTCTCTCTCTCTCTCTCTCTCTCTCTCTCTCTCTTTTGCTGGATTCTATCTTCTCTGAAATCTCCTCTTTCCTTCCCATGTCTTTAGTTTGTGTCTGCCCAATTGAGTTTAAGTAGAATTTTTTGCTTGTCCATGTGTGGTAGATTATCTGCTGGAGCAAGTGAAACAAGTTAGTGTACATCCCTTTTAAAATGTGGCATTTTCTCTTCCAATAACTGCTGATTTTCTCTCAGAGAGAAGTGGGGCCTCATGGGTCTTTCACCAACTATGATGATGTGGAAAGTGGTCCAATTCTGTGCAGATAATCACAGTGATAGTGAGTCCATTACTTCATTAGTCCAATAACATGATAATATTTACTGGGGAGAAACAGGAGTGATTTGTGTGATCTAAGTAAGCCCTTTTCAATTTGTCTTCATACCTAGCCTGAATCTACATTCTTTCAACAAACAAATCAAATATGATTAATATGTTCAAGCTTCTACTTTGGCTTTCCTAATATGTATATATATATATATATATATATATATATATATATATATATATATATATATATACATGTTTGTGTGTGTTTGTGTATTAGTGTTTTGCAGCTCATTTTTTTGACTAGTGAAACTATTTTTTTTGTATAGGTTTTATTCATTTCTTTGGTTTACTTGTTTGCGTAATTTGTTTTATTTTGTATCAATTCATCAATGAAAGTTTTACTTTCCAATTTTTATACCTAGTCACATCTTAGAAACTCGTTGATGTTCCAAGCACTTAGGAAGTCCATACACTGATCACAGTGTTGTATCATATTCCAAGTGTAAACATAATCTCTCCTGACTTCTATGTATAATTATTATTATAATACTTCTATGTATTATTATATTATTATTTTGTTGCAATTGTTTATTCCAGCAATAAAGAAAACTATTCTTGACACCCCCTCCCCTTTGTTTTCCATTTATTCTGACATGTGGCATATTTTCCCGGACTTTCCTTTTTCTGGTTTGTTTGTTTATTTTTATCTCCAAGTGCAATGATCAAGGGCTCTGTAAAGCACATATAGACAATGTTAGGGTGGATAGCTGGGTAGGCATGAGCAGGGAGAAGAGTATCATTCTAAAACATCCTGACCAGGTAAGCAGGAAGTTAGATGTACTATGACTAAGAAAACTATAGCTTTATCTTGACAGTAGGGACTCTGAGGGAGAAAACACTCATAAATCAGCCTGTTTCAATGATCTCTGGAGTAAACTGTGGCTGCCTTGGCTTTAGTTTACTAAATAAACTTCTGATTAAGTTGTTTGTGTCTCTAGCCTGAGTGTTTTCCTCTGGGAAGAGGACAACGAAGGACAAACCTTTTCCAGGTAAGAGCAGACAAAAAACATCTATATAACTTGTCAGCATATCAAAATGTGAAAATCACACACATGAAGCTGGACATGTCGTGCCTAACCTTGATGTGAGTATTATGGAATTTTTCTTATCTTTAACATTTTTTCTGTAGTTTACTTTTCATCTTTTTGCTACTTTAGGCAAATCTCACTACATAGACTAAACTGGCCTAGAAATTGTGACCTTCCTCTTCCTCATCATATTTTGTACAGGAAATAAGACCGAATACTACTATGATGATGTTGTTTCTATTCATTATTAATGCAACATATATTTCTTGAAGTTGAAAACTATACTGCAGTTATTACTAGATTTTACATTCTTTAAAAATTGTAAAGAAATTCTGTTGTATTGTCACAGACATAAATACAGAAAACACTTTGTCTCTCTGTGATTCTAGAGTTTACAGAGAAAAGGTGGGCGTCAAGTCCATCTTCTACATGATGTCTACATTTTTGTTTTGCATGTACATACACAAAAGTACATGGTTATATTTATTTCTTTAGAGAGCAAATTCTCTCACCTTTCCTTGACAAAAATGTCACCTGAATAACTCTGACTAAATGATGGCTAGACACAGATATTTTCCTTGGCTTCCAAGAAACACAAGTACTGTACTTGAAATCAATGGCCATGAAATTTTAAAGTGCTCTCCATGCTCCCTGTAAACTGTAATACTAGGTACTTAGTAAGAAATTTCTAGAAGGCTTCACTCTGCTCTCATACTTCAAATATGTCTTTGTTCCATCTCATAGTTTACACTATTTTTTTTCTTATTTTAAAATATAGGGAAACGATTAAAAACTTTAACAGTTTGTGGCGGTTTGAATAGGTATGTACCCTATAGACTCATCTGTTTGAATGCTTGGCCAGAGGGAGTAGCATTATTAGGAGAGGTAGCATTATTTGTGGAGGCGTGGCCTTGTTAGAGGATGTGTGTCAAGATGGAGGCAGGAATTTTATATCATATGTGCTCAAGCTTCGTCCGCTGTGACACAATCTTTTTTATGCATGCAGATCAAGTTGTAGAACTCTAATCTCCTTCAATCAACATGTCTGCCTGGATGTTAACATGCTTCTTACCATGATGATAATGGACTAAACCTCTAAAACTGTAAGCTAGCCCCAATTAAATGTTTTCTTTCATAATAGAGGCTGTGGTAATGGTGTCTCCTCATAGCAATGAAACTCAGACTAAAACAGAAGTTTGTACAAAGACTGTGGTACTGCTGTAGTAAGCCAGACTATACTTTCATTTGAAAGAATGCAGATTTGGGGAATATAGATTAGGAGACCAGCAGAATACTCTAAGTACTGCTTTTAAAGGCCATTTTATTAGAATCATGACAGATAGTGTTGCTGAAGGTAATTTGAAATGTGAAGGTATTTCTCAAGAGGTTTCAGTGGAGAAAAACAGTAGGAAAATCTGTGAGGCCAGTTGTGTGCACAGATGTCTTTCCATGGAGGACTAGAAAGAAAGGGATTGTGAATCTTTTTTTTTTTTTTTTTTTTTTTTTTTTTTTTTGCAATTAGTAAATGTCTCTGAGGCCAGGCATGTGTCAGGGGTATCCCTGCTTTAAGATCCAGAGATGACACACTGTGAAACTCAGAAAGTTCATTGTGTGAAGCTCTGATGGTGAAGCCTGGGTTGCTTTGGAGACCCTAAGATGTTAGAAATGCTAAAGCCACAGGGTACATACAGATGGTCATATAGCTGCTAAAAGGGAGTAGAATAAGCCGAAGAAAAAGAATTGTGTTGCATTCAACAAAGCTGAAAGGAGCTGGAGACCTGGTAGGCATTTTGACATCAGACATGGAAATGCAGAGTTTCAAGTTTGCCTAGCTGGTTTTAGGTCTAGCTTTGGTACACCATTTCCTCAGTACTCTCTCTTTCTTCCATTTTGGAATGGTAATGCATATCCTATGCCATTGTATCTTGGAAACATGTGATATACTTTTTAATTTTGACTTTACATGGGAGTGCAGTTAAGAGATGTGTGAGTCTCAGAAGAGACTTTATCCTTTTGCTTTTTAAACAAACTTGGGACTTTCATATACTCTGGGGACATTTGAAGTTGGACTGAATGTATTTCTACATTTAGTAGTGGTAACAAGTCTATGGGTGCCAGAGAGTAGAAGGTGGTGATTTGAATAGGTATGGTGTATCATAAATTCATGGGTTTGAATACTTGGCCATAGAGAATGGCACTTTTAGGAGGTATAGCCTTATTGGAGGAGGTATGGCCTTGTTAGAGGAAGTATGTTATTGTGAAAGTGTAACTCAAGATCATATATGATCAATCTATGTCTACTGTGTCATAGTACCATGGGCATTGTGTCTCTTCACAGAAGCAAAACTCAAACAAGACACAGTTGTTTTAGAATTCAAGATCAGTATATTCACAATTGATGTCTTCTGGGAAAAGGAATTCCATCCTCTTTAAAGGTATATCCCCTGTAAGGTTGAACACCCTTCAGAGGATGGTCATATACCTAAGAGAATATAAGTAGCACAAGTTGGACTTGATAAAGTTGATTGGTTTTTAAAAAGGAGTTTAGATAGGCAGAATGTTGGGTGTTTAGGGAGAAGGATGGATGGCAGTGGAGTTGGGGCATAGAACTAAAATATAATTGGGAAAAATAACTTGTACCATTAACTTATAGTACACTCACATACACACATACATACATACATACATACATACATACATACATACACACACACACACCCCATCACCACCACCAAAAACAACAAAAATAAAACCAACCATCTCAACATGTTTTAATGGTCCTTAAGTAACAGATAAAAGCTATGGCATTAAAATAAAGATGAGTAAATGACCTTTGATTAGGTAGACTTTGTTGTAGTTTGAATATAACAAGTTCTCATAGGATCATCTGTTTGAACATTTGGTCTAAGGATGGTGGTAAGGGAATCAGAAGGAGATAGCACATCATTTATGGAACTGGTTCACTGGTGGCAGACCTTGAATGTTTAGTAGTCCAATGGAGTTTTCTGTTCTCTCTTTGCTTGACTATGGATGAAATGTAACCAGCTGCTTCTTGTTTCTATCACCAGGCATTCCTCAAACTTCAGAACTATACACCCTAACTAAAACAAAATAAATCCTTCCTTTTTAAAGTAGTTTCTTTCCAGGTATTTTGTTGTAGCATTTAAGAGTAATTAATCTGAACTTTATCAAACAGTCTACTTAAAAAGACAACTAAGAAAATAATGCCCAGCATATAATAAAAGTAGAAAACTATTTTAACTTGTATATCTAATAAGAACACCAATTTATAAATGGTAAATACATATAATCTAAAAAGAAAAAGACAATTCATTTTGGTAGGGTTGTGGTCCCTCAACCACTCCACCACAGGGCACAGCTGTTTGGGGAGGTGCCGAGAGCCAACCCCCTCGTCCCCAGCTTGGGGGTGAGAGAAGGGGAGAGAGAGAGATGCAGCTGGTTCTTCTTTCTTCTCCTCCTCCCACCGTCTGGTTCTTCTTCAAAGCAGCCCCTATGCTACTGTAGCTGACCTGCAGTCAGCATCCTGGCCCTAAGACCAGCAAGGTGTTAAGTAAATAGCCCTGTGCTATCCTAAAAACTTCTTCTGAGGGTAAATGGACTGCAGGCTAGGGTGATTAACACCTGTAGCCTAACAGCAGAGGATTAGGCAACGTGGTCTTTGTTCTATCTCAGCAGGAACTGCTGGGCTCTAACTTACAAGAAGAAAAGACACTTTAGAAAAGTTACTATAGAGTTTATTTAGTGTAAAAAGTATCCTATGAAAGCTATCTGAAAGGTGGAAAGGTCCTGAGTGGGGAAGAAGAAAAGATTCTAACAAAGTAAAATTCTAAGGGAGAAAAATTCTAAGCAGGGGGAAAGGAAAGGGCGATGGGGTCTAACTAACTGACTAGTCTAACTCACCATTCTAACTAACTCATTCTAACTTCCTATTCTAACTGCTCTATTCTAACTATCATCTCTTTGTCCTCAGAACTTACACATCTTTCAGAGTACATGGTCACATGTTACAAGGTTCATCACAAGTTCACACCAAATTTCAAGTCATAAATTGAAATAGAAGTTTACAACACAGAATGTTTACATGAATACCCATTAGGAGTAATTATCTAACTAGACATTCATCACCTGTCTAGCTCTACAGGTTCGCAGAAAGTTTGAAACTATAACTTAAGAAATTAGTGAAGTTTTGTATAGATAAACCCAGGCAATATTTTCTCTTCTGTCCTGGTACCTATAATAAATTGTGGATTCCCTCTAGTAACCTAGGCTAATGGTTTTATGACCTCTTGGAATGTGCTCTGGGCAGGAGAAGGTCCAGTTACTATCTCTCTTGGGGCAATTAACTGATAACACTCAGGAGACTGGCAGAGTTCTCATTGCAGTTTGACTATGCCTAAGAGACTTAATAGCAGTCCCGATATAAAAGAGCTTAATAATCACTGATATAATTTTAGGAATTCTTATAAGATCATCATTAAGACTTAAGAAGTCATCTATTTGTCTGTATAGTATCACTACAAGACAGTACATCTTCGTGGATCTGCAGAGATCTGCTACAAAGGGGTGTGCTATTGCTTAGTGATTGTTACATATGTTTAATAATAATAATAATGGGAAAAGCATATTAATAGCAGGAATCTTTCCTAAAATCACGTCCACCACAGCCTTGCTAATGGGGCACACTCGTCGCAGATTATATAATAATCCGAGGCAAGCATTTCAGGATGATCATCTGCTCATTATTAGCTTGTCCCATTATGGCTCCCGACAGGGAGGCATGGCACGAGGAATTTGTGGTTATCCCACTGGGCCACTGTGCGGGTGTTGGGCTGTAGAGAAGTGCCAATATACCTCACTCCAGCGTTGGGAAAAGCGCAGTCTGACATGTGGAAAACCCAGAGCTGGCTAGGGGTTTCCCAGGCTTGCAACATGGACAGGTCTTTGGGATTCTCAAGCTCTTGAACATTCAGGCACCACTGAGAGAGTCGAGGAAGATCTAAGAATGAAGTGATGGTTCACGGGCTTGGTCTAGCCCAGGGCCAGGGAGAGCTCAGGCTACTCTTATAGGAGTCCTTGGTTTGACTGGTGGTAGGTTTGTTGGCAGTCATGGCTGGGAGTGCAGAGACTAGACTGCGGTTCTGTAGGCAAAGGCCTTCTCCCTAGCTCCCCACATCTGATTCATGATGAAAAGAAACAGTCTGTGGTTCAAAATCATTTATTGCTATAGTGAAAACTGGATGCACAAAACCATACCCCACTCCTCAGGGTGGGCTTGAGATTAAATACCTTTTGCAGGGAGGAACCTGTGGGAAGGGAATCTTATTGGCAATGCGTTCTAGGTCTCTACATATCTCATTAGCATGAGTATCTCTGTCTGGAGCCTACATGACCATCCATCGGTCACTTCTCTTTTCCTATTGTGTTGGTGTGAGATGATAGGGTTTCTTCACCTACAAGTGAAAGGGCTTGAGGGCATTGCCCTTATGTAACTGACAACCACAAATCTATGGGGGGGCTATAGCTACATGAAAGGGGTCTGGTGCCTAGGAGCCCCCGGAGCTCCTACAGTCTCTTTCAAGTTCTCTGAAGCTTCAAACCTGGGTCTCTGGGGTTTCAAACCTTTAGCTTGGCCAAGGACCATGCTCACGGTCCATAGCCCCACACATTTTGACAAATAAATGAACTATATAAATTATGTTTATAAAAAGAGAATCAATAAGCAGTTGTTCATATTATTACTTACTAGGAAAACTTAAGTATAAGTTTTGAAAATAAGTTTTTAAATATAAGTTTTAAAAATAAGACTTGAATTTATGTAAAATAGGATAGACAATATAAAAGAATAAGTCCAAGTTAGAATAAGGAAGACATAAAAGTAATATATATTTGATTTTATTTTTAAATAGAAAACTGCTTGGCATTTTCTTCAGTTATTGAATAAATGATTTCCTATGACCTACTAGGTTTACTTCTGAATGAACATTAGACATAAATTCACATACAAAGTTCATATAAATATTTATATTTGTATAGTTACTAATAGCTTAAACTGATACAAAATTGTTCAATAGATTAATGGAAAATTCAACATACTTCCAAAAATACAGTAAAATGGATTTTGCTGCAGTCTCTGAAATCCTTTTTTGTGCATGTTACTCATACTTCCCAGTATTTGTTTGCAATTGTAGTACCATTTGACACCTTTTACTTCAATACTTAATAGTTAGATTTCCCAAACTTTCAGACGTCTACTTTAAATGTGTTATATTCACATTCGATTTTATAGACCATATAGTTTACTATTTTCATTTTTTTTTACACATATGAAGTAACAAAATTAAGTGTTTTTATGTCAACATTTGAAAAGCTCTAAGGAGTTGATTTGGTGAGCTGGAAAAATGGTTCAGTGAATGCACAGCTTGCTTCCATGAGGACCCATGTTCTCATCCAAAACACACACACACACACAAAATCACATGATATATTATGTATCTGTAATCCTAAAACTCTTTTTTAAGGTAAACCAAAATAATTTTTATAATTTTTATTATTTTATTTATTTATATCACAGATATTGCCCTCCTCCCATTCCCCTCTCCCAGAGTTGTTCTGCCCATTTCCCTTCCCCTTCACCACTGAGAGGTTGCCCTCCCTTCCTGTACTCCCCACATTCCCTTCCTTAGGGCATCAAGTCTCTACAGGATTAGGCATATCCTCTCCCACTGAGGCCAGACAAGGAAGTCCTTGGCTATATATATGCCAGGTTAGGGAAATGGGGGAGGTGCTCGGTCTAGTCCTTTATTATGCCCTCTGCTTAGTGGCTCCCAGGAGTCAGGGTTAGTTGAAGTTGTTGGTCTTCTATCCAACTGTTGGGGTTACTATCCCCTTCATCTCCTTCAATCCTTCCCCTAACTCTACCATAGGGGTTCCAGAGCTCAGTTCAATGCTTGGCTGTAAGTATCTGCATTTGTCTCAGTCAGCTGTTCATAGAGCCTTTCAGAGGACAGCCATGCTGGGTTCCTGTGTACAACCATCAGGAATAGTGTCAGGGTTTCATCCAAACACTCTTAAGGCAAGATGGGAGGTAAAGATAGAAGACTCTTTGGAAGCTCTAATAGATCCCGGGGTACACATCAGAAAGTAACAAGTTGGGGAAAGTTGGATTGAATTGGCTGTTCTCAGGTCTCCATTCATGCACTGGTGCTTGCGCACCTGTGTTCACTCAGGAATACACACACACACACACACACACACACACACACACACACACACAGAGTATAAAAAGCTAAATTCTTTGAAAAAATGTTGTCTTCATAAATTGTTTTACATATTGCCTGAGTATGTGTTCATCAACATAAACTAGAGCTACTTTAAGTTAATATAGATTAGATCATTTTCAAATATTAGAGATTATATGGTAATCTATATAGTGAAAATAGACTTTGCCAATACAATTATGAGACAAACAAATGATCTCAGTATACTCACAGTATATGATTTTATATTTTACTTGTTGATACAATTTTGATACAGTATACTCTATAGCTTTGGCTGACTTAAATTCCTGTCTTCATGTCTTTATTTACTTGAGTGGTTGGGTTATAGCTATGTACTATAAGTCCACAAATACTCTTTTTCTTTGATGAATGCAAAAATAACCCACACATTTTGTACATACTAATGGAATGTCATAATACCTATAGATTCTTATGCATTTTAAATATCACTTAATAATTACTTATATTAAAATATGTTAAAATGTTTCTTCTAGCTTCCTTAAATATACATTATATTTCTGTTTTATTTTTGTTTATTACTGTTAAGTCAGTTACTAAATTGTTATCAATATTAAAAACTGCAACTTGATAAAGAGTAATTTAATACAAAATGAAAGTACCTAGAAGAAAATATTACAGCACATAGATTGCATCATTAAATTAATTGAATTAATTATAAATTAACATAACTGTTTTTATTGATTACTAATAGCACCAATCCTTAAAATATATGAAATTGATAAATTCAATATGTTTGAGCTTAGAAAACTGCTTAATAGAGCGCAATACATCCTGTCACCAAAACGTAGTAATGTGTAATCAACAAAAAAAAAAAATGGTTATTTGCCTTCTTAGAAATGTCATTTCCTCCAGTGTTAAATAAATGTTAAAATTTTCTTAAATATTTATTAAGGGTTACTAAGTGTTTTTACAATGGTATGCAAATTCAATTTGTGCCATATAAAAATAAATTATAAAATACGTAAGAGAATTATTCTTGATAAAATTTTCTATGGTTTTATATTCAGCAAGTAAGTTGATATTAATAAGTATTACAGCATAAAAATTTGGATCTTAGCCCAAATTAAAGTTTCTCTGAGCACCAAAACTTATATGTACATAGTACATATTTATATTCACATAGCATTTGGACCTCTCCAAGAAATATACTAGTTATTAAAGTTTAAGTACATAAGGATGTACCACTTCCTGTTTGTTAAAATAAATTAATTTTTGAGAATTAATAAAAGAAGAGCAAAATACTGCTGTCATAACAACAAATTAAATACAGAGTGATAGTTTGTAACATTGCATTTGATGGTAATGTTTTGTTAGATTAATTAATGTTAGATTAACATTAATTTTAGAAAAAAATCTTTTGTGAGCTTAGCTGAACATATTCTTAGAGTCAACACTTGATAGTCTTTTAACATAACTAAACTAAATCAGAGTTATCTGCAAAAAAGGAACATTAATTCTGAAAGTGCTTTCATCAGATAGGCAAGTAGACACATCTATGAAACATTTTCTTGATTAATGATTAATGTGGAACGGCCCAGCCTTTGGGATGGAAGTGGCCAGTTTGGGTTTTATAGAAAAGCAACTGAGTAAGCCAGAGGGGACAAAAGTGAGTAAGAACATTCTTCTGTGGTTTGATTCAGTTCCTGCCTTTAGGTATCTACTTTGCATTCCTGCTGTACTTCCCATGGGATGGATTATAAGACTTAAAATGAAATAAGCCCTTCCCTTCCTAAGTTGATATTTTTCTTGGTGTTTATAACTGCAACTGAAATGAATCCTGAATAAATTAGACAAGTTTATATGTAAAAAGTTTGCTTCTTAAAGGTTCAAAACAAATGATTGATACTATTTATTTGAAATAACACATATTATGGATAAAAAGAAGAACATGTTCTCTAAAAAGAAGAAAATCTGAAACTACATGTTCAGCTGTATTGAGGAATTAAACCCAAGTGGATTCATTAATTAATGGTTTTCATTGAGAGGAAAACATCTTGGACTTCAAATTAATGCTTAACTAAGTAAGGAGAGGATTGGCAAGTGTTAGATTGTTTTGTACAAATGAGGGCTAACAAATGCTAATAACTGGAAAATATATCATTGAAATTTATGTAAAACAACAAAGGATCTTATATGCGATTTAATCTAATACTTCCATCCAGAAGCACAACATTTCAACTTTGTTATAAATGTAGAAGGATCTATGGATTTATTTGACTCATGATATTGAAAAAAGTGATACTCCATTAGACTGTTGTCCTATAAAGAGAAGGAGCTGATGGTGATGGGCAGCTGAGAGTTAAAATGTTTAGGAATAAATTTAGAGGTTGGGCAAGTATAGAAAGGGAAGGTGAGAGAGAGAAAGGGAAAATAAGAAAGAGGGATTAGAATCATAAAGAACAGAACTATATTCCTTGAGAAAGTAAATCAAAAGTGACTAAAAAACACATAATGAATTAAAAACAAAACATGAAAAAGAAAATCATCACCAGAAATCAAGAGAACACAAGAAACAAATATTCAGAGTTTCTGAAAATATTTATAAAATACCAATCTATTAATTCACTGCCAATTTATAGAAGTATTTTTCTAAATAAAATTTTTCAATAAGTCTCTTGATCTCAGAGTTTGTAAACAATAAAAATAAGCATTTTAACTTTACAAACGTGTAATTATAAAACATGAAAAAATTGTCTTAAAATAAGCAGAAAAAATTCCACAGAAGATATTAAATTGATATCCATGGTGAGACTGTATAATGAATAAATATTTTGAAAATGATTATAATTTTAAATGAAATTAAATTTCTGCTTAGATTGGATGTGGCAGTTTGAATATACTAGGCCCAGAGAGTTGCACTATTAGGAGGTATGACCTTGTTGGAGTAGCTGTAGCCTTGTTGAAGGAAGTGTGCCACTTTGAGAGTGTGCTTGAAGACCCTTCTTCTAGCTGCCTGGAAGCCAGTCTTCTCCTGCCTGTCTTCAGAACAAGATGTAGAACTCTCAGCTTCTCTATTGCCATGCCTGCTTGGACACTGTCATGCTTCCTGCCATGATGATAATCGACAGAGCCTCTGAAACTGTAAGCCAGCCCCAATTAAACATTGTTCTTCATAAGAGCTGTTTTGGTCATGGTCATGGTGTCTCTTTACAGCAATGGAAACCCTAACTAAGATAGTGGATACATTTTTAAAATAATTTATGATTTAAAAAGAAGGTAAAAGGTGCTTACTTCATAAACTGAAGTTCTGAAATAAGATATAAAATGATAGGAAATCAAGGGGATACAAATTGGAAAGGAAAAAGTGAAAATACTGATATTCACAGATGATACAATAGTATGCATAAGCTATGCCAAAATTTGAACAGAAAACTACTACAGCTAATAAATAATTTCAGCAAAGTGATAGGATATAAAATTAACTCAAACAAATCAGTAGCCTTCCATTACACAAATGTTAAGCAGGATGAAAGAAATTAGAGAAACAGCACACTTTACAATAGTCACAAATAGTATAAAATATCTTGGTGTAACTCTTACCAAGTAAGTGAAAGATATGGATGACAAGAACTATAAATCCCTGAAAAAAAGAAATCAAAGACCTCAGAAGATGGAAAGGTGTCCCTTGGTCATGGATTGGTACGATTAGCGTAGTAAAAATAGCCATCTTACCCAAGCAATCTACAGATCCAGTGCAATTCCCATTAAAATTCCAACACAATTCTTCACAGATATGAAGAGAGCAATTTTCAACTTTATATGGAAAAACAAAAACACCAAGGATAGTCAAAACAATTATCAATAAAAAAAGAACTTATGGGGAAATCACCATTCTTGCCCTCAAGCTGTACTACAAATCAATAATAAAAAAATTATCCATGGTGTTGATATAGAAACAGGTTGATCAATGAAATAGAATCAAAGACCCAGAAATAAACTGATCCATCTTTGAACACTTGATTTTAAGAAAAAAAGCCAAAACCATACAGTGAAAAAATGAAAGCATCTTCAATAAATGGTGCTGGTAAACTAGCAATCTGTATGTAGGAGAATGAAAATAGATCCACATTTATCACCCTGTACAAAGCTCTAGTCCAAGTGCATTAGAGACTTTAATATAAAACCAGATACACTGAATCTAGTAGAAGAGGAAGTGGGAAAAAGCCTCAAAATCATTTGCATATGGGGGAAATTTGAGGAAAAAAAAGCCAATGGCTCAGGCTCTAAGATCAACTATAAATAAATGGGACCTCACAAAGCTGAAGAAACTACTGTAAGTCAAAAGATACCATCAATGGGACAAATCAGCAAACTACAGATTGAGAAAAAAAAAAAAAACACAAAAAACTTCACTAATCCTGATTAGTCAGAGGGTTAAGATCCAAAATATATAGAAACTCAAGAAGTAAATTTGGAAAAAAAAAAAACTACCAAAAAATGGTGTACAGAGCTAAACAGAAAATTCACCACAGAAGAATCTTGAATGGTTGATCAAGAAGCACTTAATAAAATTTTCAACGTCCTCAGTGATTAGATAAATGCAGATCAAAATGACCCTGAGATTTCACCTCACACCAGGCATAATGGATAGGATCAAAATTTAAGTAACAGCACATGCTGGCAATGGTGTGGAGAAAGAGGAACACTCTTCCAGTGCTGGTAGGATTGCAAATTGGTACAATCACTGTGGAAATCAATCTGGAGGTTCCTCAGAAAACTTGAAATTATTCTACCTGAATACACAGCTATACAATTCTTGGGCATATACACATAAGATGCCCCACCATACCACAAGGACATGTGCTCCACCATATTCATAGTAGTCTTATTTGTAATAGCCAGAAGCTGGAAACAAACCAGAAGTCCCTCAGCCAAAAAATAGAAATGTGATTCATTTATACAATGGAATACTATTCAGCTATTTAAAATGATATCATGATTTTGCAGGCCAATGGATGGAACTAGATAATATCATCCTGAGTAAGGTTACTCAGACTCAAAAGATCATAAATGAAATGTACTCACTGATTAGAGAGCCAAGAAAATTAATGGATATAAGTGCATAGGGGTAGAGTTTTTGGGGTGGGGGGCTCAAGAATGTACCAGGAGTCCCAGGAGGTGAGAGACACTAAGGACTCAGTAGGTGTTACCCTAGACAAAATGCCCAACATTTGTGAGAGGGAACTCAAAGAGCATACCTCCATTAGATACAGCCTCAAGAAGAGGGGCAGTGTTACTAACCCAGTCAAAGTTTCTTACCCAGAACTATTCATTTCTAAAAGAACTGCAGAAACAAAATTGGAGAAGAGATCAAAGGAAAGGCAGTCCAATGACTAGCGCAACTTGTGATTCATCTCATGGGAGGATACCAAGGCCTGACACTATTACTGATGCTATGATGTGCTTACAGATAGGATCCTGGCAAGGCTGTCCCTTGAGAGGCCTTACCAGCTGCTGACTGAGACAGATGCAGACACCTACACTCAACAATTGAACTGAAATTAAACTTTAAGGTTGAATTAGGGAAAGCATTGAAGAAGTTGAAGACAAGAGAGACCCCATAGAAAGACCAAAAGTATCAACTTACCCAGACACCAGGACTCTCCTAGAGTCTGAGCCACCAACCAGGAGCGTACATGGGTCAGTCAGAGGCCCCTGACCCCAATATAGGAGAGGTATACTTGATCAGGCCTTAGTGGGACAAGATGTTCCTAATCCGAAAGAATCTTGAGGTGACAGGGAAGGGGGAGGGCTGATGGGGGGTGGGAGAATCCTCTCATAGGAAATGGGGAAGAGATATGAGATGAGGAACTGTGGGAGGGGGTGAACAAGAAGGAGTCACTGATGGGAATGTACATAAATAAAATAATAAAAATTGAAACAAAATACAGAAGAAAAAAAGATATGGAATGTTCTGTGATGTCCAGAGTGTTCAGAACATAGTTCCTGCTCTGACATGCTTGAAATAGTGAAGGAAGAAAATAAATACTAAATGGAAAAACCAAGATCTAACATAAGAGGCATTTACAAAATGAAAATTCAAAACAGTTCTGAGAAATAAAATGTTCAAAGTTTAATAAAAGATTTGAAGAGAAAGGACAAAGACCACAAAAGAATGCACCAGACATTCTATTTGCAAGATTACTTTCCACAGTTGCAAACAATGCAAGTGGGTGAGTGAAGACGGGCAGTCAGCATGACCTCATGCCACCTCATTCCGTGCACAGATTATTTTACACTAAGTATGAGTATTTTGGAAGGAAAACTTTACTTTATAAAAGTAACTGTCATGTCAGAGGCTTACTGCTGCAGTAAGTTTATCTTGTCCAGTTCTTTCTGAACTCTGGTTGAATGGTTCATGTCAGCTCTGTTGGCCCAAACTTCTCTCCTAGCTTGGCCTCAAACTAATTTTGGCATTCTCTTTTAATCTTCTGGTTTCTTCTCATTCTTTGCCTTATCCTGTCTTCACCTACATATAATATATGCATAAATAATTAGAAAGTTATTATACACCTTCTGTCCCTATAAAACTGTGCCAGTAAAACTGTTTTTGTTTTATCTGCTTCCTTCCATACACTAACCATACCTACATTGTTTGAGATTAATGGTGTACACTGAGAGCGTGTCTACATTCCAGCCAGATCACACAGACCTAGAAGGTTTTTGTATGCAATCCCATGCCAAATCAGTCATGTTGCTGAATTAGAATTCCTCTAAAATACTTGTTACAAATTATTCAAATAAAATAACATAGCTTAAAGAAGGTTCTCTGTTTCTTCCAATAAAGAGACATCACACCTCATGCAGTACCAGTCTCCTATTTAAACTATGATTGTACAGATAAGTAGTAAACCTAATTTGTGGCATAAGGCACCTTGTTAACTGTACTGAAATAAATACTGGTAAAACTGGATATTATTGCCCTTTGGTGACTGCTTAATTGTCCTCAACTACAGGGTGTTCACGTTCTGTTATCATTATAACCACATTCCATCACAGTCAAGGCTGGGAAACAGAATCTTATCATCAATTGGAAGACTACTTCCATCTTCAAATAGACAGAAATACTGCCAACATGAAATTCATTAATGCTGATGCTATGCATGTTGTACAATCTACTGAACCATTCACTACAATAAAGAATACCAAGGCCCACTTCAGTGGTAGAGCCCAAAGGTCATCATCTTTCTACCTTTTGTTGATGCCTTCTGTTTGGTATGGAATTACCAAAAGAAGTTTGACAGTTCACTCTCAATTGTTAAAAAAAATTCCTTTGGAGTAGTATAAGTCCGGAGGGCAGGCATCAGGATTAGAACTTCTAACAGCAGACATCACGGGTGATTCATTTTTACAACTGTCTTCTTTAATTTATTTTAAGACCAATCAACACTGTAGCATATCTATATGATGCATATATATAATGTATATATATACATTATATATATATATAATGTTTACATATTACTATGTTGTATTTGTTCACTTTTAGTGTAAAATATATTTTATTGTGTAGACATACCATATTTTACTTACACATTCAGCTAACGGGTTTTGAGTTGATGATCTTGCTTTTTAGTTGGCATGAATAAAGTTGCCATAACCACAAGTAAAAAAATAAATTCCTCTGGAACTACCAATTGCCTTGCCTATGGGCCTGATATCCATGGAAACATTGGCATCATAAAGGAACTTATGACCACATTTCTTTACATCATCATAGTCCAGAATTTAGTGGGCAGCTCTTCTGGCATGGTGTCTATTTAAATGACAAGAACATAACCTTTCTATTCACTGGTGGTTCCAAGGCAGTGGACAAGGTTCTCCCAGAGTAAAATGGGATGCTCACTGGCTAGTTTTCTGTATTCCTACCCCCAATGTGTTCAATTTGAATCTGAACTGCTGCCTTATGAAAGCTGTGAAGTATGGTGATATAAACTATATGGTGATGCAGTCATCTGAATGCCATCTTTGTACTGAAGACCAAATTGCTTCCTGTCATTTTAAAATTAACATCTTTATTGAATGGGCTAGCATTCACCTGCCAATCATTTATAAAATCCCATTCATGAGTATAACAATACATTTTGTTACAGCAATAGAGTAGTGAGCTTTGGGTTTCACATGATCTCCAAAGAACTAGAAGTCCATGACCATTCACCACAGCAAAAGACTTTCAGATGTGACAAGTCCCTATAATAATTCAGTTCCCAATATACTGTATACCTCCCTTTCAATTTCCACCCTGACACCTAGATAAAGGAGAGTTGCTCAGGGATCCCTACTCTATCAAATGACATCAATAACAATAACAGTACCCAGACTCTCAAAACATTAAGTGATCTTAATAATTGAATCACCAATATGTATAAAATAGTAAGGTATTTATGGGGTACAAAATAATGCAAAAAGGGTTGAATAAAAAGAGTTAAGGTTTGAATAAACAAAGCAAAATGGCAAAAGTTTCTTTTGAAGTAAATGAAAAATATATTTAACAACAAATATTGCTAGTTCACTTTGTAGCAAAATGAAGGAAAACAAAAGGAGGCTCCTATTTTTGCATGCTGTATGTGTGCACCCACTAGGATGTTCACATGCTAAGCTAAAGTATTACATCTATAAAGAACAAGTAGTCTATCAATGACAAGAAAAGTACATCTCTGGAGATGAGATGAATGTCAAAGAATAATAAATTAAAATCATTTTAATAGTATTAAAAGTAGATAAGTCTTTTAAGCAAAAAGAATAAAAATATAATTTGTTTTCTTTTTGAAACAAGGTCTCATTAGGTAGCCCTGGATAGATGGCCTGGACCTTGTTATGTAGATCAGGTTGGGCTAGAAATCATAGAGGTCCAACCTACAGTTTTGGGATTACAGCTGTGCATCACCACACATATCTGGATATATATTGTATATGTATTTATAATTTATGCTCATAAACAATATAGATATATTTAGTAAGAAAGATGAGAAAAGCTATGTGATACAATTAGACATTCTGTTACCCACACTGTGCAAGAGGAAGAATATAGATTAATGTGGTAGAAATTTGGGCTAGAATCTTAGCCTAATTTTAACTTATTTGGAACGTGGTATAAATGTGGCAGTCAAAAGCAGAACATGAAGACTGAACATGAATAAGTATTATTGTTATACTACAATTGATTATAAGTTAATTTTCTGAATTTAAATTTTGGTAGACTTTTTAAATAAAGAAACAATGACATGTTTTTGGACACCAAGGATTATGAAGATATATATGTTATTAGATGGACAGGATTAAGGGTTTCAGGGAACAGTGCAGATGTCAGGTTTCAGGGACATGAAAGCCAATGTAGACACCTAGTGACTAGGATACATAGACTTTTATGTCACATTAGACATATGTATATCACTGTATTCTCATATTTTCTTTATAAATGTTTGGAAACTGACAAGTGTGTGTCTCAGAAGGAGAAATAATGCATGTATTTGTTTAATACCACTCTGACACTGATATTTTAATATACCAGAGAAAGAAAGCACACACCAGTGGAACCAGGTATGAAGCAATAACACTTGTTTCTACACTGAGGTGACAAAGACTATTATTGTCAGTCTGATATGTTTGAGTATCAGTCGAAATAACTTACCTTGTCAAGCTATGAGTGGCTTTTAAATTCATTAAAATGTACTTTTCAAAATAGATCATGGATTAGCATCTTGGTCTATGTATTTCTCAAGTATTCTAAGCCAGCATTTCATGAATTTTCATGGTATATTTGACATGCACAACTGTCTTTATACCTTTATAAATAATGTTCAAAAGTGCTAATATAAACCTAGTTATATTAGCCTGAACTTTGTTACCCCTATACCACTATAATTTTGTAAAGCAAAATAAACATAGCTAAGAGAAATAGAGAAGAATAAATGAATGAATGAATGAATGAAAGCAAAAAGAACACAGCTATTTAATCTGATAATTGTAATCCACAGTGTTTCATTACCTAGTGTTCAGGGAGACTGAATATTATTTTTTTCCTGTTTTGTGACAAATATTTTACTCTTGCTTTGTATTTTCGTATTCACTTATATATCATACACATTTAGATTACAGGATGGTTGTTTTAGCACAATCTACATTTTGAATATAAGCATCTAATTTTTTCATCCCTTATATCCAGAATATGTTCAGAGTCAAATGATTTAATAATGGAATCTAAATATAGAAAAAAAGTCTATTCATGGATTTTAATGAACAGGGATTAAAACATGTGAATGTTCTTTTAAGGACTAAGCAAAACCAGTGACTATATATTAAGTTAGATAAATATCACTAATTTGCATAAAATACGAGCTGAACTATTTGTGTGTGTGTGTGTGTGTGTATGTGTGCGTGCGTGCATGTGTGCAGGCATGTACATGTGTAGACCTAGACATATATTTACATAGAAAAAGTTGAGTTCCATAATCAGAAATGCTCCTCCTGTTGAAGAGAGAACATCTGGTTTTGAATTCATGTCTACTCTCATTCTCACTTTTATGTGCTTATTAAAAGGAAGTATTTTAAAATGAATTTCACTGTCTAAAACAGCAAATGTTAACAGTGATTGTGACTGGCAGGGAAAACGCAGCAAGTAAATCACCATATTTTACCAAGGGAATTCATTGCTACTTCAAGGATTTGAAGGATGACTTTGTGTTTTATTACAAATTATAGAAGAACAGAAAGCTTACATTTGTGCCTTTACAAGTCTATTCTTTAACCTTTGATGGAACACTTGTCTACTTCTCTCGCCAGAGAAACTTAATATCTCTTTCAAAGAATCTTTGTATAGATTTTGCCTTACTTCCCTTTTATATGAATATGAAAACTGAGGAACCATCAATATTTCTATTTTGGCATAAAGTTAGAGTTTAAAAATATTTCTGTTTCCCTTTCTTCAGTAAGATGTCATCACATTGAATAAAGCTGGGATAGAATGGCCCTATTCATCTCCTCCATTGACTTAGTGGCAAGTGGACAGTTACATAATTGTAACCCCTGCTACATTTCAAGACAACGTCAGAATTACAGTTTTGTGCAGGCAATTTTTCATAATTCATAGACCCTGATAAATATGTAACTGAATAAATAAAATAAATAAATATGTGTGTATACATAAGTAGGTATATGTATGTATGTATGTATGTATGTATGTATGTATGTATGTATGTTCTGGCACTGTTTTTTCTCATTCTTACATTGAGTATTTACATTCAAAAAATGCTTGACCACGATCAAAAAAAACCTTTTAAGTCAGAGTATTTAAAGCAGATGTTGCTTTCTGTGTTTAAAAGTAATACTCCTTGTTGAAACAAATGAAGACTGAGCATTTAATACATCTAAAGTGAATAGGAATATTCATTTTGCTTTATGTCTTCTTTATACTTAGATATCCAGCTTAGGAAAATTTTTGTTCTTTGTCATGAAGTTATATTGTTCAATTGAATTCAATATTAAAATATATATTAATCTATTATAATATATTAATCTGTTAATATATATCAGTCAATTCTAATATATTACTCAATTAATATATATATTAATCTATGATAACAAATGTACATAAATAAAATGTATATGTGCCTACACATTTAGCTACTAAATATTAGCTACCTAAATTTATTGGCCTTTATAAAGAATTGAAAACAGGAAAAATTGATATTTAAACACGACTAAGCAAAAAAATATAGGTACTTTCAATTAGTTATTTCCACTCATTTTTTTTATGCATTGGACTTCAGCCTGATTTCTGCAGTATGAGAGCTTTATTTTGAGGCCCTTTTCACTGATTGAACTCATCTTCTTCTTTAGGAAGCAAGAATAAAAGTTTTATCCAAAATTTCTGCTAGTTATTTCAAACCTGTGTACATGTTCTTTTCTCTTAACAGTGATTAAACCAGGATTTTTAATTTATATTTTATGAATGAGTAAATACAGTTTCAAAACATCACTGACTTAGTAAAAAATGGCAAAAGAATCAATTTTATTTCTCTTCAGTGATTCACATATTGAAACATTTTTTTCAGAAACTTATTATGAACACTGGAACATAAATGGGTTTTGCCTTAATCATAGATATATAGCATAAATATATCTTATATTTTATCATACAAATGAAAAATAAGGTATTTCATTAAAATACCTATGTGATTATATTTGATACCCCTAATTATATCATGTAAATTAAAGGCTTTGGAATTCAATATTTTAAATAAGTTCCTTAATGATATAATGCCTCAATGTTGTACATTATCATTCACTTTTTAAAGGATGGTATAAAGTTATTTCTTTAACGTTCTGAAAGTTTAGGCTTCAATAGCAAACATTACTTTTAAATTCATAGTTGAGCTTGGCTCACAATAAAGGGTTGAAGTTCACAGATAACAATGAAAAAAACAGCAAAGAAGAGAAGTTCAATTTAAATTGTTGTAGTTTGTCCTTCACTACCTATTTGTTGCCAAGAGCTTTAAAATGATTGGTATCCTTAAAGGCATGGATAACATTGAAAAATAGCTATAAAATAAGTCTAGTCCATCAAATAGTAAAAACACAGATATTTGTACTTTTATTGTATTAAACAAAGACTGAAAACAAAAGAAAAATAATAGAAACCACCTCAATGCATTGAGAAGGTCATATTGCTATGCAACAATATCAACACTGGAACTCTAATTAAAATTTAAAATAAAGCAAGTGCTAAATTATCATCTAATACTGACTCAAGAAAGCATACTGTTACAAGAAATTAATACTTGCTCTAACAAAGTCACAATGAAAAATACTGCAATTAAAATCACTAAAGGGAGATAAATAACATTAAAACCTTTTTGAAGCAGCAATACCTGTTACTGTAGAAGCTTCCTAAATATATACATACTATAAAGTAGCTAAAATTCAGCTGCCCTATAATTGTAGGTCAATGTTCCAAGAATATATAATGTACTAGTAAATAAAACTTCCAGTACCAGGAATGTACTACTGTGTGGGGAGCTGACACAAGGCGGCTATCATCCTTGCAGCAATCTTGAGCCATATACCCTGATAAGAGACTTGATTACAACAGCCTACAACAGCTAAGCACACTCTGATAACATCTTGCTTTAGATACCCAGGATCTTTCTTTGGGTGTGTGAGACTTAAAGGTGTGTGACTTAGAGATCAGATTTAGAGACAAGGCCTAAGGGCATGACTTAAAGGTGTGACTTAGAGGCGTGGCTTAGAAAGCAGACAAAAGAGAATAACGTGCAGTACAACTTGGAACTAGGAACTTCACACTTGGAGGAAGAACTTGGAATTAGACATTAGGCACTTAGCACTTGGAAGAAGTAACTTGGAACTTGGAGGCACTAGGGACTAGGAACTTGGGACTAGGAAATCAAGACTTGGGACGTGGAGAGAAGAAGAGAGACTGAAGAATAAACAGGATTGAATCACACTCTGTCTGGTCTCCATTCTTCACGTTCCTCCTCAATCTCTCTCTTGCTGAACACCGACCTGCAGACTGGAGCAATTTGGGGGCAGTGCAGGCTCTAACAGTTTAGCCCCCAAGGCTTTTGGCAGTGCGGGTTCCAACATTGACAGAACAGTCTGACACACTTTGGCCCCCAAACGTGGGGTAGTGCAGTTCTCAACATTTATGGCCCACAAGCGTAGGGCAGCTCGGACTGCAACACTACTGTTCTATTGAGTTGTTGGCCAGTGAGTTCCCATAGTTCTCATAGTGTGAGAATAAATTTGTAAGTTATGCCAGAAGACACTATACATGCTCCTGAAAGAAACACAATAATCATCAATTACACACATGTATAACCTTCAAGCTGCAATGATAGCCTGTCTTACAAGATATGCCCATTCATACAATTGTGACAAAAACATTGCAGTACTAACCAACAATCTTTCTTTAATGAATTTAAGAAATGCTCCATTAAATACATTACATTGTCAGTTGGGACAAAAACTTGAAGGGTAAATCTAATACTTTGTTCTGCTAAAGAAACATTCAAATAAAATGACTCTTAATGACAGATGACTATATCCATATATTCATGTATTCTTCAACCATCATCAGAGAAATTTCTCTTTCAGTAGATAACACTTAGCATAAAATCGTATAACTTGTTCATGATGGCAATTCTTTGTTGTCAACATGACCACATCTGGAATTAATTAAAACCCAAACAGCTGGATATATCCCCGAGGGATGGAGTTTATGTGGATCTATCACTTAAGAGTAAGGACATATCAAATCTAGATATTTGAGGTAAAAAGATCTACATAAATCTGAGCCACAACTTCTAATGCCAACGTGGCAGTTTGTAAGACATCACCCATTATATTCTTTTATCTGGCTGTGTTAAAGACAGATGGAGCATAAAGAATACAAGGTGACTATAGATACCAAACCCAGACACTATTGTGGATGCCAAGAAGTGCTTGATGACAGGAACCCGATTAGCTGTCTCCTGAGAGGCTCTGCCAGAGCCTGGCAAATACAGAGGTGGATACTTTCAGCCAGCCATTTGACTGAGCACAGGGACCCCAAAGGAGGAGTTAGAGAAAGGATTGAAGCCCGGCAGTGGTGGCGCATGCCTTTAATCCCAGCATTTGGGAGGCAGAGACAGGCAGATTTCTGATTTCGAGGCCAGCATGGTCTACAGAGTGAGTTCCAGGATAGCCAGGACTAAAAAGAGAATCCCTGTCTCGAAAAACGAGAGAGAGAGAGAGAGAGAGAGAGAGAGAGAGAGAGAGAGAGAGAGAGAGAGAGAGAGAGAGAATGAGAGAGAGAGAAAGGATTGAAGGAGCTGACGTGATTTGCAAGCCCATAGGAGGAACAAAAATATTAACCAACCAGACCCCCACCAGATCTCCTAGGGACTAAACAACTAACCAAAGAGTACACATGGAAGCACCCATCACTCCAGCTGCATATGTAGCAGATGATGTCATTGTCTGGGATCAATAGGAGAAAGGCCCTTGGTCCTGTGAAGGCTTGATGCCCCAGTGTAGGTGAATGGTGTTTGGGTGGGTAGGGGAGCACCCTTATAGAAGCCAGGTGAGGGGGAATGGGATATGGGGTTTCTGGTTGAAACTGGAAAGAAGGATAAGTTTGAAATGTAAATAAAATAAATATCTAATAAAAAAAAAAAAAGAGTTGCTGTTCCAAATGTGATATCCTTACTTGAGCAGATTAACACATCATTTGGTACATGGCATACAGGTAATTGATCTGGTAAATGCTTCTTTTTCTTGGTCCCTGACCATAAGGACCACAAGAAGCAATTCACTTTCAGTTGGCAAGGCAAGAACCATACCTTCAGAATTATATCTCAGGGATCTTTTGAGATTGGAAGATCCACCTTAAATCTGAGCCATACTTTCTGGTCACAGTCTATATAGAGGATAAGGAAGAAAGAAACACTTAGTCCTTGTTTGCTTCCACTTGCTCTCAGTGTTAAATTCACTACCTAATTTGTAACAGAGCCTCACTTTCTTGAGATTTCAGCATATACTGAAGACCACTAAGACATACAGCATAGTGGACTGTAATACTAATGGATCTTGGACTTTTTAATCAGTAAACAACTATTGTTGGCCTAGCTTGAACACAGCTAGTAAACTGCTCTAATAAATCTCAGATATATATATATATATATATATATATATATATATAGATAGACTTTTGAAATCTCAAAGTCCACCCTGTGACTCTTTTTCTCCAACAATGTCATTCAAACCACCATACTTTATATATAGGTGCCATTAGCCAACACAAACTAAATTCCATTTTCTTTTCTTTTTTCTTTTCTTTTTTGTTTTTCTTTCTTTTTTTAGAGAATATGGTTATCTCTGGTGCTACATGCACTCATTGCCTCTGACTGGAGCCTGTCTGTCCTATTATCTTGGTTGTGTCAGAACTCCTCAGTGTCCAGCTGTCTCTGTGATCCTGAGATCCTGGGTGGAAGATCTCCTGGGACTCATGCTGCCTCTGGGGTCATGAACTCCTATGATCCTGGGCATGTTAGAGTTTCTTGGAGTATAGCTTCCTCTGAGTGTTGTGAGATCAGGTGCAGAGGTATGATCCTGGGCATGTTAGAGCTCCTGGGAGTCCATCTTCCTCAACTGCACTGAATACAGCAGATTCTCTGCTCCTCTGAGTACAATGGATTTTCTAGGATGGTTCAGGATATGGTGTCGTCACAGGAGCAGACCAGCTAGGAGACAGCCTGAGCAACATGGACCAATCAGACAGGACAGAAGTGGAATGGTATTTGGGACGATGAGGATTTGATTGTTGATGGTTCCTGAGTGAACCAGGCTCCCAGCTGCAGCTCTGGGGCTTCTGGTTTGGTGGAGGGTTCTTACCCATTGCTCTGAGTACAGTGGTTCCTCAAGGATAGGTCAGGATCTATCTTCATGGGAGCAGAACAGAACTTCATGGAGTCTGCCCCAGGAAAAAGACCAAGCAAGGCATAGCTGCATTGATTATTCATATTGTATGATGATAAATGATGAACTGATATCTGCGACAGGATACAATGGTTAATTTATTTTATCTATAAATGGTAAATGATGAAATTATTTTATCTATAAATGCAATTACCTGTATTAACCATTTTTGTGATAATAGAGTTGCATAAGAGTATTTTTTCAGATTATTCTTTTCTAGATATATTTGAGGGTGCTGAAAAAAAATATCCACAACTTAGACATCTATTGCCATGTAATTTAGCTAATACTCAATGAGAGTATTAGCTAAACAGTAAATTAATGTGTTCTTTAAGTATTATCATTGTTTCTGAGAATATAAAATATTGTCCATTCTATAAGAAACCTCACTTTGGATTTGCATGTGATACTCAGTTTAAATATTCTCAGTTTAAATATTCTTTAAGTATTCATTATCTGGTCAGAATAGTACACTGACACCAATGAAGATTTTAAGCTTCAAAAATGAAGTGCTTATAAGAATAAACCACTTGCTGGGCAGTGGTGGCACAAGCCTTTAATCCCAGCACTTGGGAGGCAGAGGCAGGCAGATTTCTGAGTTTGAGGCCAGCATGGTCTACAGAGTGAGTTCCAGGACAGCCAGGGCTACACAGAGAAACCCTGTCTTGAAAAACAAACAAACAAACAAACAAAAAACAACAACAACAAAAAGAATAAACCACTCAACAAAAACCCTCATCCCTAATTGTCACTGTTATGGACACAGAAGAAAGTTCTACCAAATGTGTGGCCAATGAGGGAAATAAGGAATTTAGAAAACCCTATTAAAGTTACTGATATATTTAGTAACCGATGACACTGCCTTAATTCTAAAGCTTCCTCCTTAAATACGCTGTTTGTTTTACTTGTCAATATATTTCCTGTTAACTTTCTGTTGCAAAAGCCTCGTACTGATTATTTGCTTTCAGAGAAAAATATTGAACTGGAAACATTTTCACAATGTATTTTTGTTCTAAATTACTGTTGACACTTATGTTGTTGGCATACAGAATTGCTCTAATCTCTTTTTAGGTTCCAAAATGTCCTGCTGGGCTAACCTGAGTTTAAAGCACAATGGCTTCAAAGCCTGCTGTGATTTTTAACACATTTACATTGAAATTGTTACTGGACACATCATAAGTACAAAAGACCATTTCATGAAATATAACTGGCTATTTAGTTTACATGACACCATAGACCAAAATTAATAAAAGATTTTTCTCCACAAACTTATTAATAACAATGTATTTATACATTTATGTATTATGTTTGCCTCTTATACCAGTAACCCTTTTATTACTATTTATGATTTTTATTTAAATATTTATTTTTAAGTATTTATGAGTTCTGTATTTACATAATTTCACTTCTTCATGTCTTCTCCCTAATGTCCACAATATTTCTACTTCCTTTCAATTTCATGACCTTTTATTTTTATAGTAATTATTATTTCCTACACCTACACACATATATTTAACAGTATATTGACATTCAATGAATTTTTTTAAAATTCAAAATTATACACACATAACTATATGTGTGTGTGTGTGTGTGTGCGTGCACACACGCGCATGTATGTGCAGAAAAGGCAGAACATTGTATGACCTGCTTCTAGACAGTGTCTTCTAGACATGTTCGAGAAGCTACACCAACAACATGGCTGCCAATTAATGTTGATACACCTATGGCATTCCTTATGGAATTGTGGAAATTTAACAAGGCCCCACCCTGTAAATATCTTGGGATAATTCTAACTAAGCAAGTAAAAACTTGTGTGATTTAGAACCTTAACACTTTAAAGAAAAAAATTAAGATGATGTCAAAAAATTGGAAAGATTTTTCATGTTCATATGTTGTTAGAATTTAAATAGTAAAAATTGCCATTCTACCAAAAGTATTCTAGAGACTCAATGTAGTCCCTATCAAAATTTCATCACAATTTTTTGCATAACATGAAAGAACAATTTTAAACTTCATATGGAAACACACACACACTCACACACCAAATAAAAAATCCTAACATAGCTAAAACACACTTGAATGATAAAAAAAAAATGATGAGGGTATAACCATATCATCATCTCAAATCTAAAATTTTACTACTGAGTATATATATATATATATATATATATATATATATATATATATATATATATATTTTTGCCAAAACAGACAGGTTGATTAGTATTGTTAAATTGAAGACCCAGACATAAGTTGCCATGCCTACTTTTTGAAAGAATCCAAAATATACACTTTAAAAGAAGACAACATCTTGAACAAATTGTGTTGGTCAAAGTGGATATTTGCTTGTAGAATAATATTAATAGATTCATACTTTCACCCTGCATACAACTCAACTACAAATAAATCAATTGGCTATGCTGAATCTGATATAAAACAAAGTAGTGAATAAAATTGAAGTTATTGTCATAGGGATTAGCTTTCTGAACAGAAGAGTGTAAATTAAGCTCAAGCATTAAGAATAACAATCAATAAATTGGACCTTATGAAATTGAAAGGCTTCTCTACTTCAAATAACACCATTATTTGTGTAAAGCCACAGTTTGCCGCACAGGAAAAGATTTTCACCAACTCCATATCCTATTTAGAGCTATTATGCAAAAAATATAAACTTTTTTTTTCGAATTGGACATCAGAAAAACAAATAACCGAATTAGAAAATGGGGGCACAGATCTAAACAAATAATTCTCAAAAGAGGAAACTCAAATGGCTGAGAAGCACCTAAGGATACCTTCATCATCTTTAGTCATCATGAAAATGGAAATCAAAACTACTTTAAGTTTTCATCTTACAGAAATCAGCATGTCGAAGCTTAATAAAACAAAATTCTGGTAAGGATGTGGAGTGATGGGAACACTTACTTATTTTTGGTATGAATACAAACTTGTAATCAGTATGTAAATCAGTGTGGCTGCTACTCAGAAAGATGGAATTGATATTCTTTAAGAATCTAGCTATGTTGTTCTTGTGTATATGCCCAAATGACACTTCATCTTACTACAGAAACACTTTTTCAACTATATTCTTTTCTTCTTATTTTATAACACCCAGGGCTTACAAACAATCTGGAAGTCCTTCAACATATGAATGAATAAGAAAATATAGCACTCTTGCACTGTACAATTCTACTCAGACATTTAAAACATGAAATCATTAATTTCACAGGTAAATGATATGACCAGAAAAAAGAAATCATTCTGAGTAAGGTAACTCTGACCCAGATAGAAAATATGGCATATTTTGCTCATATGTAGATATAAGATGTTGTCATTGATAAACAAGCTACAGTATAATCATGGAGGTTATGTAGAATAAGGTAATAGCAGGTATAGATGGAATGCCCTAGGAAGGGAAAATCCAACATATACTTACAGATGAATTTGAGGTGGGATGACTGGAATAGTAGGATCAAACAGGGAGAGCACAGAAGTGGAATTAAGAAGTAGAATTAATAATTAATTAACTAATTAATTATTAAGGAGGATTGACAAATGGAACAGCTACAATCAAGGTCCACTTGTCAGATGGAAACTTCATGCAGTAGAAACTTCCCATATATATAATCTAAATGAAATTGTCAAATATGAGGGGAGGCAGAGCCCCAACTGTACATGTCTCTTCATCAAAGTGAACTCACATCCCTCAAATTGTTTACATCTAATTAAATTATTGGCCAAAGGAATTTTATGGAACCCCTAAACAACCCATACTATTGCCTTCTAAACACAATCTGTCTGGCACACATATAACTCAAATTGTGGCAGAATGTACCAGACCTGTATGAGTGTGCACCAGATGGAATTCTAGAGCTGAAAGAAGTAGACACATACACTGTCCCTAACACAAATGCTAACTTCAATTTATCTCTACTTGTAAATGAGAAATTAGTTTTCTCACAGAGAACCTCACTGGAGAAACATCCACTTTTCAGAGTATACCTCAGGCCCAGCAGTAAATGGACAAATTCAAAATAAGCTTAATAATGGAATCTTTGCACTTTGCAGGTTTGTTTTCTATTTTTGTTGGTTTTTTTGTTGTTAGATTTTTTCTTTTTCTTTTTCTTTTTTTTTTTTTTTTTTTTGTCTTCTCATAATGTTAAGACAGGGCATTTTTTTCATTACCATATAGGTCCTTTGCATATATATTATAGCTCCTGGATTAGTGACCTTATGGGAGTTTGTGACATGTGTGTCTCTGCATCTATATGTGTTTCTTGAATTTCTTTTTGGGGGTTTCTTTATTGTTTGGTTGTTTTGTCATAGTCTGAAGTTTTTTAAATCTTGTTACAGTGTACAATTATTCCTTAGATGCCTGCTTGCTGTCTAAGGAAGACAGAAAAATGTGGATCCAGATAAATGGGAAGGTAAAGAGTAACTGAGAGTACCAGTGAGAGGGAACACTATGATCAGAGTACATTTTATAAAAGCATCTATTTTCAAAAAAATAACATAATGAGCTGTAGACTATCAGAAGCCTATTGCCTTTCAGTTGTTTTTAGCTGGTCCCAACCCCCACCCAAACAATATAGGCTGTTATTATTGTAATAATTTGCTTCCCAGAACTTGAGGATAAGTCCTTTTACTGAAGACTATAAACCTTTTAGATATAGGGCTTTGAAGAATGGAGCTGTAACTGGTCTTTAAGCCTTCTCCCCAAGGTCCTACTCTCAAGTATCTGAAGGTGTTATAATGCTTCCAATGGAGAAAATTAATCAATAATTCCAGCCAGTAGTAAAGCCTGTAAAAGCTGACAATGAACAACCAACCCAGAAGATGTCTTTTATGTTTCAATAGCAGGGAAACCAACAACTATGTGCTTGCATTCATAGACTTCTGAGAAGAATGAAATTGATATCTGGTACTGTAAAGAGAGCCAACACTTTATAGCTAGCAATGTCACAGTCCCTAAAGGAAAACCTACATCTGACATTTTCTTACAAACAATATGATTAAAAACTGTACTCTAAATACTTAACTTTATATCCACCAACATGTACAGATCTCACCCCTCATCAAGGAGAGATATTTTATTACAGATGGAAACTATAACAAAGATCATAACTCATGCATCTATAGAACAACATCTGAACCTTAGGCTCAGGAAAAATTTTCTGATGAAAGGACAGGACGATAATTTTTTGAAGTTTGTTTGAGTGATTGAAGACGAATCCAAATTATATTAGTACTTTACATTTCATAATATATTTAAATACCTCTGTTTGTTTTGTGTTTTTAAAGAACTATTTGTTATTTCCTATTAAACTTACTATGATCAACTTTCTTTTATATTTTATTGAAGTCATTATTTCTAATACTTTATTATTTTTAATATTTCTAATCAAGCAGTTTTAAATGCTACAAGTAAATCTGCAGACCATCTAGTATAGTATTGATAGTTTCATAGTAATGATGGTTGTAATTAAAAACATGGAATATTTTTTTCATCTTCATATAATATTCAACTTCTTCAATGTTTTTTTCATTTAAAGTTTAGTGATCTTTCACCTTGTTGATTAAATATGTTTTTAATTTTCTGTAGCTATTTCTAAATAAAATTATATCTATTTTAAATGTGATTGGATTTCACTGTTATGTTTCAAATAATTGTAATTGGCTTATTGGTAATTTTACTTATTTTGTTTCATTGTGTCTTATGATTTTGTTGAATTCTTTTCATTACTTCAACTAGTTTCAGGTAGAAACTTTTATTTACACAGATGATCATGTAATATGCATATAATTATGCTTTGATTTGCTCATTTCCAATTGGGAAAAATATACTTCTTTGGAATAATCACATACTACAAGTATTAACATTATCCATTGTTATTACCAAGCAACTCTTTTGCATAATGGCAAAGGGTTGAAAAGCTTGTGTAGTCTACATTCTTCCAAATAAAAATAAAGCATGGGTCTCTTCTAGTGAGACTGTAATTTGCTCATGGATTTCCAATGCTGTTTCTGGAATTTTTCGGGCAAAAAATTATTTTGTATAATGTTATAACAGCAAAGATGCATAAATATGCATATATATAATGTATATATACATATATACATATGTATATATACATATGTGTATACACACACACACATATATATTATATATATAATATATATATGTGTGTGTGTATATTATATATATATAATATATATATATATATATATATTATATATATATATATATAATATATATATTACATTTCCACAGACTCTTAGAATGTATACCAAAGATCAAAGATTAGTAGCAGTAAAAAAGTGGCCAGCTACTAGTAATTTACTGATAGGACTGTATTAATTATAACAAAGGCATCTGTGTTATGTGTTGTGGTAATGCTAGGGAAAGTTCTCCACGTGTCCTGAAAGAAAGTAGATGGTTATACTTTTCTACTGTCTTTGCTCTAGTTTATGTAAACTTAAAAAAAAAAAAAAACCTTTTAAAGTAGTTTGTTAATACATGTTATAAATAGTTTAATACCACAGGTTTTGTTTTAAATATGCTTTCCAACTTGTGACATTTGAAATACATTTTTTTGAAGTCCTAATACTTGTTGATTGTTTTTGCCCTGTTAGGTGATAGAAAAGGGTCAGTGGCATTCAGTGGGAAGAATGCCTTTTTTTCCCAACTGAAACTAAGTTCTTTAGTAATTCCTAGGAGAATGAAAGTCTGTGCTATGGAGACATAATTTGGCATTTGAGTGATGATTTTCTTCCTGCAGATCTGTGAAGGGATTTTTTCTAAAGTTAATCCTAGTAAAGAGAAAATAATGTTAAGAAAAAAAATGTAGAAAACAGTTCTTGACTCAAAGTCTATCAAAATCAATTGTTTCTTAAGCTCCTGATAGCATGCATAGAAGTTACACAAATTTGTCAAATTGTCTTTAAAATCTCACAAAGAGTGATCAGCACCAGTGAATTTTGATCTAGTGTGATGATATGAGTTGTGGCTCTTTCAGTACTCTCATATGCACTTTCCCTCAGTTCTCTTTTTGGGTTAATGAAAGTCAGTACAATTTAGTTTTTCCATAATTCCACATGTCCCAATTTGTGCTGAACATGAAAGAATTTCTTATTCTCCACACTTTGACAAATATTATTCTCTAATTTAACCAATACTTCCTGTGCAAAAGAACTTCTCAGCTCCACAGGCTACTGTATATTTTCCTCTTAGTTTAATGACCTACCTAGTCACAGGCCTTTGTTTCATCAGATTCATATTTCTTTCAGAAGAGCAGACCTCTAATAATAACTAATTAGTTACATACAATGTATCTGTGCAACTATTCTTCTGGTGGGGACATGTTTTCCTGATGGATAAGTATTATAGTACATAAGGCTGATACTTGGTTAATAAAGTTTATGAGTTTTCTCCCCTAGCAGTTCTATTGCATCTTCATGTACTATGAATACTAGTAACTAGGGAAAAAAATCCCACTCAGTTCCAACTAGAATTTTCTATTTTTTACAACCAAAGTGTGTAGTGTCATTAGAAATAGTATTTTACTATTATGTTTTGGTGGTAAAGCAGGTGAAATATCAAAATCTGGGCTTCTTTACAGGCTTCTAAAACCTCATATAACTCATATAACTCATATGCAAGCATTCCAAGACTGGTGCTGGTATATTTATGTAAAAGTCTATGCCTTCTAGAAGCAAGTATATCAACCCACAAAGAATGCTTCTATTCCATGTTCCATTTATTCATAGTATTACTATTACATACATCCTAAAATTTGGGTTTTACTTTGGAAAAAAGTCAAATGATACACTACTTTCTTATGCATCCTTAGGTTTGTCAATCTTGCTTTTACATTTACCACATAAGCACACTCAAACCCTATTTAGATAAGTTAATGCTTAGTTGTTCCTGCCTCTAATTATTTATTCCTAATTCCTTTCTGAATTGGCCTAAAGTGACCACACTGCTGTTTCTTAACCATTTCTCCTTCTCGTAGATTTTTTTCACTTTCAAATTTGTCACTTAAATATTTTCTCATTCACTCAGGTAAACATTTGTAAAACATTTTTGAACACTACAACATAGTTACCACATTAGTGTTTGGAGCTTCAAATTAAAATGGCGACAAGTTTTAATATCCCTAGGAATTACAATCTTACAGTACCTCGCAATGGTTATAATTACATAACTTTATGTGAAGAACATTTACTGGTACATAAATTAAAAAGAAAAAGAACAAGCAAATAAACAGAAGAGTTCAAGTCAAGAGATCAAAAGAAACTTGTACCCAGAAGTGAATGATTCACTTAGTAATCCTTAGCAAGGACTCAATTTTCAGTATTGTTGTCCTTGACCCAGACAGCATGTAGCTAAAAATGTATGAAAAGCTTTACTCTAATGTAGACCCTGGCAGAATAATGTTTCTAAAGTAATTTCAAAGTGAAAAGAAGAAAGCAATAATCACAGTGGTTGGTAGATTGGAGACTGTGGGAATATACGCTCAAAGGAAAGCCTTCTCTAAATGAAGAGAAATGAGGGAATCCACTGCAGACAGACTCGCCCTTGTGCAGCCAGATCTGTTTTGACTCAGCTTATTTTCCCCATCACTGAAAAAGGGCAGCTGGGCCATCAATCATAGTCAGATCATTTTTTTCTGTGTTAAATAGACAACTTGTCAGGTAGGTAACTAAATATGTGTTATGCTCCAACAATGTCACTTAGAAGCAGAATCAACACTCTGAGCATGACTTTCACAACACAACATTTCATTACTAAGACGGCAGCAGTTCCAATAAAGCTCCGAGGGCAATTTCACAACAGCCAGTTCAGAGAAGTCAAAGTCAGTTGAACTTTAGCTGAATAGAAAATGTTACTTCGGAACAAAGTCAACCTGCTTGAAACAGTTTCCCTACTAACTCATTTATATCAGAACACTGAGAAGACAGAAATTTTCATTGTTTTAGGATGTAGAATTAAGTCTGTACTTTAAACTTCAAATACTAAACAAGAAAATGAATGTTGTAAAACAGATTTTAAATTCATGTTGAATAATAATTAGATCATATCAGTGACATGTATGTAGCAAAAGACTCACATTAAAATTGATTTTATTTTATATAATTCCCTAGACATGTGTTAAGAAATGATACTATAACTTAATAAACACTTTGAAGAGAATAATGTTGTCTATATGATTATTCTGAAGAAAACACTTCAAACTGCATTGAATGGCCTTTTTTTAAATGATAGTATGTGAGTACAGTTTAGGAAGCCTTGGTGTACATAGAAAATGACAGTGTCATTTTGAACTTGTTATTAATTAAAATATGTCTATTGGAATTGAAGGAGCTTGAAGATCACCTCGAGAAATACATGAGATAGGAGAAAACTACATTAGCTTTTCAAAAATGAGGGATTATAAATTAGATAAGAAAAACAATAATTAAGTCATTTAATGGTGAGGTGTTCCATCAACTGGTAGAGCAAATTGAGTTCCACAATATTACTCACATTTGCCATCTAAGCCTAAAATGTGACTGCAAAGGGAAAACTCATTCTACCATACAGAAGAATAAATTCATTAGGTAAAAAAGCAGTAAATTAACAGGAATTTCCATATATATATATATACATATAAAATATATATGTCACACATGCACACACACACACAAGCAAATAAACAGAAGAGTTCAAGTCAAGAGATCAAAAGAAATTTGTACCCGGAAGTGAATGATTCACTTAGTAATCCTTAGCATGTGTGTGTGCATGTGTGTGTGTAGAGAGAGAGAGACAGACAGAGAGAGACAGAGACAAAGAGATAGAGAGACAGAGTATATGCAGGTATGTGTAGGTATGTGTATTTGCCTGTCTGTTTTGGTACAAGCACAACTACTAGAGTTACAGATCAGGGTTAATATAACCAGCTAATAAAAAATCTTTAAAATAAATGTAGCCTATGATAAGGTACACTAGGTTTATTTGTGCTTATGAGAGCTGGCTCTGTAGCCCAAGCAGAACTGGACTTTATTTTAGAGTGCAGTCTAATTTGAAAAATAGTAATTCCTCAATCTTTGAGTAAAGAGTATGAGAGTGAACCACCATACCTCTTTGTGCCCCAAAACATGTATTTTCAAATCATTATCCAGTTTTAAATAGTCGTATCTTTATATATTTTGGACATTAGTCCTCTATCAGATGTGGGATTAGTGAAAGATTTTTCCAAATCTCTAGGTTGCCCATTTGTACTATTGATTATCTCCCTTGTCTTACAAAACCTTTTCAGTTTCATGAGGTCCCATTTATCAATTTGGATCTTAGAGCCTGAGCCATTGGAGTTCTGTTTAGAAAATTTGCCCCCTCCCTTTTGCTCTAATGAGTTTGTGACTCTTCCCACTTTTTGTTCTATTCTATCCAGTGTATCTGTTTTTATTTTAATGTTCTCAATCACTTGGACTTGAGATTTGTGCAAGGTGACAAATATGGATCTATTTTCATTTTTCTATATACCAACTGTCAGTTAGATCAGAACAATAACCAACTGTGAGTCACTAACTTAATCACCATATATTGCAAAAGGAAGCTTCTCTGTTGAAAGATGAGATATGCATGAATCTGTTGTTATAATGATAAGTGATTTATAGTTTGTTTAATCCTATAACTGCTTAGTAGAGTAATAGTAGTAGGTTCTCAGTAGGATGTAGGACTGTCTAACCATAGATTGTTTGCTCCCAGTACTGGTGCCAGGTATGCATTTAAACTCAGGGTACTCACCTAAATTTTAATAAGAAAGTAGTTGATTACTTGAATGTTTTGTCATTATAGTTTTGTTGTCATTATAGACAAAGCTACTCTTTGTTGAAGATATTTTCTAACTAATAAGATTTACATGAATATCCCTTTGTCTCATAACTGGCATCAAATAATTGTCAAAAGCAACTTAAGGGAAAGAACATGTATTTTTGTTAACAATCCATAAGAATGGAGTCAACCTTGATATAGAAGATGTAGCAACTACAGAAGTTATGTCAGTATACTTATATATCAACTACAGCAGTTATGTCAGTATACTTGTATATATAGAAAAAATGGTAATCCGAATACTACTGTAAATTTTGTATTTTGTTTTTCAGTACTGTGCTAGTCCATGAAGTATTGCCATCACATTTATGCTGAGTCTTCTATCTTCAGTTAAACATTGTTAAAAAATTGCTCAAAGGCATAAATTGAGGTTTATTTTCTAGAAATCTCTAAATCTGGGCAATTGATCATAAAGATTAATCACCCCAAGTTAACCATATCTCAATGTGACAACTAAACACTTCATTTTAAGGGTTGTATTTATATGTATATTATATGAATGCTTTGCCTACATGTATGTATATGAACCACCTGCATCCTTGGTGTCTGCAGAAGCCAGAAGAGTATGCCAGATATTCTGGAGTTGGGGTTATAAATAGTTATGAGATACTATGTGGATTCTAGAAATAAATCAAGCACAGTGTCAAGATTATCAAGCACTCTTAACTACTGAACAATTTCTCTAGATGTATAAACATATACCTTTAATTTTATTAAATTAAATTTATTAAATTTAATTAATTCCACCTCTGTTCCTCAAAGACTTACGCCAATATCATAATGTAACACATACTTATTTAATTTGTAGGAGTTCTTGAAATCTTAACAATTTTGATGGGGTTAAAAATCTCAAAGTTCAAAGCTACTTCTAATTATTAAGCTTATTGCATAATTTTGACTTACCATAAAATTTAAAATAAGAATAAATTGAACCATTTCAAAACGTTATGTACAGAGGAAGTATTGAAGTATTTATGTTGCAAAAGGAAGTAACACTAGGGTACTCGTTCTTTAATTTTTATATTCTTAATCTATATTTTCCTCTTTTTACCATAAAGGTACTTTATGCATATATATTGTGGGCTCATATTAATGATATTATGGGATTTTTGAGTGTGCAAACAAGTGAATATATATATATATATACTGTTTGGGAAATCTCCTCCCCCAATGCTAATGAGTTCATGGCTCTTTTTCACTTTCTAATCTACTAGATTCAGTGTATCTGGTTTTCCTATTCCTATTTGTTAGGTTTTTTTTTCATCTTACTTAATGTTATTATCCCATAGAAACATGTTTGTTTGCAAATGAGAGACATACTATGGTGGACCCTGATAGAAGGGAGTTAAAAAAAAATAACTGGCAGGAGTAAGAGAAGAATCCATAATCAGAATATGTCATATGAGATAAAAAGTCTCTTTTCAATGAAAGGAAAAAAATATTGACAAGCCAGACATATACAATTATTAGAATAATTATTCATTGGATACATTTACAAAATACTTCTTCAAGTAAGTCTCAGCAAATAATAAGGAAGAAGAGGAAGAAAAATGTGAACTGCCAGAAGAGTAGGAATAGGGCTGTGATGTGATGACTGTAGATTTGATGTTATAAAGATATCACACGTTTCATTATAACATTAGAGTTTACACTCATAAAGTCTCAACAACATCTCTGCCCAAATGTGAGCTGAAGAAAGGTGTGACAAGCTTGATAGAGACAATCTCACTGGCCTCAATTGTACAGAAAGCATTACAAGCAATAAAGGAAAATTGGGAATTGAAGAAGCAGGCATCCCCCCAAAAAGATCACAACAGTTCATTTACAGTACAACTTGTCAGCCCTGAGAACATGCATGCATGCAACATTACAGTACAACTTGTCAGCCCTGAGAACATGCATGTATGCAACATTATATGGACCGAACATGTTATATTTAGCAATATATCTATGTATGCACACAAATATATATGCATACAATAGCAATTAGTCATTTAAAAAGTCCATAAATTTGAAGGGAAGAAGGGACAGGAATATGGTAGGGATTGGAAGGAGGAAAGGGAAAGGAGAAATGGTGTCTTTTATTGATAATAGCAAAAAGAATTAAAAAATCAAAACCAGATACATTGAATCTAATAATTATGTTATAATGAATCTAATAGAATAGAAAGTTGGAAAGAGCCTCATACTCATTTGCACTGGGAAAATTTCTCTAAACAGAACCCCAAAGGCTCAGGATCTATGATCAAGAATTGATAAATGGGACCTAATGCCTTCTGTAAGGCAAAGGACATAGTCAATAAGATAAATCAGCAACCTACAGATTGGGAAAAAATTCTTCACTAACCCTACATCTGATAGAGAGCTAACATCAAAAATATATAAAGAACTCAGGAAGCTAATCTCTAAAAAATTAAAACAACCCAATCAAAAATGGAATATACATCTTAACAGAGAATTCATAACAGAGTAATCTCGAATAGCTGAGAAGCACTTAAAGAAATTTTCAAAGTCCCCAGTTGGTTTGATTGTTAAATCAAGTTTTCGGTAGCCAATGGCTGGGCAGGACTTTAGGATTCCAAGACAAGGGACTGAGAAAGGGTCTAAAGTAGATATCATGTTTGAGAGGGACTGAACATGGCCATCACTTAGGTGCTGGAGAACTCAGACCAAGAGAGCTGAAGGTCTGGGTCTGGGGCAGCCAAGAAGGTATATAGATTTTAATAAGTAACTCAAGAATATTGGAGGGGAGTTTGTTAGCTACATGGCGGTTAGGAAGTGGTCCAGCCATTGAACTGTTTAAGGCATATCAAAATATAAGGCTGTGTGTGTCCTTCATCTGGGAACCCAGAACACTAGGGTGGGTAGCAAGGAGTGTCACCACAGCTGCCAGGATCAATTCAAGTAGCTTTATTTGGGTTCAGCAGCAGATGGCATCCACCATGCAAATGAGAACTCTCTTAAAAAATAATTGAAAATTCCTGATTGGAAAACACGCACCTTGCCTTAAGATTTAGGCGCTGAGGAGAACTGGTTTCTTAACAGAGCTATGCAGTTTGGGACTAGAATACGTGGGGTTGGGGCTAAGATAAAAGGCGAGCTAAATTGGCAAGCATTCTGGGGTTTATGGCTTAAGCTAGAACATGTCTATATGCTGCAAACTGACAACTCTGAGTGGTGGGCTTAGAAACCAACCTGAGCTCTTCTCAAAGGCTTATAAGCTGTGTCAGACAGACTGAGCTTAGTGGTGCTGGGAGCCCTTGCTGTGCAAGGAGACAAACTGCTCAGAAGTCAAAGAGAGGCAGACTATAGAGGCTGCTTGCCTCTTACAATCAAGTGAAGGGATTAAAAATAATGGAATTTTAAGAATTCAATGCCTCATAAGCAACTGTCCTCTTCGAACATGGGCTTCACTGAAATTCTGGGATTGCATAGCCTTGCATGTGACAAAATGTTAGCCTGGGAATAGGCTTATACAGTAAGTAGAAGAAAATTTAATTAAAATTATATAGGAAATAATATTAATTTAACTCATAAAAAAAAAGGTGATATAGTATATGTACCTACAGAGATGTTAATCTCTATAGAAGAGAAAATGAATGAAAGTTGATTTAAGTGTTTTTAAGGATAGAGAGGAGGGATAATGATAATTGCTTTAAAGAAAATTTGAAGTCTATGCTATCACAGGCAGCTGGGTTCTTTGAATATGGGCTCCATAGGAATTCTTGGATTGCTTAACCTGTCTTATGACACACTGATAATCTGATAATAGGCTGACATTCTTTTTTTTTTTTTTTTTTTTTTTTTTTTTTCAGTTTTAACCAACTTTTTTTCTTTTTTTCTTTTTTTTTGAATTAGATCTTTCATTTACACTTCAGATACCATCCTGTTTCCCCATTCCCCCCCTTAGAAAACCCCTATCCCATGCCCCCTTTTCATTTTGCATTTATACATTTTTTTAAGAAATGTTAATCATAGGCTTTATAAGTTTGGTATTGTTCAATCAGAGGTGTAACCCACTACCCAACCTAGATATATCAACTATCTTTGACTGGTGGAGATACATGAACATCTGCTTCCCTGTCTCCCCCCTCTATCTCTCTTTCATCACCTAGCTTCTCCTCTCCTTCTTCTTCTCCTCTTCTTACTCCTTTTCTTCCTCTCAGTACTCCTCCCACCTTAGCTCCTCCTACACATCACCCTTCCTGTTAGAAGGAAACTTTTCTATCAGAATACAATTAGAGCATAATTATGCCTATTTGTACCAGTGAGGTACAAGATAGTCCTAATACCCAGTCCATCCTTTTGTTGACTAACCAGCACCTCTGTCATCTATCCTAACTAAAACACTTAGTTCTGAACCTGGCTTTTTCCTTGGCTTTAGGATGAATGTCAGCTGATGACCATACACTCAGATCTTTTCTCTCAAAGTAAATAGCTATAAGTTTTCAACCCCATCAGAAATCCAGAATGACTGAGTTGACTATAATTGTGGGAAGCACAAAGCATAGCTTCTAAAACTTAGCCAATTTATAGAGACCTCTGAACACCTGGACACTCGCTCTACTTCAAAACGTTGGAGCATCTGTTCTTCTGCCTTCTGGCCCAGGATCATCTGACAGACCTTAGTGCTGCAGAATTATTAAGGGCTGATTACTCTGTCTAGGCAGATATAATCAGTCGACTATTCTGCAAGTGTGTCCTTTTCTGGACAGTAATTTGTCTGTAGAAGGAAAGTGGCAATTCTTGCCTAGTGGCTGTCTCACCATAACTGGAGTAACTCCAAGGATGCTCAATTTCTTCTTAGAATTTAACATAGGAAGCTGTCCGGAGCAGACAGGTCTCTAATGAAAATGAACATTAATACTGAAATGTTTGTCATGTCAATTCTAAGGATTTCTGATGTTTTGAAAACCAGCTATCCATGTAAGGTAATCTGGACTGTTGCCTGTTAACTCCACTCAGCTATTTCTAAATAAAACATAGAGAACACCCTTATAATAAACTCCAAGTCATGAATTTGCTATAGTCCCTTAACTCACAGGCTGACCATCTCAAATCAGTTAAAAAAGTTAAAGAAGGACTGGGTCTAAGCTTTGTATTCCTAAGTGTGTTATACTGGTACAATGCCTATGAGAGTAACAATATTCATCTCACTCTTATATCACTAAGAAGCTCATGCCAATGAAAACCTTAAAATTTGTAAACAAAGTAAATTGGTGCCATTTAAGAATTTATATCTTCATCTTTATATTAATTATACAGATTTCTACTAATAGGTTATGGCTATGCAATAAACCCTAGCTAATCCTCTCTATTCCGACAAAACCACTACTTTTCCCTAGGGAGACAGCCCAACATTTACCACCTTAGTCCCCATGCCCAGGGAATAGGGGCGCTGACTCATCATTAGCTTCTTCAAGCTGATTATGGGCGTTGAGATATTAGAAGAGGAGTGGGGGGGGAGAGCAAGTTGACAATCCTCTGATGCTGTGTCTTCGCTGCCTCCAGATGGAATTCACGGACCTCAGAGGTTTGAGCAGGTCTGCCCAGCTTGCTTGTTGAGTAGATACACCAAGGCTGATCATTCTGCAATATACAATTCTCAAAACAAATTTTAGTATCAAGATAGTTTTTTTTTTTAAAGAGGGCTGACATTTTATTAAGAATGTTGGTTCTAACCGCTTTTCTATTTTTCCCCTCTTTTATTGGATATAATATTTACATTTCAAATTTTATCCCCTTACCATATTTCCCCCACCACCCAAGAACCCCTTATCCCATCCCCCCTCCTCCTGCCTCTATGAAGGTGTTACCCACCTACCCCCAGCCTCCCTCCCCACTCTCAGATTACCCCCCCTCAGTTCTCAGCCTTCAGGGTACCAATGATCTTGTCTCCCACCTATGCCCAACAGGGCCATCCTCCCCTACATATACAGCTGGAGTCATGTGTCTCTCCCTATGTGCACCTGGGCTGGTGGTTTAGACCCTGGGGAGCTCTGGCTGGTTGGTATTCTTGCTCTCCTCACAGGGCCACCAGCCCGTATGGTTCACGGTTCCCTCAATTTACTCTCTAACTCCTCCATTGGGAACTTTGATCAGATTAATGGATAGCTGTGGGTATCTGTCTCTGGGTATGTCCGACTCTGAGAGACCTCTAAGGAGACAGCCTTATCAGGCTGCTGTCAGCTTTCCCATCCTGACATCCCTATCAGCGTCTATTTTTGGTGACTGCCTATGGAATGAATACCCAGACACAATGGTCTCCCTACAACCCCCCCTTATGATTCTGACCCACACTGTGTCTCCATATTTGCTCCCTTGGTTATTTAGTTACTCCTTCTAAGAAAGACCTAGGCATCCTCACTTGTTCTTTCTTCTTCATGAGCTTCGGGTCTTCTGGTAGTTGAATCTTTGTTGTTTCAAACTTTTGGGCTAATCTCCGCTTATCAGTGAGTAAATACCATGTGTGTTCTTTTGTGATTGGGTTACCTCACTCAGGATGATATTTTCTAGATCCATCCATTTACCTAAGAATTTCTCGAATTCATTATTTTTAATAGCTGAGTAATATTCCATTGTGTAAATGTACCACATTTTTTGTATCCATTCCTCTGTTGAAGGGCATCTGGGTTCTTTCCAGCTTCTGGCTATTATAAATAGGGCTGCTATGAACATAGTGGAGCATATGTCTTTGTTATTTGTTGAGGCATTTTCTGGGTATATACCCAGAAGTGGTATAGCTGGGTCCTCAGGTAGTGCTATGTCCAATTTTCTGAGGAACTGCCAGACTGACTTCCAAAGTGGTTGTACCAGCTTGCAACCCCACCAACAATGCAGGAGTGTTCCTCTTTCTTCACATCCTCGCCAGCATCTACTATCACCTGAGTTTTTGATCTTAGCCATTCTGACTGGTGTGAGGTGGTATCTCAGTGTTGTTTTGATTTGCATTTCCCTGATGACTAAGGATGTTGAGCATTTCTTAAGGTGCTTCTCGGCCATTCGAGTTTCCTCAGTTGAGAATTCTTTGTTTAGCTCTGTACCCCATTTTTTAATGGGGTTATTTTGTTGTTTGGAGTCTAATTTCTTGAGTTCTTTGTAAATATTAGATATTAGCCCCCTATCAGATGTAGGATTGGTAATGATCTTTTCCCAATCTGTTGGTTGCCATTTTGTCTTGTTGACAGTGTCCTTTGCCTTACAGAAGCTTTGCAATTTGATGAGGTCCCATTTGTCGATTCTTGATCTTAGAGCATAAGCCATTGGTGTTCTGTTCAGGAACTTTTCCCCTGTGCCTAGGTATTCGAGGGTCTTCCCCAACTTCTCTTCTAATATTTTCAGTGTACCTGGCTTTATGTGAAGGTCCTTTATCCACTTGGAGTTGAGCTTTGTTCAAGGAGATAAGAATGGATTAATTTGCATTCTTCTACATGTTGACCTCCAGTTGAGCCAGCACCACTTGTTGAAAATGCTGTCCTTTTTCCACTGGATGAATTTAACTCCCTTGTCAAATATCAAGTGACCATAGGTATGCGGGTTCATTTCTGGGTCTTCAATTCTGTTCCATTGATCGTCCTTTCTGTCTCTGTACCAATACCAAGCAGTTTTTATCACTACTGCTCTGTAGTACAGTTTGAGGTCCGGAATGGTGATTCCCCCAGAGGTTCTTTTATTGTTGAGAATAGTTCTCGATATCCTAGGTTTTTTGTTATTCCAAATGAATTTGTAAATTGCTTTTTCTATCTCTATGAAGAATTGATTTGGAATTTTGATGGGTATTGCATTGAATCTGTAGATTGCTTTTGGCAGGATAGCCATTTTTACTAATTTAATCTTGCCAATCCAGGAGCATGGGAGATCTTTCCATCTTCTGAGATGTTCTTCAATTTCTTTCTTGAGAGACTTGAAGTTCTTGTCATACAGATCTTTCACTTGCTTTGTTAGATTCACTCCAAGATAATTTATTTTATTCGTGGCTATTGTGAAGGGTGTCATTTCCCTGATTTCTTTCTCTGCCTGTTTATCCTTTGAGTAGAGGAAGGCTACTGATTTGTTTGAGTTGATTTTATATCCAGCCACATTGCTAAAGTTGTTTATCAGGTTTAGGAGTTCTCTGGTGGAAGTTTTAGGTTCACTTAAGTATACTATCATGTCATCCGCAAATAGTGAAATTTTGACTTCTTCCTTTCCTATTTGTATCCCTTTGACTTCCTTTTGTTGTCTAATTGCTCTAGCTAAGACTTCCAGTACTATATTGAATAGGTAAGGTGAGAGTGGGCAGCCTTGCCTAGTCCCTGATCTTAGTGGGATTGCTTCCAGTTTCTCTCCATTTAGTTTGATGTTGGCTACTGGCTTGCTGTATATTGCTTTTACTATGTTTAGATATGGGCCTTGTATTCCTGATCTTTCCAAGACTTTTAACATGAAGGGATGTTGAATTTTGTCAAATGCTTTCTCAGCATCTAGTGATATGACCATGTGGTTTTTCTCTCTGAGTTTATTTATGTAGTGGATTACATTGTTGGATTTCCGAATATTGAACCATCCCTGCATTCCTGGGATAAAGCCTACTTGATCTTGATGGATAATTGTTTTGATGTGTTGTTCGATTCGGTTTGCGAGAATTTTATTGAGTATTTTTGCATCAATATTCATAAGAGAGATTGGTCTGTAGTTCTCTTTCTTTGTTGGGTCTTTCTGTGGTTTAGGTATGAGTGTAATGGTAGCTTCATAGAATGAATTGGGTAGTGTTCCTTCTGTTTCTATTCGATGGAATAACTTGAAGAGGATTGGTATTAGGTCTTCCTTGAAGGTCTGAAAGAATTCTGCACTGAAACCATCTGGCCCCGGACATTTTTTGGTGGGAAGATTTTTAATGACTGTGTCTATTTCTTTAGGCGTTATGGGACTGTTTAGGTGGTTTATCTGCTCCTCGTTTAACTTTGGTACCTGGTATCTATCTAGAAAATTGTCCATTTCCTCCAGATTTTCCAATTTTGTTGAGTATAGGCCTTTGTGGTAGGATCTGATAATTTTTTTTAATTTCCTCTGTTTCTGTTGTTATGTCTCCCTTTTCAGTTCTGATTTTATTAATTTGAAGGCTGTCTCTGCGCCCTTTGGTTAGTCTGGCTAAGGGTTTGTCTATCTTGTTGATTTTCTCAAAGAACCAGCTCCTGGTTTTGTTGATATTTTGTATAGTTCTTTTTGTTTCGACTTGGTTGATTTCAGCCCTGAGTTTGATTATTTCCTGCCGTCTACTCCTCTTGGGTATACTAGCTTCTTTTTGTTCTAATGCTTTCAGGTTTGCTGTCAAGTTGTTGATGTATGCTCTTTCCACTTTCTTTTTGTGAGCACTTAGAGCTATGATTTTTCCTCTTAGTACTGCTTTCAATGAGTCCCACATGTTTTGATATGATGTGTCCTCATTTTCATTTAAATCTAAAAAGTCTTTAATTTCTTTCTTAATTTCTTCCTTGACCAAGTTGTCATTGAGTAGAGCATTGTTCAGTTGCCAAGTGTATGTCGGTTTTCTGATGTTTTTGTCCATGTCAAAGACAAGTCTTAATCCATGGTGGTCTGATAAGGTGCTGGGGATTATTTCAATCTTTTTGTATCTGTTGAGGCCTGTTTTGTGACCAATTATATGGTCTATTTTCGAGAAGGTACCATGAGGTGCTGAGAAGAAGGTGTATTCTTTTGTTTTAGGGTGAAATGTTCTATAGATGTCAGTTAAGTCCAATTGGTTCATAACTTCTGTTAGTTTCATTGTGTCTCGATTTAGTTTCTGTTTCCATGACCTGTCCATAGCTGAGAGTGGGGTGTTGAAATCTCCCACTATTATTGTGTAGGGTGCAATGTATGCTTTAAGTTTTAGTAAAGTGTCTTTTATGTATGTGGGTGCCCTTACATTTGGGGCATAGATGTTGAGAATTGCAAGTTCCTCTTGGTACATTTTTCCTTTCATGAATATGAAGTGTCCTTCTTTATCTTTTTTGATTACTTCTGGTTGAAAACTGATTTTATTTGATATTAGAATCGCTACTCCAGCTTGTTTCTTGGGACCATTTGTTTGGTAGATTGTTTTCCAACCTTTTACTCTGAGGTAGTGTCTGTCCTTTCCACAGAGGTGCGTTTCCTGAATGCAGCAAAATGTTGGGTCCTGTTTACGTATCCAGTCTGATAGTCTATGTCTTTTTACTGGAGAATTGAGTCCATTGATATTAAGAGATATTAAGGAAAAATGAGTGTTGTTTCCTGTTATTTTTGTTATTGGCAGTGGGGATATGTTTGTGTAGCTACCTTCTTTTACGGTTTTTGGAAGATTACTTTCCTGCTTTTTCCAGGTTGTAGTTTCCCTCCTTGTGATGGAGTTTTCCACCAATTATCCTTTGAAGTGCTGGGTTTGTGTTGAGATACTGTGTAAATTTGGATTTGTCATGGAATATTTTGGTTTCTCCATCAATAATGATTGACAGTTTTGCTGGGTATAGTAGTCTGGGCTGACATTTATGTTCTTTTAGGGTCTGTATGATATCAGTCCAGGATCTTCTGGCTTTTATGGTCTCTGGTGAGAAGTCTGGTGTAAATCTTATAGGTCTGCCTTTATATGTTACTTTGCCTTTTTCCCTTACTGCTTTTAGTATTTTTTCTTTGTTTTGTACATTTGATGTTTTGACTATTATGTGGCGGGAAGTATTTCTTTTCTGGTCTAAACTATTTGGAGTTCTGTAGGCTCCTTGTATATTTATGGACATCTCTTTCTTTAGGTTAGGGAAGTTTTCCTCTATAATTTTGTTGAGAATATTTACTGGTCCTTTAAGTTGGGAGTCTTCCCCCTCATCTATTCCTATTATCCTTAGGTTTGGCCTTCTCATTGTGTCTTGGATTTCTTGTATATTTTGGGTTAGTAGCTTTTTGTATTTTGCATTTTCTTTGACAGTTGTGTCTATGTTTTCCATGGTATCTTCTGCACATGAGATTCTCTCTTCCATCTCTTGTATTCTGTTGGTAATACTTGTATCTATGACTCCTGATCGTTTTTTTAAGTTTTCTATCTCCAGGGTGTTCTCCCTTTGTGATTTCTTTATTGTTTCTACTTCCATTTTTAGATCCTGCATGGTTTTGTTTAATTCCTTCTCCTGTTTGGTTGCATTTTCTTGTAATTCCTTAAGGGATTTTTGTGTTTCCTCTCTAAGGGTTTCTATCTGTTCTTTGAGAGTGTTATTTATGTCTTTCTTAAAGTCCTCTATCATCATCATGAGAAGTGATTTTAATTCTGAATCCTGCTTTTCTGGTGTGATGGGGTGTTCAGGGCTTGCTATGATGGGGGAACTGGGTTCTGATGATGCCATGTAACTTTGGTTTCTGTTGCTTACGTTCTTGCGCCTGCCTTTTGCCATCTGGTTAATTCTAGTGCTACCTGTACTTCTGTCTCTGATTGAAGCCTGTCTTTCCAGTTGTCTCGCTTTTGTTTGGTCTTCTAGGAGTCCAGATGTCTTTGTGGTTTTTTTTCCAGCTGCCCTGATTACAGTGGTATCTCTAGGATGCCTCAGGATATGGTGCCTCCAAGGTAGCAGTCCAGCTAGATGTCTGCTGTTCTGGGTGCAGTGTCTCCTCTTGGATATCTCAGGGTATGTTGTCTGACACTCTGAGTTCAGTTGTTCCTCTGTGGCTCTGGGTTGAGCGGACCTTCCAGTATGTCTCAGGTGGAATCCGGGGTCCACACAACTGCAGACCTGGTAGAGGTCTGGTCTGGGACTCAGACCCTGCAGGCCTCAGACCGGAGGGGGGGCGAGCAGCAGAAGGAGCGTGCTAGTGCTGGCTATGGGTTCTATGGATCCCCCAGAATGTGTCTGGGGGGCTCCTGGGTGCACTTACCCGCAGGCCTCAGACTGCAGGAGGGGCGAGCGGTGGACAGGGCGTGCTAGCGCTGGCTATGGGTTCTATGGATCCCCCAGAATGTGTCTGGGGGGCTCCTGGGTGCACTTACCTGCAGGCCTCAGACTGGAGGAGGGGCGAGCGGCGGAAGTGGCATGCTAGCACTGGCTATGTGTTCTATGGATCCCCCAGAATGTGTCTGGGGGGCTCCTGGGTGCACTTACCCGCAGGCCTCAGACTGCAGGAGGGGCGAGCGGCGGACGGGGCGTGCTAGCGCTGGCTATGGGTTCTATGGATCCCCCAGAATGTGTCTGGGGGGCTCCTAGGTGCACTCACTCGCAGGCCTCAGACTGGAGGAGGGGCGAGCGGCCATAGGCTGACATTCTAAATAGAAGGGAATTTAATTGAAGTTAAAGAGGAACAAGTGCAGGACATAGAGCAAAGACTCTCAACAGATAGAAACTTAGACCTTTGCTCTCATATAAGATAAAAGACAGGAATCGGTGAAGGAGCACTGTATCAATGGTTAATAATAATTGTTTGGTTTGCATAATTCCTTTATTTGTTTTAATTATCAAAATGCAAGTGGTTATGATCTTGGTGGTTATAGTATTAAAAATCCTGTTTTAGAGAGGTCAAAATAGAGCAGACCTAAAGAAAAGGGAGGCTGCTAATTTGTAAGAATCTATACATTTGATGATTTTGGGTTGCCAGACCAAGGATATGCCATTTTGGGAGAGAGGATATGTATCTGTGTCAACAGGCAAGAAGAAAAGTTTTGGACTCCTTTCAATGTGATATGGATCAGATATGATAGCAGAAGATACTTTAAGATCTTGGCTACAGACAGAAAAGAAAGATTGAGGGTCAAACAGGACAGGTAACAGATTTTGCTGATTTCTTTTAAGTTTAATTGATTTTTCCAATTTTCCTATGCCTACCCACCCCTTAAAAATTATATGTATACATTGCCCCTATTCAGCACAAAGAAGCCATGGTGAATTTTCATCTTTGGGTTTGAGTGTTTGGTTGTGGTTATTTTATAAATTAGAGATAAGTTGTCATTTTAAAAAATAATTTGGCAATAGTCATAATTTTGAACAGTAAGGAAACTAAATAGAGAGGTCAGACTTGGGGACTTCTGTCTTTCCCCTTCTCGATCGTTTCTGTCCTTGGTAAAAGGACAAGGGTTGGAGGCAAAAGGGAGAATAAAGTAATATAAGAAATTGGATAGATGGGATGAATTACTAAATTTATTCCTTAAAAATGCATTGTATAGCCATGATCTTACATTGGTAGAAATTTTCATATTTGATGCAAAATTGAGGTTATAATATCTTATATTGTTACAGAATTTATATTGATACAGGTTTAAGAATTCATGAGTATAAATCTTTGTATATTGATAGAAAATCAGAACTCAAAGAGAGGACCTTAGATTAAATGTCCAATAGTTGGTAGAGGGAACTTGTACAGTTCACCTCCAGTAGAGAGACATCAAGTGGAGGAATGGAGTTGTCAGTCCACAGTCAAGAACAGACCCAGAAATGTTTCTGTCTAAAAGAACTGCAGGGACAATAACAGAAAAGACTAAGGGAAAGGAGGTCCAGCAAAAGGCCCAACTTGGGATCCATCTCAAGGGAAGGCTCCAAAGCCTGATACTATTACTGCTGCTATGGTGTGCTTACAGACAGGAGCCTAGCATGGCTGTCCTCTAAGAGGCCCAACAAACAGCTGACTGAGACAGACCCAGACACTTACACCCAACCAATGGACTGAATTGAGGGATCCCTATGGTTGAATTAGGGAAGGCCTGGGAGAAGTTGGAGAAGAAGGCAACCCCATAGGAAGATCAGCTGACCTATCAACAAGGCATCATACACTAGCTGGTACAAAGCCCCTGATACATATACAGAAGAGGACTGCCTGGTTTAGCTTTAATGAGAAAAGAAGCACCTAACCCTTGAGAGACTTGAGGCCCAGGGAGTGGGGAAGCCTTGTAGGTTTAGGGGTGGGGTTGTGGGCATTGGGGATCTCCTTTTGAAGACAGGGAGGAGGAATGGGATGAGGAACTATGGGAAGGAGAACCAGGAGGGGGATAACTACTGTACTGTAAAAAAGGCTTAAAAATTTATTTTTATTATTATTATTATTATTATTATTATTATTATTATTATTTTGTTACTCTTAGATAACCATTGTGCCTATGAAACTCACTGAAAAATAGCTTAGACTAGTCCTTCTAACAACTCTCATTACAAACTATTTAGGACGATTATGTAATACAAGTTGTGGACCAAATAGTAAATTCATTATTATATTAGATTCTGATTTATTTATAATAAAGTGTTTTCAATATTATTCAAATATAAATTGCTAAGAGTAGACAAGGTTTAACAATACATATACATATATACATACACATATGCATATACATATATATTCTTCAAAAGTATCAGAAATCCACAAAATATGGCATTTAAATCATTTTATTACTAAGAAATCTTTTTACTAGGAGACATGCCTGCTCCTGATAATATCTGCTTTATGGTTCAGAGAAGATATTGAGCATTATACACTCCATGTAGACTTCCTCCAATTGTAGCAAGGTAGCTACTGGGCAAGAATTGCCCAGGAAAAAAGAAAGAAAGAGAGAGAGAGAGAGAGAGAGAGAGAGAGAGAGAGAGAGAGAGAGAGACTACTATACCGTACAGGAAAGGGCATATACAGGATAGCTGACAGCTTTGGCTCTGCCAAGAGTAAGCTAGTCCTTCATAATTCCTGCTTCACTTGATGTTTGTCAGATGGTTCTGGGTCAGAAGGGTGAAGACAGATGCTCCAACATTATGAGGAATATAGGGGACTCTCAAGGCAGTCAATTGTCTCTAGAAGTTGTTTAAGTTTTAGAAGTTGTTTTTGTGCCTAGTATATATTCAGGTAATATTTAATTCATTCTCAGATCTCTGACTACTTTGAAGACTAGTTATAGTCTCAGAAGCAAACTTAAGATGTTTAGCATTAAGGAAGATGATCTATATTTGAAAGAATAGTTTTCATATGGTAATGCAAGTCAAAATTAAAACATAATTCAGGTATAGAATTATAAACTCTATAAGTTATGATAGATATTAAAATAATGTACCTAAATTGACAAAAATAATGGACTGGACATTATTAGTGTATGCCATACCTTAGAGTTTACCTGACTGTTATAACTATGTTCATTGCATATCTGAAAGAAAAGGCCTTTTACTGGACAAAAAGGGACACAATGTTATGGATTTAGGCCTCAAAATTCATAATAACTTACAGGTTGGCAGGTTAGACTCTGAGGGAATATACCTTCAGTTGGTTTTCACTAGTAAATAAAGTTGCCAGTGGGCAATGGCTAGGCAGAGACACAGAAGCAAGACTTTAGGAATCCTGGGCAAGGGACTGAAAAGGGGCAGAAAGAAAGAGCAGCCATGAAAGAAAGGGAGTAGATGCAAGGCCTGAGAGCTGCTGGACAGAGAACATAGCCATCATGTAAGTGCTAGGGAACTCAGCCTGATAGTGCTATAGGTCTGAGTCCAGGGCAGCCAAAAGGGAATATAGGTTTTAGTAAGTAATAACTCAGGAATACTGGAGAGTAGTGTGTTACTCACATGGAGGTTTGGAAGTAGTCCAGCCATTGAGCTGTTTAAGTGAAAATAAAATATAAGGCTTCATGTGTTCATCTTTCATTCAGGAACTCAGAATATTGGGGTTGGTAACAAAGAGCACTGCTGTCGCCATTGCCATTGGGGGTTATTTGAGTAGAGATAGTTGTGTAGTACTAAAGTGATGAAGCACAAGATGTCAAAAAGTCAAAGCCACATCTAACCTCTCTCTCTCTCTCTCTCTCTCTCTCTCTCTCTCTCTCTCTTCCTCAGAAATCTGTATGCATCTGCCTCATAAGTGCTGGAATTAAAGCCATGCACTGTCTTGCCTGGCTTCTAATAGGTATTTATTTATTTATTTATTTATTTATTTATTTATTGCATTTTCTTCTGTCATTTTTTCAAGAGTTGGTTTATCTGTGTAGCTTTGAGTAACTTAAAATAGGCTCAGTAGAGCAAGCTGGCCTCAAACTCACAGTGAGTCACCTGTCTCTACTAATCTGAAAGTATATATCATATATCTTCATCTCTATATATTAATATATTAGCAACCATACATATTTCTGATTCTCTTAGCCAGATCTAGGGACTGTTTTATATGGTATTCTTACTCTGTTACATTATTCCTACATTATAACATAGCATAATTTTGTAACTTTTATAAATTTTGGGGGTGTTTCTCATTAGCAGTGATGGTACCTATTATTTGTCACTGTTCCCTACTCCATATATTGTAAAATTTTAATAAATATTAATATTTCAGGAATCATTGCAAAAGTCATTATCTTTTGGTAAAAGGAATTAAAGAAAAGATTAAAGAGATTTCTATATCTCAATAATATACTCAAGAATGAGATACCACATAAGGTAGTTATTAATGCAGAAAAGGCTAAATTGACCATTTTTAAAGAGCCATGCAGCAGTATTATTGCAGGCTTTGTATGATTATACTACTCTTAACATTCAATATGATTTAGCACTAGAGGGGACCTGCTTTTAATAAGGGCTCTTAAATATGCAAGCTCAGAATACTGATGTAGAAAAGTCTCATATCAACTTCCTTTTTTGTCTTGAGAAATATAATTATTCTAATGGACCAGAAAACTAAGCAGTCTGATTAGCATATTCTTTTAATGTATGAAACTGCAAGAAGTCAAATAATAAAGCAAAGGTTGTTTGATGAGTATGAGATCATTACAATATTTGAATACTGAATCTTTTCAAGTTTATTCTGTTGTGTTCATCTCCACAATATGATATTATATTCCAGAGAGCAGTAAATAATCACAGACCCCTCTGGTTAGCCCATGTTTAAAAGATACATGTATACACTTTTCTCTATAATTTACCTCTGACAACTTTTGTATTTTGAGTTTTCTGTTGCTTATAAAAATTTGTCAGACTTTTAAGAATGATTGACTTGGTATGCTTGCAAATGTTAATTGAGTATGTCTTTCTCTCTCTTAAAATATATGTAAGCCAAGAGTTTAAAACTTATTGGGTTATATGCTGTGCTTTTTGGAAAACCAACCAGCCAGCAATAGATGTGAAAAGTCTACTTGAACATAATTAAGTAGCAATAATATTTCCGATAGATTTTATTCTCACAACAGTTCTAGTACATAAAAGAGTGAATCAGAATAGAAATGTCACAAATAATTTCAAGTTTAAAAGATTCAATAGTCTTAGATGAATTTGAAGAATAAACAATGGGATAAATGTTCTCTCAAAGAAAAACATTAGTAAACAATATATAAAATACTGGATATGAATATGCAAACAAAAATAGAAGTGATCAATTCTAGACTTAGCTTATATCATATTCAAAATCAACTCAAAGTAAATTAATAAAATAAATGTATTGATTGGCTGCATTTCTAGAATAGTTTCTAGCTATTTGGTTGTGTAATAGTATTTTGGATACATCACATCAAAACCTCAGGCAATATATTTAAAAAAATCCTGCAATTGCTTTGGCACAAGAAGTTAAGCCAGCTACTTTTGTTAATCATCTAGAAAAAAAATGTTACTAATGTGTTGAGTATACAAGAGAATTTAGATAGGAGATTGGAACAATGGAATGATGCTCTTGATCCTACTCAAATTATTGAAAGAAGGTTCAGAGTTTAAGATTAAAGAGGAAGGGGATGGGATAGGGGATTTTAAGGAGGAGAAATGGGAAAAGGGGATAAGATCTGAAATGTAAATAAATAAAATATCCAAAAAAAAAAAAAAAGAGTAAGGAGCCATCTGGGGTGTCATGCCAAATACCGATGGAATCATCTTACTTCAAAATTTACAATAATAGTCATTATAATTCGAAAGAAGTTTAAAGACACTGGCTGGGTATTTGGAACAATTCTAACACCTCTCTGGATGTTTTAACTTTGCATAGTTAACTTACAAATTTAAAGAATACTGCTCTGCTGAGCTTTGATGCTGCAGATAATGCTGATAATATTATCCATGGCTTCCATTTCCATTTTGGTCAACTTCAATAATAGCATGTATAGCTTGATCATGCTAACCCTTTTTGTCCTGGGAATACTTTTATTCTTGCCCATCATGTAAAAGCTTGTCTTGAACAACATCAACATGTTGACAGCCAAAGATCATGACTTGAAACTGAAAATGGACCCCCAGAAAGAATTACTAATTTAACAGGCAGGCAAGCTAAGGACAGGTAAGATTCTGCACAGAGCCAAACCAACCTAAGACAGAAGTGCATTGCTTTTGATAATGCATATTCCACTATGGGTAAAGAAGGTGTTCTTGGCAGATTGACCTAAGACAGGCTCAGTCTTCTGAATGCAATAAAACAGGGGGAGATTTGGAGAGTGTTTGGGGCTGCCTGGCAGGAATCTGACATGGGTCAAGGACAAGGAAATGGGCTGCTTGGAAGGAATATGACATTGGCCGAGGACAAGGAAATGGGATTCAGGCAGGAATTTGACATTAGGCTAGAACAAAGAAGTAATTTCAGGTAAGAATCTAAATCTTAGGCTAGAAAAATGAAGTAGGCTTCAGGCATGAAAATGACTTTGGGCTAGGACAGGGAAATAGGCTCAGATATTTTGGTCATCCTGAGACACCCTTTGAAACAGTGATCATGGGAGTGTTCATGAAACTTTGTTTATTGCCTTGTTTGTTCTTTGATTATTTATGTTTACTGTCTTGCTTATTCCTTGACTATTTGCATCTATTCTATTGCTAGTTCCTCAACCTAGAACTGATCTTAATACTTTTATTAAATTAAAATGATATAAATGCAAAAAGGAGGATGAGGGATGGATATGGGGTTTATAGACAGATGAGAAAAGGGATAACATCTGAAACGTAAATAAGTAAAATATCCAATAAAAAATTAATGTTGCATATATAAGTATAATTCTCAGGAAAAGAAGACTCAATAGCAACAAAAAGGTAACCTTTAGAGAAGCAGAAACTATTTCTAAATGATATAATTGGTAAGTTGTTAATTTGAAACCATGTGAAGAACTTCTATATCTCTTCTATATCAGTAACTATAACAACAGCAAAAATAAAAGATACCCTTCTGCTTTGAACAATTGTTTTATGTATGGCAAACATATAAAATTTCTATCACTCATATCAAAATAGACAATATAATGAATTACTAGTGAAATGCAAATTTAAACTATAATGTAATAATATCTTACATCAATTTGGTGAATTTTGGTTAAAAAAATCAATAATATATATGTGCATATGCTCTTGTGCACCCCAATGAGCTCCCATGTGTGTTTTTATATTTGTGTGGGCATGTATGTTTGTATGTCTGAGTGTACTGCAAATAAAAGAAAATTCCATGATTTGTTATTAGGAAGGTAAAATGATATAGACACTATCAGAATGATAAGAGATGCTTCCAAATTCAAAGTAATCTACTGATTGTTGTCAAAATACTTCTTTGTATATGCTTAAAAAGTAAGATCTATATGTTCACAATATATTTGAAACTCTATGTACCATGTAAGTATGCACTAAACAGACAATACATTGGAACAACATTCATTCAGAGTGAGATAAATAAATATAGAAAACATGATGCTTGTGTTCTATAAAAACACATAATGGAGTGATATTCAGATATTACAAGAAAAATATTGTGCCATTTTGACAACACCGATGAACCTCAGAGGCATTGTGGTAAGAATATGCTTGTATAAACACAAATATTGCCTAATTACATTTTAAATGTCCATGTAATTATCACATTTATAAATCAATAAGTACAATAATGATTTCCAAGTACATGAGATAAGGGACTGAGGTGTTTATGTTTAGATTCTGAGAATAATTTTTAGGTGTCTATTGTACAACCTAGTTCCTGAAAGTTTATATCTCCAAATGGTGATAAGGGTTGATATTATGTAAATTAATGTTTATTATACATAGAACAATTGTATATTTGTTAATAAGAAGAAAATAGGACATAATAAAAATTTGAGAAGTATCAAAATGTTTGCTTTTTGACCATGGGACGTTTCATATGTCCAAACTTTTCATAATAATTTAATATTTCCAGTCCTTTGCAAGTCATTTTATGTTTCTGAAGAAATAGTAAAAGTAGTTAGTTTCTCCAAAACCTTTGTATTATCCATGTACTTTAATGACCCATGTAGTCTATGATGTTATTAAACTTGATTCCCCTGCCAAAGCCTCAGGAGTATTCAGATTATATGTATGATACTACTAACTGAGCTTTATATTATTACTTTAGTGCTTTACATAAGTAGACATATATTAGTTAGATTTCTGTGACTTATTTTGTGCAACATGAATATTCAAAATTGTCTGTCTTGACATGTTGTAGGCTTCCATACTTTCTACACCTCATTTCTTTCCTGCATTCACCTCTAAATGGTATCTAGGTAATACCTGCATGTTGGTTAGTGATAATCACTACAGTATCATCCAAGCAAACTTGTGGAAATTTTTCATTATGCTTTTGATTTCCTTAGTGATTGCTGATGCTGAGTATTTGTCACAAATGTTTGATGTTCATTAGCATACTGCCTAGGTACCTCTTTCAATTTCTAGTTCTTTGTTTTAAATTGGGGTTATTACAAATTTTGTTTAATTACATTTTTGCTATTTAGTTAAAAGAATCTAGGATATATATTTAAAGTAATTAGAAGTGTGTTCCAATTTTATCATTGTAAGCACATAGATCATTTAATGGGAATAAACTTAGCAGGAAAAGTCCATCCATATCTAGTTAACTAGCATTTTACATGCATGGTAGTACTGAGAATGATAATGATAGTCTTGAGATCAAATGATACTGTAGCTACATTCTAAAGAAGGAAACTACACTCTCTTTCAAACCATACAAAATTATTAATATAATGTAGACAATAAATTTTAATGCAAGATGTTAAAATAAAATGCAATGTAGAAGAAAAAAGAAAGACAAGTACTATATTTCTCAATGTTATCATAGGCGTGTCCATGTTATGGTAGCTAAATAGACAGAAAGAAAACAGAAGTAGACTAGTGTGATTCTATCAACCTTAAATAGTCACACTAGAATGAATTATTGGAGTGAAAGGTGATCATTATTTAAAATTGTCCCTTATTAATGTCAGAGCTTCAAACAAGTACAAATTTCATGCAACCACAAGATATTGCACAAAAGAATGTTACCTGCTAAAACTAATATCTTCAATACAATCACACACATACACATACACACACACACACACACACACACACACACACAGTTTGAACACTCAATGTAAAAATCTGTAACAATATTTAAAATTATATCCCAATAAGAAGTCATAAAATGTTCTTTTAAGCCTGTAGCAGTGATTGCAAGACTGACTATTTCAACTTAATGCTGCTGTGGAATGCATGAAAGGTTCTAGGTCTTTTTATCTATTTATTATGTGGTTTTGTAAGCTTTAAAACATCCAAAGTCAAATAGCCATTAAATCATGTTCTTCAACTGCCCTAAGTGATTTTGGAGAAAGATGTTATGTTCTAAATGTTTTTCTCTTAATTTTTAATGTTGTAACCAACAGATGGGCTACAATACTTTACAAATAATTCCAAATTATACAGTGATTTCACTGTGATTAATGAATACTTCACAAAAGTTAAATGATGAAATTTTATAGAACCTTTTGTTATTTAGGACAATGTATGAATAGTAAAATAGTACTATAAGCTATTTTATGATTAGATATATGAAAGAAACAGTATATTAATTTTTGAGAATTAAGAGTTTATATTATAAATTTTGATTATGATATGCATAGAAACCTTATTTCATGTTAAAGTATGTGCACTCTTTACAACTATATATGTAATAATCTTCAATGTCATTTTGAAAGGTCATGTCTTTTCCCCACTTAATTTGTTTTTAAACATAAGTGAACCACACTAGTTATAGATACAAACATAAAACAACCTTGGCTAGTTCCAATAGTAAGCTTCCTCAAGGACTAGTATCTTATAAGAAAGTTTACAGTGATTTTTTTTCCTCTTTTAAACTATACTTTCCTCATTAAATTAAAGATTATTACCATTTTAAGGATCTGTATATAATTCTAATGATATGTGTTATACATACATGACAGATTATTATGTGCAGATAAGATTTTTATTGATTCTTATGCAGTATATATACCTTATTGTTTAAAAATAATTAATGGTTATTATTTGTTAGTTTCTGATATACAGTAGTGGTATTACTTCTTTTGGAGTTTTTGGTCAATGAAGTACCATAGATACCTCACTCAAACATTAAAGGCTATTGCCAGTGTTATTGTGTATCCTCCAGAACATGACAGTAAGATCTTATTGCTGAATACATGGCATGTTTGAGCATAGAACATTGCAAAATAAAGTCAGTACAGATCTGGAAGCATCTCTACTGACTTGCTTTCAAACTGCTGTAAGTTTCTATGCATGTTATTTGAGGTGAAAGTAATCATCAATCATACCAAAATGTCTGGCTTGAAAAGATAATGCACATTTGTGCAATATTGTCATGAATCTCATAGAAGTAAGTAATCAATTTCTGATTGAATTTCTACAGGCTGAAATCTGTATCTGTCACCATCTTTAGACTAAGAACCTATGACTAGTTTATAAGGCCTAAAGGAGAACCTCTGATGATAGTGCTTAATGTTTAGTATTAATCTGACTCCTGGTGGCATCATTACACCCATAGATCAGTGAATCTCTCATACCTCATCTAAGAAACTTCTGATTGAAATATAATGAGACTAACACAGTAGCACAGTAGCACACAACTGCAGAATGCTCAGCCTTAAAGGAAGCATATACCACAATCTCCTTCCAAAGCCTCAGAGATCATCATGGAAGAGAAAACAGAAAGAGTGTAAGAACCTGAGCTGGAGTACAAAGATGAAGGGACATGATCTTCTGGACTGGCACAGCAAGTAACTGGCATACATGAACTGATAGTGCTTGTGACACAATGGAGAAAACCTGTGCAGGGGCAAGCCAGACCAAAATTCAGCAAGCACAGAGGAGTTTGGCACGTATTACCTCTTGTGGGTCACAAGAATATTGGCAATTGTTAGCTTCTGGAGGAAGGAGAAACAGTTCTCTCTGGTAAGTTGGTCAGACTCTAGTAGAAGATCACATATCCAAGAATATTGGGGCAGCACAAAATTGGTCATGAAGGGTTCAGCCAAAATGATAAAAATGCAAACTTCAATGGATAGTAAAGGGGGGCATTACTAGGGAAAGGTCTGTGGGAGATGGCTAATATAACCAAAACAGTGGGGATGGGGGGACATCCTCTTGGAGACAGGGAGGTGGGGAGATATGGGATGTGAAGGGTGAATCAGGAGAGGAATAAAATCTGGACTGTAAAAAAAAGAAAGAATAAATAAATGAATAAATAAATTAGAAATTCTCAATGACCTAATTTTATAGATATATATTAAAATAAATAAATAAATAAAATATTATTAAAAACCTTTAAAGTAAAAATCTTCTATTAAACTTTTTACATACTCTTTCAGTAACTTAATACACAACTAGAATTGTTTTGATAAAAAGCACTGGAGGCATTAAATTAGCTGAGGAAAAGAATAAAAATATAGCCAGTGTTATCTACCATTTAAACGTTCTTTTTGTTTCTTTGGTTGGTTGGTTGGTTATTTTTTGAGACAGGGTTTCTCTGTATAGCCCAGGTTGTTCTGGAACTCACTCTGTAGACCAGGCTGGCCTCGAACTCAGAAATCCACCTGCCTTTGCCTCCCAAGTGCTTGGAATAAAGGTATGCGCCACCACTGTCTTGCCCATTTAAACATTATTAACGAAGAGCTGCAGAGAAAATGCTTTTCAGTTCAAGGCTTGTCACTTGCCTTGTTTAATCCTCAAAAAACAAACAAACAAACAAAAACTATAAAGACAATCTCAAATGATTTCAATAACCTTATATGTAAAATACATCAATTCAGGGAGATTACAATTGTGTTTTGTTAAGGAAAACATGTTCTAAATAGACATAATTAATACATAAGTCAAAGTTCTGAGCCTTTGATCAAATCACACAGTAAATGACTAGATAACTACAAAAAAAAAAAATCCAGCAATTTTCCCTTCTATCTTTCTATATATCCCTAGGGAACTTTATTTCTCTTTGCTACTACTTTTTACGAATTGTTTTCCTCTTCTTTTTAACACAATTTACACATAAAATGGAAAGGTAGACAAAGAATATTCACTCTAATGTATCTCCCTATACTGAATGATGAGGTCTTTCTCCCTATTATGAAAATTATGCTGGAAAGTCAATAAGGTTTACTGTCTATATATGTGAATTTTCATGTGCTCTGGTAGAATACAAGTTAAATTTTAATGCACAAATGATTTCACCTTGTTTGTGAGCATTTAGGTTAGTTTCAGGATTTACATATTTATGAACAAACTCACTGGTGAAAAACAATGCAGGATTCTTTCTGTAGGCAAACACTTTGATCCTATATGTGATAGTCACATAGTCATTTAAAATGAAGTATAAGAGATGTGATATTTAGAGAGACACATTCTCAGCTCAATCAGAAAGACTTTGAAAGGGAAGTAGTAATTTTTTTTATAATGTAATAAAACACTGACCAGTTATTTCAACATTTATTAAAAGGTTCAAATAAAAGATGAAAAGTAACTGAAGAATAAGAAAGCATTAATGTGGGTATGAAAAAAAGAGGCTAGTTACCCTTGTTATTCTTTAAACTATAATTTATAAATGAGAAGATTTATATAGAGCACTTAGAAACATTTTCTTGGTCTTTTAAAACAGGTAATTTCTCTAATGCAAGTAACATGTCTTATAGGCGTGTAATTTGAGAATTTAAGGTAGTAAAGAATATAAGTTGAAAGTTACTCATACTGAGAGAAATATCAAACTTTTATTACTCAGTTTGAAAGAAAATAACAATTGGGTGTTTAAATAAATTTATACATTTTTGTGCAAAGAACACATGTAACAAAGTTCAAAAGTATTTTTTATGAAGAAATTATTTTTTTTAAATATTGAAAGACAATTCACATCCATAAATAATGCCCACAATTTGTATAAGTTCAAGCCAGTCAAAATCCTAGAATAGCTGAACAGACATAATCATGAAGTCAGCCTCTACTGGCCACTGATGGCTACTAGGCCAGAAAGTATCATCTCAGTTTTTTAGGGATACAGGTCCCTTACAGGCTACCATAGTACTCTAGTAGATGTCACCATACCCATGAACATATTGGCACATTAAATTGGCTTACTGGGTATTAATAACACACACACACACACACACATACACAGAGAGAGAGGGGGGAGGGGGAGGGGGAAAGGGAGGGGGGAGGGAGGGAGAGAGGGAGAGAGGAAGAGGAAGACAACATGAAGTTGGAAGGGAAAGGAGGCAGGAGTAGTACAGGAGAAGAATTAGAAGAAATACAAAATGTGATAAGGGGTGGATTAGAGCTACACTGCATAACTGAACATGATATAAAATATTTACTTTTGGAAAAGAGATATTCCACAGCTTAATTGATGTCATCTATTTTTTAACTTTTATGTACACATTTTAAGGCATTCATATTGTTTGTATATATGCAATTCTTTTCTTTATCTTATAACTTCTAGTAGGTTTATAGAAGAATATTTTATTTGTGTTTTATGTTAAGAAAGAATAAAGAATGTTTTCAAATGACCCTCTAAACTATATAAATAGAAAATTAAATGCATGAAGGTGCTGACCTAGGATTTACTAAACTTAAAGCTTCTATTTTTTTCATACAGCATCAAATTATAGAGAGTGTTATTTAACAAAGTGACTTTGGTCTGTGCAACTGTCCTTTCAACATGCTCTAGTAAGGTGGCTTAGCAGCAGGAATTTTGCCACTGACTCTTCTACAGCAAAGTACTCTCAAAAGGGCAATTGTTCTGTGTGAGTCCACAGTGAGAAATAGAAATGAACAATGTGTTGAAATGTAAATTTCCTTCAGATTTCTTACAAATTTTGCTCTACAGGGATTTTATATTTCAAAGGAATCTTCTATATTTACTACTTCACTTGTTAAATTGTAACTCCCTGGGCCAAGTTTTGTCAAATGATCAGAGAACTGTCACCACAGGGCTAATTCAGGCATATCCCTACCCTTGTTATATAGTACCACTTTCAAGCTAAAAAGAGCGTATCTCAAAAAAGGTGTAAAAAACGACTGTAAATGCATCCCATAAGTCATTTTTATCTTAAAAATATAAAAACCAATGGCTTCCTTAGAAAGATAACAGTCAAGGATGCATTCTTTGCATAGCTCTGCCTTACCAAGCCAATCCCATATATTTATGAAGCTGTTAGAATAAATATGTGAAAGCTGAAGTAGGAGGGCCACATCTACCAATCTACCTAAGTTGCAGAATGAGATCAAAGCTAGTTTAGTCAACTTAATGAAAACATCTTCACCAAAACTAAAAATGTAAAAAGAAGCAGGAAGGAAACAATTATGTTCTATTTAAAGAGCAGATCAATGAGAGTTTGACCATGCTCTAGTGAGTGTAAAAAGAACACAAATGATAGCCTGTATTATTATTATTATTATTATTATTATTATTATTATTATTATTATTAATTTATTTTCTCTTGGAACTGAGGTTACAAGGGTTGTGAGCAAACCCAGAAGGACTTGGAAATGATTGTGACTGGGGAGCACGGTGTAAAATGCCAAAAGAACGGGCGGTGATGGCGCACGCCTTTAATCCCAGCACTTGGGAGGCAGAGGCAGGCGGATTTCTGAGTTCGAGGCCAGCCTGGTCTACAGAGTGAGTTCCAGGACAGCTTGGGCTACACAGAGAAACCCTGTCTCGAAAAACCAAAAAAAAAAAAAAAAAAAAAAAAAAAAAAAAAAGAAGAAGAAGAAGAAGAACAACAAGAAGAAGAACAAGAAGAAGAAGAAGAAGAAGAAGATCAGATTTCAAGTGCCTGATGGGAAAGGGGATATTATTTTTAAAAAATGCCAAAAGAATCAATAAAAAATTACATTAAAATTGTAAAAATAAGGCTAGGAATAATATTACATAGCCTAGCATAAGTAAAAGACTTGATTTAATAGCTAGTGTTTTTTTTTTTTAAAAAAACAAATGATAGATAGATGATAGGTAGATAGAAAGAAAAATAACAGATAGATAAATTAAAAGTGTGAAACAATTTTAATTTGAAAATAACGTAAAATCCAAGTCTTTATCGAACTTTTTCTTATCCACTTTGATGGCATATATGTAAAACATTGATTGGTTTTGGAATTTGTATGAGCTTCAAAGATACTACCATTCTGAGAATTTGATGGTTCAAATAGTTTATCACATGTAAAATAAATTTATCAGTTATTATGTTTATTAGCTGCAGTTTAACAAGTGTATTTTCTTTTCTTTTTTTCTTTTTTTTTTTGTTTTTTGTTTTGTTTTGTTTTGTTTTGAGACAGGGTTTCTTCGTGTAACCAGGGTTGTCCTATAACTCACTCTGTAGACCAAGCTGGCCTCGAACCCAGAGATTCACCTGCCTCTGCCTCCCAAGTGCTGGGATTAAAGGCATGCGCCCTCACCGCCCCACACAAGTGTATTTTCAAATTGTTTTTTAGAAACCAAAAGGGCTCCGTTGCTTCTCCTGAGACATTCTGGTGAATAGATTATTGTGAAAACATGTTGGGGGCCGACTTTTAGCAGAAAGCGGCTATCAGCTTTGCAGTCATCTTGAGCCATATACCCTGACATGAGACTTGTATTACAATAGCCTACAACAGCTGAGCACACTCCGATAATCTTGGTTTAGATACCTTGGGTGTGTGAGATTAAAGTTGTGTGAGATTAAACGTGTGTAACTTAAGAGTGACTTAGAAGTGTAGAGATCAGATTTAGAGACAAGACCTAAGGGCATGATTAAAGGTGTGACCAAAAGGCATGGCTTAGAAATGAGATATATAAAAGGCAGAGGCAGATTGTAGAGAATCAGACACAGCAGAGAGAAGACAGAGAAACAGGCACTTGGGAGAGAACTTGGAAGAAGTAACTTGGAACTTGGAGGCACTAGAAACTAGGAACTAGGAACTCAAGACTTGGGACTTGGACTAAGAAGAGAGACTAAAGAATAAACGGGACTGAAACACGCTCTGTCTGGTCTCCATTCTTCGAGTCCATCTTCACTCTCTCTCTCTTGCTGAAACCCAACCCGTGGACCTGAGCGGCAGCTTGGGCCAGGATACAGTGGCCGCCAAACGCGGGGCAACCTGGGCCTCAACATTTTGCTTGGGACATGACATTTTTGGCCGCCCAAACGTGGGGCTAGTGCGGCTCCCAACATATTTTGGCACCAAACATGAGGCTAGTGTGGGTCCCAACAAAAACATACCATAAAACATATAAATTGGGTATGGTATTGTCATTGATATTCCAGCATCAATGTGTGAAACAGCTAGTCATATTGATATGGCATCATATATTTAGGAAGCACTCAATTGTATTTAGATTCATAGTTCTAATCATGAATATTGATATAAAATAATTTATTTTAGCTTATTATTTATAGAGTCATCATAGAGTTTTTAATGGACAGTATAGGTTTGTTATTTATAATTGTACAATATTATGATATATTAACTTCTAATGTTGTCTACTGCACAAGATAAGTAAAACGAAACAGACAAAATGTGCTATACAGACTGATAATATAATTTTTGCCACTGTGATATAAATAACATATTGAATGCTAATTGTATATGTATGAGAAATACATAACCTGAATACATTAGCATTGTAGAAAGGAATGACAAAGGCTTTAAATAATCAAAAGATACTTGTTGAGGTAACCTGACAGTTATACATATATTTTAAAGGAAAATTAACTGTATTCCCAACAGATTAAATATGGCACCAAATTTCTAATTGTTTAGTATTACTGTTATATTGCAAACTGAATAAATGAGACTTATGAGTATGGTGATTATTGAGTGAATGTCTCAGTGAGTGATCTTACTGACTGAAACTTTAGAAACATGGTAAAAAGATTCTGTCTCTTTCCTCTCCCTCCCTCCCCTCTTCCCTTCCTCTCTTCCTGCTTCCTTCCCTCCCCCTCTTTCTTTCTCTTTCTCTCTCTCTGTCTCCATTTCTCTCTCACACACATACATGTTAACTTTTTACTCTTTCTCTATTTATCTCTTTCTTACTCATCTTTCCTTCACAGTGTTGGTCATTGAACCAAGGACCTGGTACATTGTCAATACTCTATCACTGAATCATATGTCCAACTAAGCCCAATTATTTTTAAAAGAGCAGCTTGTACATAATTAATTATTATTTTACTGATTTTAGTTGCTGGGTGTGGAAGTTTTAGTAATTCAATTGTGTGTGTGTATATTTTACACAGGAGTACATGGGCATGTGCATATTGAACCCATGTATGCATTGTGTGTATAGCCAATTCATGTGCATGCACACATTCATGCAGGTGAAAGTAGAGGCCAAGATTCTGTTTTGGGTTTATTCTTCAATATCTCTCAGCTTACTATTTTGAGATAGGGTCTCTACTAGTCAGGGAGCTGACAGAACTTGGTAGATGGCTGGCAAGTGAGTTCAAAAATTACATCTAGACCTTCCTATAGCTAAAATTATAGGTATGTGGCAGTTCACCATATTTTAGTGTGAGTTCTGCAAATTTGAAATGAATTTCCTATGTATTTTGATTACTGTAAGCCTCTAACCTCATTAGTCTTCTGTACACATCTATTAACAACCTCAAGTTCCCTTTGAAACATTTATGTCCACCTTTTGGATTTCCACCTTCAGGATTTCCACCTTTAGGATTTTGTTTGTGTGTGTGTGTGTGTGTGTGTGTGTGTGTGTGTGTGTGTGTGTGTGTATACATGTGCATGTTAATTTGATTTTGTTTTTTTTGTTTGTTTGTTTTGATATAATAATGACTGAATTTATACAATATCATTTGTATGATTTTGGGTTTGGAACTATCCATTTGGAGCTGATGGTCACCTTTATAGACACAAAATGACTTCTTCCCACAAACCTTTCAGTAATAAATATGTCATAATGGAGGGATATGAATCACTGTGTCCCTCTAAGATCTATGTTATACTATTTGTGGACCCAGTCAATGTTGTGAGGTCATGACTAACTCGATCTCAAATGTCCAGAAACTAACATTTCATAGTTTTTCATTTTATCATTCATATCCTAAAAAAATTCCACCTTTTTCCTGTGAGGATTCCTGAGTCTCTGTATTCACTACCATTCTATGAAAAGATAAATTTCATTTATCAAAGCTTGGGACCACATTGGTCTATGAGTATAGATAACTATTTAGAAAACACCTTGGTTCCAAGTCAACTTAACTAGGCAACTATAGCAAATTCATTCCTATGGCTCATGATGTCCTCAGCCATTGAATTTGTCCAGGATTACAGTGTTAGGTATGAAAACCCAAACCTTCTTCTTGAGCAGTACTTTAATTCAATAAAAGAGAAGTTGAGCAAACCTTAACAGTATCTTCAGTACCTTTTTATTAAATGCAAATTTAATGTAATGGCTATTTCTTGTTGTCAACTTGACTATATCTGGAATGAGCTACAATACATAATTGGAGGGCACACTTGTGATCCAGATCTTGAGGCTGGAAGACACAAGTTTCTGACTTGGATCTTAACTGAAAGCTCTTGAGGCATAGAAGCCATGAAACACTTAAGCCTAGGTAAGGCATATATGCCTTTAATCCTTAGAGACTGAAGCAAGGAGGTCTTTGCTTTCAAGATCAGCCTAGGACAAAGCAAGTCCCAGATCCAGGCATGGTGGAACACATCTTTAATCTGGGCCATACCTTTTTCTCAAGGCCTACTCAAGGACACTGGAAGAAGGAAGACTCACTCTTTTTTGACTGCTTGCACTTACTTGCCAGCACATCTGTTGGAACCTACTTCTTCAGGATTCCTGCTTATACAAAAGACCAGCTGAAACAACTAGCCTCCTGGGACTGAGCAACTTCTAGATTCTTGATCTTCCCATCTACAGTTGCGTATTGTTGGGTTAATTGGACTACAGACTATAAGCCATCACAATAAATTCCTTCAATAGAGAGAAACATTCCATAAGTTCTGTGACTCTAGAGAACTCTAACTAATACACTTAATAACTGTAACATTTTAAAAATTGTTTTTATCAAGGATAGACGTGTTTACTGCAAGCTAGACTTATATGAATTATACTCATTCATGTAGTGATGCATGATCAAAGTAAAAATGATTGAATAATAAAATTTAAAATATAAAGCAAGAATAAAACTGGAGGTTTGCAGACTATAAATCATTGCTCATTTATTACATCATTCTATATTTTTTTGGATTTAGGGCACAAAAGTATGGGAGATATTGTTTACAATACAAATAACATTACTTATAGTTTATATAATTAATATTCAAAAATAACTCCTTTGTTTAAAATATGCCTTCTGGAAAATAAGCTAAATAAAAAACAATTATGTGAAATCCCTGGAAAGGTAACAGTTATTTATGTTTCATACATATACATCTACCTTACTACAAACACACGAAAACTCATACACATATTGCTGTGCCCACGCCAATTTGTATCCCTTCTTATGACACAGTGAACCAAAACAATAAAATATAATAAAGTTAAAATTATTATAATGTATAAAAGTTTTGAAGTTATAATTGCATCTTAAAATAGATGTTTCATTGTTTGCTAACAAAAAAGTAAACTATCTTTCCCACCAATAAATTCCCTTACTAATATATTCTTCAAAGTTTACCCATAGAAATAATTATTTACATAGTCATAATTCATAAATTTTTAAATTTTGCTTGGCCTCATGTAAGCTATTACACTGGTTTGAAAGAGCTCTCCATATCCGTGGACAGTAGCTGATAAATAGCTGAGAAGCTTGTCTAGTACTTGAAAGACTTTAATCATTCTATGTGTTCTTTTATTCTCTAATACAGAATTCTTGGTTGCTTCTCATGACAGAAGCAAGACTGTTGTGGTAAACAAGTAATAATAGAACCATAAGAACCCAAACATTTAAAAATGCAGGATTAATTCTTTGTGCATCTCCTCCATCTGCTTCCATGATCAGGAAATTGAACAGAGGTGTGCAGCAATGGGGGTTGTGGAACTGGAGGTAAGAAACAGAAAGCCCCAGATGCCAGGGAAGCTCCTGTCTAAAGGAAATACAGGCACAAAGAGTAGAGCAAAGAGTGAAGGAATGAAAAGCCATCCAGAGTCCACCTCACCTGAGGATCCATCACACACGCAGATACCAAACCCAGACACTATTGCTGATGCCAAGAAGTGCTTGCTGACAGGAGCCTGACACAGCTGTCTCCTGAGAGGCTCTGCCAGAGCCTGACTAATACATATGCAGATGCTCATAGCCAACCATTGGATTTAGCACAGGAACCCAAATGGAGGAGTTGGGACTGATGGAGATAAAGGGGCCTTATTTGACATCAATGAGAGGGGAGGCCCTTGGTCCTGTGAAGGCTTGGTGCCCCAGTGTAGAGGAATACTAGTGCGGGGAGGAAAGAGTGGGTGGGTGATTGGAGGAGCACCTTCATAGAAGCAGGGTAAGGGTGGATGGGATAGGGGTTTGCAGAAGAGAAACTGGGAAAGGGAAAACATTTGAAATGTAAATAAATAAAATATCCAATTAAAAAAGTGTATTCTTAAGTTTATACCATCAATCTATTGTAGAATACTTATCTATCTCAGCTAATAGGTCAGTATATGTTGACTAGGCAAGAACCACAAATTTCTGGGTAGGGCTATGGATATAGAGTGACTGAACTATAATTATCAGCAATTGTTTCTGGCAATCCTCATGATATAGTTCATATTCTTCATACAATGATAACTTTTATTGGTGGTAATGCTGCTGCTGTTGATGAAGGTGCTTTGCTTGAAATAAGTTAAAACAGGCTAAGTATAATGGTGCATTCCTATGCATTCCTATCTCTCAAGTAGTATAACTATGAGAGTTACAAGTTCAAGACCTTCTCTAAATACATATGAGACCCTGAATCAGTAAAACAAAAAGAAAATAACAAGAACAGCAAAAATAATGACAAATCTTAAATGTGAACAACTAATCAGGATTGTCCAGAGAAATTATTAATATACATTTATATTGATATAATATATATATAATACCAATAAAATACATAAATACAAAATACATACTATACAAACTTTATACATACTTACCTTATATATACTATATTTCACAGATTTTCTGATTTGTGGAAGCTTCCTTAGATTTATTAATTTATTTAATTGTTACTTCAATAGTCATATAATGGCTGTTTTTAGGCTTAAAATTCAGTGAAATGAGACATTGTTCAGTTCTTTAACCAGTTCAAAAATCAGTAAGCCTCTTAACAAGATAGAACCAAGATAAGGTTTCTTTCCCTTGCAGAATCCCTGAAAGTCCCACTGAAAGTTGTCAGCTCATGCCTATTTTCAATACCTGAAGAATCTGGAGTGTGAATTCTATGGTCAAAAGCAATAACTAAAGTTTTAAAGAGTTTACCAAATACCTCATTCTTTTGTTCAGTAATACATCAACCTATTGAATAATACCATGCAAATTCCAGGTGAGTTTTTTCATTGAATGCAGTAACTGACATTCTAATCTTTTCTAGATAGATCCTCAATGCTACACCCAGAAAATAGGTTAGTCACTTCTTCAAATATTTCTGAATATAATAATGCAGGCAAAATAGATTAAGATTGACGTGTACTCTGTTTTTCAACAAGAAGAAAAAAATTCAGATTCTCTTCTAAATATGTAATAAAAATGTGAACAGTATTACTTTATCATGTTCTAAGATTCCATATACTTACACCATATCCTGAATAAGTATGACATTACACTTTGTCTACAGAGTAGAGGTGGGAAGTTAATTCATTTAATATTCTAATATATAAACTAATATATAAAATATATATAACTCTTATAAACTATATGGGAGGAATGTATTAAAATATATAATATATTATAATTATTATATGTTATAATTATATATTATAATATATACTATATATACTATTATATATATATATATATGTTTATGTATATATACTCTATGTGGTGAATATAATATATAAAATGTAGTTTTGGTAAAGGTTATTGTTTAACAAATATTTCCAATTTCAAAAACCTCTATAATTTTTACAGGAATCATGACACTTCTACCCTAGGATTTATACGTCATAAAAAAATTATCACAAGGAATGAAACTCTGTCTTAAATTCTCATAAAAATTGTGTAGAACATTTCACTGATACAACCTAATACATCATCCATAAAGCAACATGCCCATTACAATGATACAGCTACCCATATCTTCTGTGCTTCATTAAATAATCTCTCACTCATTTTTCTGTAAGTAACCCAAAACGACTCACTTTTCACAAAGTTTTACTTGAATAGAAACATTTGTTTGGTATGACATTGGTGCTTTATATATTCCCATTTTCTCTGAAAAGTCACTAAATACAACTAGTGCTTTAACATTGACCAAAAAAAACCAAAAATGAGATTCTGAGAAATGGTTACATAGTTCACATATATGTGATAAGATATGTATCAGAGGGTAACCCATCTGAGGGTGGGATAACTACAATAAATATACCAATGACAATGTTTTACTCCTTGTTTTGCTACAGATAAGTGCCATTGTCTAAAAGTGGAACATGCCCTTTATAGGCTATCTTCCTCTATAAGATATGAGGTACAATGCCCTGTGTTGAATTGAATCTTTTACAGAGTTACAGTGGTATCTTCTAAGATGATCAGTGGACTAGATAATTTATTATAATCCTTAAATGTAACACATTTTGGGAAATATTCTAGACACCTGTGCTATTGATTCTTTGCTGTGACTGATAAGATGTGAATAAGAAACTCAGCTGAAAACCCACAAATAATTTTCTCACATAAGAAAGAAATTACTATCTAGAAAAGACATGGATTCTATCATCTTCATTCCTTTGAAATGTGGGAAAATTGAGAATGATATTGCATTATTGGATTGTCTTAAACCTGGTAGGGCACAAGGGTAAGAAAATAGAAATTGCACCTGTCTCCTGGCTCTGCTTCATGGATAAGAAACATGGTAGCTAAGGGATAAATGTGCTACTGAAAAGAAAGACTACAAAGTAAATAGAAGATACCCTTCAGACTGATCCTTTTTGTAATATGAAGGAGAAGAAAATCCATTTTGATCCTATAAATTAGTCTTAAAATGACCCATGATTATTAACAAAGAACACAAATAGATTGAGAAAAATTAAAAGAATGTTAAAACATAATCACAGCTTGAGATGAAACTGAATGACATGAGAGTGGATGAGACTCTTCTGAAAACAATCCAGGAAAGAAAGAGAGGTCAAGTATTATAGGCAGCCACTCTTCAGTATTTGAAATCAAAGTGGTGATTGTGTATTATGAGGGAAATTATTCTCTGATGAACTATCCCATAAAAGAGATTCATATACCAGCTTATTACCAGCTGATGTCTCATGGATATTAGAAAGTAGACAACAATATAGAAAATACATTCATTGCTGAGGGAATTGATAATGTGAGTGGAGGTGTTTGACAATCAGTTTGTTAAATGGATTGGATTGATAGAACAAGTTAAATAGACATACATGAACATAAACTTTAGGACAATAATAGGGTTTTCATGGTTTCATCACAGCCCATGGTGGAATCTAACTCCCTGAGTTACTTAGATTAGCAATGAAAATCATGTTACTACATTACAAAATCAATAGAAGCAGGGTTAGAATAAAACAAAGTATTATAAATTCTTTTCTCAGAATTATTTATGTGTGGGGAGCCAACAGAAGGTGGCTATTATCCTTGCAGCCATCTTGAGCCATAAACCCTGACCAGAGACTTGATTGCATTAGCCTACAACAGCTGAGCACACTCTGATAACATCTTGCTTTAGATACCCAGGATTTTCCCTTGGGTGTGTGAGACTTAAAGGTGTGTGACTTAAGGGCGTGATTTAAAGATCAGATTTAGAGACAAGACCTAAGGGCATGACTTAAAGGTGTGACTTAGAGGCATGGCTTAGAAGTGAGACATATAAAAGGTGAGAGGCAGACAGAAAAGAGGAACAGAGAATCAGACACTTCAGAGAGTACCACTTGGAGTAGGAGTAGACATTAGACACTCAGAAGAGAACAACTTAGAGTACAACTTGGGAGTAGGAATTAGGCATTAGGAGAACAACTTGGAGTTATTTATTAGACATTAGGAACTTAGCACTTGGAAGAAGAAACCTGGAACTTGGAGGCACTAGGGACTAGGAACTCAAGACTTGGGACTTGGAGAGAAGAGGAGAGACTGAAGAATAAACGGGATTGATTCACACTCTGTCTGGTCTCCATTCGAGTCTGTCCTCACTCTCTCTCTTGCTGAACCCTGGCCCGCACACCAGAGCTGCTCGGGGCAGTGCGGGCTAACAAGTTAGTCCCCAAGGCTTTTGGCAGTGCAGGTCCCAACATTGACAGAACAGTCTGAGACACTTGGGCTCCCAAACGTGGGGCAGCTCGGGCCGCAACATTTACAGTCAGATATGGAGAGATTTAAGTCAAAATAGAATTTCTAGGTTTTATAATTTTGTGTTTGTGGGGTTTTCTGTTTGTTTTTAAAGGAACTAATCTCAATATCAGCTCAACAAAAGATGAAAAGAATGGGAAGGAAAATTACTTCAAGTAAAAATAATGAAATTTGTTCAAGAGGTAGGCAAGTTTTTCCCCATGAGTTAGCTGTGTATATTTCTATACTCTAAGAAAGTTTGCTGTTACTACAGGTAGTTGATTTACACAGGGCCCTTTTAGCAGCCTTGTGAGAAAGGAAACTATGGTACTACCTCAAACTCTGTTAGGATAACGATGGCTATTTCAGATGTTGGTGGGATTGGCTATAATTTCTTATTATTTTCAATAATGGTCAATGCAATCAAAAAGATGTATACAAAAAGCCTAAAGTATTTCTCAAGAAAGAGGAAATGGAGCAGTTGAGCAGAATGACAGGACTATAAAGCACTAAATGACTTGTAGTTCCCATTCATACTGTTGTATGCCCAAAAAGATATTTTTATTTGTCATTCTTAACATTTTAGTTGCTGAATACTAAGATCAGCTGATTGTGAGGCAGACAGCTGGTATACCTCCATAAGATTAAATGATGCTAGCTATAAGGTCGTCTATAAGGCAGAGCATTTAACAGCTAGTGAATTTAAAAGAAAGTATCCATAATATCTGAGAAATAAAGCATTCTTATAAATCATAAGGTTGTTGAGTAAAATTCCAATGTTTATTATAGTCATAGTTGTAGAAAGAAATCTTTTTTAGCAGTAGGCAGTAGGCAGTAGGCAGTAGGCAGTAGGCAGTAGTTATTGAAGAGATTCATAACAAGGTAAGTTGTTGAAAATAGGTAAACTGTAGCTGTGGCATAGTGGCTCAGTTATATATCAAATAACATTTTTCGACATAAAAAAATCCCCTCCATGGCTCAGAGAACACTGTAAAATCCATAGAATAAAAATATGAAAAACAGAGTATACTGGAATATTTTATAGTTATTTCCACCAAATTGAAACACTCCCTTTTAAGTAGGAAGACAGATTATAAGAAGTAGGAAATTAAAGAAATGTATCAATATGGGAGTCTCTTTATTCTAATTTGAAACTTAATATAAGTATGTTTTGTTTGAAATGCCCATAGAAGTTAAGGTATTAGTGAGGAAGTCTGAGGAGTGTCTTTTAAGGGAGCAGAGCTAGAATGCAGAGGTATAAGTGTTTTATGGGGCCATAATGGAACAGGAAGAATTAAATGGTAATAGTTGAAGAGAATGGAATGTAAAGAATAGAATATGGAGGAAGATAAAACACTATAGATACTTTGAAAAAAAACATGTAGAAAGTATCTACTGAAGAATCTATCTATAATACTTCTCTCTCTCTCTCTCTCTCTCTCTCTCTCTCTCTCTCTCTCTCTCTCTCTCTCTCATGCCTGCACACACACACACACACACAAACAGAGACACAGAGAGAGACAGAGAGACAGAGAGAGATACAAACTTGGAAATAGACACACACAAACACAGAGAGAGGTGGGAGGAAGGGAGGAAGGGAGGCAGGGAGGGTGAGAGATGTTGGGAGCCACAGTGAGCATGTCAGTATCCGCCATTCCAAGATGGAGCGGACATCGTGTCCTCCCACTAGTAAACAATTAACTGTGCAGGTGCAAAGGCAGAAAGCCCGCCAAAGTCACTGGCCAATCCCGAGGCGTAATATTGGGTGATGAGTCAACAGCCAATCAGAAGTGAACACGTCACTCTAGGGTGTATTTAAGCTGTGCCTCTTCCTGTCTTTGCACCTTCCGTGGTCTTTCATGTCTGCTGATACAGATTAAAGCCTCGCTGTGGTGATATCCGAATACTGTCTCACGTGTACCTCTTCCACAGACGGAGAGGACACGGGAGGCGCACACAACAGAGAGACAGTCAGACAGACAGACACTTGCAGAGTGATATAGAGAGGGAGACAGAGAGACATAAACAAAAAAGTTAAGAGTTAGTTACTCTGGAATGAAGTAACAAGCCCCTTAATAGATGTAACAGAGTAACCAATGCAAAGTCTAGTTCCATGGAGAGATGACTCTTCTTTTGGAGTTGAAAGGTCCCATAATTCAGAATATTACAGGATATAACCATTTCTATTTGTTACCCACCAGAAAATTGCAGTAAGACCCTATTTCAGAAGGTATCAAATATTTAGATCATAGTATATGGAGAAATAAAATTTATGTTTACCTGAAAGCTTCATTTCTATTAAGTAGTGTTTATAGTACTGGTGGTGCTAATAATGCCCCAGAGGAGAAAAAAAGTTGCCTCTCTTATCTAGATATGAACACTAAGAACTACAATGATAGACCTTGCAAGAGATGCTAACTTGGGCAATACTGGAACAATGTCATAGAACTGGTCCAATATGGTTAGCTATAAAGGTCAGTGCACAAACTGATACCAACACTTAGGTCCAATTTCAAGGAAAGTTACCACAGACAAATCTTATGCAACCTAAAAACCCAACAAAAATGCCCACAAATCAAGTTGATAGCTGGTCATGGAGTTCTCCTTTTAACTGATGAGTATTGTTAATTGACATTTGCTGGGATGGAAATTATAACTTTTCTTTGAATAGTTATCCCCTTGTGGATTGAGCATGCTCCAGTAGAAGGCCACACATCCAAGAATGTATGAGCAGCATGAATTGGTCTTTGTGAGGGAAACATATAAAAGCACACAAAGTTAGGTTGGTACAAAAAAGCCTTTGGATCTAGGAAGAAGTGAGAAGAGGGTTGAATTTGACCAAAATACATTGGAAAGGCAAATATATACCTACAGCACTAATTAATACAAAGTGAGAAGTTGGAAGAAATATAGTCAAAATACATAGTCTTAGAAGAAATTTGTTTCCAAAAAGCTAAGCAAAGCACACGCTTCAAAGAAGAATTGAATCTAACTTGCCCAAAGTGTAGAGTAGTACAGTCAGCTCTATGTTATAAAATATAAGTTTATTTTTAGTATTTGTACAATGCATATGTATTCATTAAATATAATTAATATATTAATAATATATTAATTAATTTTAGGTTTATATTTGATCATTTTACTGGGCATCCAAATAGTAGATAGGCTATTATTTTTACTGTATCTATGAGAATATTTCTTAATATCTTAACATGAAATAGTAAAAAGGATTGCATTTGATCTCACCAACAGGGTTATAAATTGTAAATCTACTAAAGCCCTGGATATAAAACCAGAAAAGGTTATTTTGTTCAGTGCTCTTAAGACATCTATTTTCTCTTGTCTTTGGACATGAGGACGACTTTGTCAACATTAGACTTCAAATTAGGAATTGCATCTTTGGCTCTCCCATTTCTCAGTTGTTCCTTTTATTTTTGTTTTATTTTTATTTTTAAATGTAAGCATAGGATGAGGTTCCTGAAAGATGCAATGGCATGAATACTTCTCACTCTAAGTTCATTCTGTTCTTCCATTTCTAGAGAAATAGTCACAGAATTTTATAACAGAGGCTTTACCTTGGGGGTTAAGCCACTAGCAGATTCTTAGAATTTCTTAAAAAATATAGTACAAGAAAACATGATTGGATAATTATACTTAAGGTTAATAAAAGGTGGCTATATCTACATAGGACTCTGTTTAATTAAAGAATCATAGAAGATTGGATTACACTTATTTTAACATCATAGATATAGCAATTTAAATCAGATACATGGGAAATTGAGGATCATGCATTAGAGTTATAGAGGTAATGACAGAAACAGAGGGGTGAATTAAGGGGAATAGAGCCACAGAAGTAGAAAAAGAAGACATTATAAAATCAATGGTTTCTATATCCACAGATTCAGTAAAAAAAAAAAAAAAAAGACAAATAAAGCATGAGGATTAATAAACAGAAAAAGTTCATAAAGGAAATATCCATGTGACTCACTGAATTCAGCTTTCCAAAGGATGGATTGAAGTGCATAGATCCTTGTACCTACAAGGAAAGCACTTATCACTCCAATACCCTTACATCCTTAGACATGTTCCATTTCTTCCCACATTTTGCCTGAGATTATTCTCTTTTAGGATTTTAGAATAGAATTTTCTCAGCAATATCACAGGGATTTTGCATTTAATGGGGTTCACAACCTTGTCTGGACATCAGCAGTATCTACTGTTTGTATTAAATTGTTAGGGCGATAGTTAGCTATTAGCAGTAGACAATGGGAAGGTCATTTAGGGTAGACCCCTTTCTCATGCTAGGAAGCTTATAAAAACCAAGAATTTAAGAAATGATTACTGGTGAAAAGAATGGGATTTGAGTGATGTCTCTGACCCTGGGTGGAGACATGACATTTTGAACTGCCCTAAAAATAATAAGACTGCTATATAGCTACAGGCTTTCTGGATAAAAAAAAAAAAAGACACATCATTTCCCCCTTCAATAAACTTAATTCAAATGAGTTTCACAGCACTATTTGCCAAAGATGCTGCCTCTTTCTAAATGTATATTTTTAGTGCCTTTTCAAAAGTCAGACAGTTGAAGTTGTGTGAAATTATATCTGAGTCCACTATTCTATTTTATTAATCTATGTGTCTGTCTTCATGCTGGACCACACTATTTTTATAACTACGTCTATGTAGGATGGCTAGAAATCTAATATGATACTTCCTACCATATTCTTTTTGTTCAGGTCTGTTTGGCTGGCCTTCATCTTTCATATAACACCTTTATATAAATTTTAATATGTTTAAAAATATCTACAAAAAGTCCTGGAATTTTATTGGGCTTACTTAGAATCTATTGACTAATTTTTATAGAATGGTCATTTTTTAAGTATTATTTCTTCTAAGTCAAGGTTGTGGAGGGCTTTACATTTTCTAATATCTTCATAAGCTATTTTCCTCAACACCTTAAACATTTCATTGTGCAGGTTGTTATATACTGATCTCCATTGTTTGCAAATACACTAGCATATCCATTAGCCCTTTGTGCTAATGACAACTAAGCTGGGCTTGTTTTGTCTTGCCTGGACAGGATTCCTTGTCTTCTATTATTTGGAACATGGATGATAGACTGGTTGGTCTAGAATTGCCTCAAATAGGAAAATTTGCTGTTCCCAACAGGGTTACATATATCTTCAGTAGGACAACTTAGATCAAAGGGATCAATGCATGTTTACAGGTGATTTTCATAGACTCTAGTTAAATTAATTTATGTTGTTCCATTGATAAAAACAAGGATAACAAGATGTCTCCTAGGTGCTTTCATCTAAACCTGCACAGTAATAGAATGTGTGTGTGTGTGTGTGTGTGTGTGTGTGTGTGTGTGTGTAGGTATTCTAAATGAAATCACCAAGGGTAAGAACCCCAAGTGTGTCAGAAGCCATCTAGGAAAGACTAAACCATGGAAGTAAATTTTCTAGAGATGGACTACTATTTACATGGCCTATAATGGGTGAGCTCTAGGATTCAGGGTCCTTAGAGACTTCCTCTGGGATTTCTTTTTGCTGATGATATGTGCTTCCTATCACTGTTACATAACCTAATAATTTCTGTATATCAGTCCATCCTAATAAGCAAATTTCCTGAAATCAACATGAAGATGAACTTTTCTGAATTAGTTCTGTTTAGATAAATTAATGATTTTATTTCATTCCTGATTTGATTCAAATAACTCTAGGAAGAAAGTTTCAGGAGTTTGTTGCCAGAAAGATAATGTTATTATCAAGAATAGAATATGCCCACTTCTCATAGACTAGTAAATATAGGCTGTATAATAAAGGATACAATGAAATTTTACAGTTGTACTAAAATGAGACATAATCGTCAGACATATTTGAGATCAAAGAAAAACATTCATTCTGCATCATTACCAAAGAGATAGCAACAGATATACACTATGATAAAGCTAGGCCACATGAGACTGTTGCTTTGAACTTATAATGAGTTTATAGTATGAAACACTGCTTTGAACTTACTACTGACATTCTCTCTAATTTCCCTTTTGTGAAACATTTTATCTGTAAGATAATTTTTTAAAGAACCTTTGTCTAAGAAGGTATAAGAAGGCCAGAGGAAACAAAGTATAGCATTTGGGGCTAATCCCATAATCAAAATGTATATATGTTTATGTCTGTTTGTCTGTATGTATACACATACATACATGTATAGGTCTATGTGTATGTATGAAAGTATGCATGAGTACTTGTGGACTTGATGAGACAGGTAGTTGGACCAGACCAGGTTGTGTGTGTGTGTGTGTGTGTGTGTGTTGTCTGTTGTCTGTGTAAATATATGCATATACACATACACATACACACACACACACACACACACACACACACATATATATATATATATATATATATAAATATATATATATAAATCTTTCTTACTTTGCTCTCTGATTCACAAAGAATTAATGAGTTTCAAACCTCTCACAGGAGCAGAAGAGGTCCTTGAGTTAGAGACAAAAGAGCCCTAGCAATTAAGCCTTTTTTTTTTTTTTTTTTTTTTTTTTTACTATTAGTGTCCTGCTACTGTCAGGAGGAGTTTATTACCAGAAACCAACAGCATTTAGTTATAGAATAGTAAGAAATCAGCATGTATTAGCATGATATAGTAAGAGAAAAGAAACAGGTGCTTACTAGCACAAAATAGAAAAAGAGTTATAAGGCCAGAGATCATTAGTCTTTGACGTCTGTCCTTCTCTGTATCCCAATCTTATATCATTCATTCTAAAGACAGGGGCAGGATCCTGGCACAAGTGGACATGTCTTTTTTACCAAAGGAATCTTCTACTGCCAAGAATGAGTTACATGAAATTCAGTTATTGGCCAAAAGAGGCTGAAGGGAATCCAGCAATAACCCAGTCTGTTACAAAGTCTATAGGTTGCTCTCCACAAAATGGCAGCAAAACCTTATTGCTGAAGCCAATACTAATCCTCACATGGAGAAGTTGAACTGATGCCAACATAGAGCTTTCACCCCTACAGGCTAGCATCTTAAAACAAGTGGGTACTCAGCAACAGAGAAGCACAAATATCAACCCAACCACAAATCTTTTGGTTTATAATGGTGCCTTGCCTGAAGCATATGTTAGTATAATGGTGGTAAACAATTTGTCAGTCATGGTGAATGAATATATAATTTGGCTGAAGGCTAACTTTCACTTGTTTTGTATAATCTCACTAATATATATATATATATATATATATATATATATATATATATATATATATTCCTTTGAACTGTAGAACACTTCAATGATGTTGAGTTCTTATTCTGGAGACTACTAAATGTTGTTTTTTTAAGGAAAATATATACTAGTAAAGCCTTTTCAATTAACAATTTACCATCATTTCCATGGATAGGCCAATAATATATTTCTTGGTATTTATAAGATAGGCAGAGGGTGATTAAACAGATTAATGAGAAATAGGTAATTTGAACACAAATTGAAATGATACATCCAAAAGCTCAGGATTGTTAGAAACTAACAGAATTTAGAACAACTCTACCTTAACAGCCTTAAAAGTAAGTATTGCACACCAGAATATTTTCATAATGATAATGACTTGTAACCTTTTATCTCTAAAACATTACATTTGTGCCTATTTGTTACAAAAATGTATGGTATATATTTTTCTACAACAGCCATGGAACTCCATTGCACTTGAAACTAAATATTTCTTATTAAATATTCAGAATAAAGCACAAGTTTGATTTCATCAACTCTATTCTCTTCCACAGTGTATCAAAGAAGATTGAATATAGTCAACAGAAACAAATGGAACCTGAAAATACATCATGATATTCATGACATACACACACATATGTATATATAGGTAGGCTTGTCAATTGGCACACTAGAGACTATTTAATGGTAAACCACCTTGTTTTCAGTAGGACTTCTGGCTGCCAAGTATGAGTTTCTTTTGATAGAGAGGTAACATATTTGGTTAAAAATGGATATGCTACTCTAGCTTTATCAGTAAGAAATTTTCATGTTAAATCATAGTATATCACTTCCCTTTAGTGTTTCAATCATTTACTTTATCCCATCTCATCTTTATCAGGGAGTACTTAAATTGCAGCATGAAGTTGCATCAAATTTTGCAGCTCTTCATTTCTCTGGAAGATCCAAGAAGCACAGTATTCATTTGCATTTCAAGAGCTTTCTCGCCTGTACACTGTGCTTGCTGCTGCTGCTGCATGTACTTGAATAATATTTTATATTCTTAGCACAAGTATGAATTAGAATACATTTGCATGGAAATAAAGTAAAACTTCAGCAGCACCTATTTTCATTAAAATCCATGCACAGACACTGATTTCTGATGATTTTTTATTAGAGTTTTCAGCATATTATAATTAGTTTTATTGAAAAACTTATATGTACATCCAACATACTAAATTTATAGAGTAAATTCTTATAGATTTTTTTTTACAGCTTATATAAAATTAGAGTGAAAACACATCGTAACTCCCCTATTTATTTTGAGGATTAACAGGAATTACATTATTTCTTAAAATGAGACATTCTCTGTGGTAATTTGAAAGGAAATGACCCATAGGCTCACAAAAAGTGGAACTATTAGGAGATACGGACTTGTTGGAGTGGCTGTGGCTTTATTGGAGGACATGTGCAATACTTTGTGAGTTTTGATGTCTAAAATTTACAAACCAGGACCAGTGTGGCATTTGATTTCTGCTGCATGCAGGTTCAGAGCTCCTTCTCCAGCACCATGTCTTCCTTCCTGCCACTGTGATTTATGTAATGACAATAATGGACTAAACCTCTAAAATGTCAGCAAGAATGTTTTCTTTTGTAAGCATTTTCATGATCATGGTGTTTCTTCACAGCAATAAATCTATACCCTAAGATATTATGTCCTAATGATTATTTATATAGAAATTAAAATGCACAATGTATTGATCGTTTTATCTTTTGAATATAAATTTTTAATGCAATACAACCATTCAATCAGAAATAGTCTCTTTTGAATTTATGCTCTTTAATAATTCTTAGCATAGTACACTCAGAATCATTGAAATTGTAGTTATTGTTTTGTGTGTATTTCCCAAGTCAGTTCTCTCTTCTGGTCTATACTTCTTAAACTATTCCTCTGAATTCCATATCTCCATATTCTTTATTATTCTATTCTCTTGTTTTATATTTTTACTAACTGACTAATAGGGTATATATTCATTATTGTCATTGTTATTAAATAATTACAATGCTATCTTTTGTGTACCACTACAATTTTCTACTTTCAGGAAGAGTAGAAATACTAAACTAGGTGTGCCTTGTTCATTCCTATTTTCTTAGATTATAAAATATGAATTGTAAAATATACATACTGAGGAAAAACTATTTTTATTAAGTCAGTCGAATTATATTTGGCTTTTATCATGTTCACATGTATGAAATATTTGACAGGAATATAAAGAAAATATCAAGGAAATAAAGATTTATTTATGCAACACCTGACTTTATAAATTCTTCTATTAGGAAAGCTACATAGATTATTAGATAATGATGACTAATTCCATGAACCTGAATATCTTTTCAGAGGTAAAAAGCAACAGTAATTTAATTTAAACCGGCGGTGGCTCAGCGGCTAAGGCGGCCGCCTGCAGAGGGTCCTCTACCTGCTCTCTCTCTCATTCTCTCTCTCTCTCTCTCTCTCTCTCTCTCTCTCTCTCTCTCTCAATCTCTCCCTGTTCGAATCCCGCTCTGTCCCGTTTGTCTCCCCCCGAGTCTCATGGAAAAAAAAAAGTTTCAGCTGGGCTGGGGCGGTGGTGGCGCATGCCTTTAACCCCAGCACTTGGGAGGCAGAGGCAGTGCGGCAGAGGCAGGCGGATTTCTGAGTTTGAGGCCAGCCTGGTCTACAGAGTGAGTTCCAGGACAGCCAGGACTACACAGAGAAACCCTGTTTCGAAAAAACCAAATAAATAAATAAATTTTATTGTATTTTAATTTTAAGTTATTAAACACAGGTAAAGTAATTTAGTCACCAAATCTAGACTCAAACTTTCATGAATTTTACTTTGAGAAAATTAAACAGACAATAGTAGAGATTTTTGTGGCATCAATGAGGATGCTGATTAACATATTTTAGTACATTCATTTATGTTGCTCATTGCAAGTTCTAACATATTTTCTGGCTGGATTTGCATTGGTTCAGAAGGTATGACACCCATTCTATCACAATGATAAATACAAAGCTGAAAATAACGAAAAGCTAATAACACTTAGATATATGAGAAAAATGAGGTCATGGAAGGAAATATAACTACACAGTAGAAATAAATGAATATAGAGCACAATACTATACTTGGTTATAATTTTCTGTAGCAAGAAGTTGCATTATAAGAAACTTAAATAACTTCTGACTCCCCAGAATTTCATTAGAAATATGTCTGAGAAGTACAATCTGTGTTTAAGCTGGATCTACTCTTTTCTAAACTTTTTATTAAGGAGATTGTTATCATAATAAATTCCAGATAAATACAATCCCTTACTTCAATCAAAAGAATAGAAAATTGTGATCATTTTGACACACATTAAGCTATGTGTTGCTTCTTTAAAAGTCCTACAATTAGAAAACATGTTTTAAGCAAAGCCTACTTAAGTGGACTTCTAGTAAACTGTAACTAACTAGCCTGAGAGAAAATCCTACTTTATTCAACCATGCTCTACTTTGCTGGGTATAAAGACAACTGAAAGGGGTTTATAAAGTTTAAGTTTCAAAAACAAAGGCTCTTAAAATTTCTAGAAATAATAGGGTTATAGAATATTGCCTCTTGCAACCTGTAAACCTACTTCATTAAACACTTCTGTGCAGGAGTTTCTTTTACTCAGGAAATCACGGCTTACTGACAAGAAAATTATGTTACACAAACTAAAAAGCAGGAGACAAATGGACAATGTCACGTTAGAATGAAAAACAAACTCAGATATGCTAACAATTATTCACCTGGTAAATTATTTGGAAGAAATACGAAGAATCTCTTTAAAATATGAATGAAAGTAATGGATAAAGTATGAGCTTTGTAAGGTCAGTTGAGTGGGCTCATCATGAGTATGAAATTGTATGAAAAACACTATTTTATAGACAAAACATAAAACCAGGTAAGAATGATTCTTATAGGCTTGGTAGATTGGAGAAAACAAAATAAAAAACAACAGCAACGCCTAAAGACAGCAAAACACCTAAAATAAATACAACCAAAAACAATCACCAAACTGCAACTAAGTAAAAGCATACAACAAAATGGTGTAGAGTATAATATGTTGTTCAACTACTTCTGAAAAGGAGGCCTTCCTTGTACTGATTATTATACCTTGTGTCATTCCACGAGATAAAGCGTATTTTCCCTCTTCTTCTGGTGTAAATGACAATTCAGTTATTAACCCTAGTGGCTACACAGTCATTCTTAGTTTTAATACAATAAAGTAAAATATGATAAGATAAAAATGAAAACAATCACAACAAAATTGAACAAGACAAATTAAGAGATTGATTTGGGAGGGCTCACCTCACTGCAGACAATGCCAATCCTGTACTGGTGGTCCTGGTTGCAACAAGAAACCTACTGAGTAAGCCATAAGAACAAGCTAGTATGTAGCTCTTCTGATTTGCCTCTGCATCAGCTCCTACAACCAGGTTCCTGCCCTGTTTTTGTTCTTGTGCTGACTTTTTACAGTGATGGGCTGTGATGTGAAAGATTAAGCCAAATAAAATTCTCAAGTTTCTTTTGGCTATGGTATTTTGTCTCAACAAAAGAAGCCATGAAAAAAAGACATAAGTTCATGACTGTACATTTTTATTTTGTTTTAGGGGTGTCCATTGTCTTATTATTACACTTTTGTTTGGTTTTATGGGAAGAAACTTAAGTTGGGTGAGTAGGGAGGAGAGAATATAGAAGGATGTGGGAGTAGGGAAAGAATATGATCAAAATATATTTAAAAATAGTTTTAGGTAATAAAATATAATTAAAAGATTAAAAGAAAGAAAGAAAGAAAGAAAGAAAGAAAGAAAAAAGAAAGGAAGAGAGAAGGAAGGAAAGAACAAAAAGAGAGGAAAAGGAAGGAAATTGCATCACAGCTTGTCCCCAGGCCAATCTGATAGGTATGTTTTTCTGACTGAGGTTTTGATTTATAAATGACTTTAGCCTGTGTCACACTGATGTAAAAATAGCCATCAGCAGCATTTCAATAGAAAATGATGCATGTTAAAAGCAAAGAAATGCATTGACAAACCAACCATCACATATACATTTACCTTCCATACTTCCCTGACCCTTAGAATACACAGTTCTTCTGTAACAGTCAAACTTATAATGTTGTGACAATATGACTGAGAAAAATTCAACATTTTTTGAAACAGGTTTTCTTGATTAATTTTATGTCAAACTGCTACAAGCAAGAGGTTTCTGAGGAGAGGCATTCTGAGAAAATGCCTCCACCAGATTGCTTTCAAAGAAGTCTATTAGTGTTTTCTTCAGTAATGATTAATGTGGGACGGTCCATCGCTCTGAGTTGATGCCATTTGTGACATGTGGTCCTGGTGGAAGGGAAAACAACCATAATGGGACATCAAGAACAAGAAGGAATCATTCTAAATTTGTGTGATACTGGAAATCAAAACCAGGCCTCTGTGCATACTAGACAAACCGGCTGCTAGCTGAGCTATGTTCTCAGACCCAAAATATTAATTCCTAAAGAGAAACATTTTATGTTGTATTATAATATCAGAATGTAGCCCATAGACCCTTGAGAAGGGTTGCTTTTGGGTGTAAGGCTGAATAGTAGAGCATAGAACAAGTTCATGATAGAAAGTGCTCCACTGTCATCTTCATGTCATACCCTCCAGTAACCTTACTTAGCTACACCCTCCAACAGCCTTACTGTAGCTCCAACTCCCAAGTCTTCCATCACATGTAACACTATAGGCAGAAGATCAAACTTTTAAGAAACTTGCCTATTTTGATGGTTTCAACTTTCTCATAGTTTATTTAAGTTTTCACTAGAGAAACCACGATAAATCTGTGTATCAGTGGAAATCAAATCCAGGACTTTGGGCATCCTAAGCATGCTGCCAGATGAGCCATGTTCTCAGCCCCAAAATATTACCTCTAAAAATGAAAGTTTTATGTTGTATTGTTGTTCAGAATATAATTCATGGTTTGTTATTTTATGATTTGGCTTTGTAATAAAGTTGCTCATCATTTTATTCTTTTCTATCATTTAACATTTTCTTATTTACATTTGGCATTTTAAATTTATTCAGGCACATGGACACTTGGGAGCTCTGGTTGGTTGGTATTATCACTCCCCCCAATGGGGAGGCAAAACCCTTCAGCTCCCTCAGCCTTCTCTCTAACTCCTCCATTGTGAACCTCTGTTGGGAGCCAATTTGTAGCAGAAAGTGGCTATCAGCTTTGCAGCCATCTTGAGCCATATACCCTGACATGAGACTTATTTTTCAACAGCCTACAACAGCTGAAGCACACTCTGATATCCCACATATCTTGTTTTGCTGTTTAGTGCTCCCAGCTGCAAGGTGCAGGTGGTATCCACATCTGCAAGGCACATGGTATCCACGTGCCTAAAAGGCACGTGGCAAAAACGTATAAATACCACAGATTTTTCTTCAATAAAGGAGACTTGATCAGAACCTGTCTTGTCTCCATTCTTCACGTCTCTTCCCCTTTATCCTCTCTCTCTCTCTCTCTCTCTCTCTCTCTCTCTCTCTCTCTCTCTCTCTCTCTCTCTCTCTCTTGCTAGACCCTGACCTTCAAACCGAAGCAGCAGAGCAGTCTGGGACATTTTGGCCCCCAAATGTAGAGCGGAGAGGGCTGCAACAAACCTCATGATCAGTTCAATAGTTAGTTGCCAGCATCTGCCTCTGTATATGTCAGGCTCTGGCAGACCTCTAAGAAGACAGTTCTATCATCCTGCTGTCAGCATGCACTTTCTTGCACCCACATCAGGGTCTACCTTTTGGTGACAGCACCCAGTAATGGATGGGGTAAATCCCCAGGTGGAGCAGTCTCCAGACAGCCCATCCTTCAGTCTCTGATCCACACTTTGTCTCCCATTTGCTCTGGTAAGCATTTTCTTACTCCTTCTAAGTAGGACTGAAGCACCCACACTTTGTGCTTCCTTCTTCTTGTGGTCTGTGAGTTATATTTTGGGTATGGTAAGCTTTTGGGCTAATTTCCACTTAACAGTGAGTACATACCATGTGTGTTCTTTTGTCACTTGGTTACCTCACCCAGGATGCTATTTTCCAGTTCCATCAGCTTTCGACACTTCTATTAGATTCTGTGTATCCGATTTTATGTGGAGGTTCTTGGTTCACTTGGACTTGAGCTTTGAACAGGGAGATAAGAATGGGTCGATTTGCATTCTTCTACATGCTGACCTACAGTTGAACCAGCACAATTTTTGAAAACGCTGTTTTTTTTTTTTCCACTGAATGGTTTAAGCTGAATAGTAATTCCATTGTAGAAACGAACCACATTTTCTGTATTCATTCTTTGTCTGTGGGACATCTGGGTTGTTTCCAGCTTCTGGCTATCACAAATAAAGTCACTATTTACATAGTGGAGCATGGTTCCCTGTGGTATGGTGGGGTATATTTTCGGTATATTCCCAGAGTGGTATAGTTGGGTCTTCAGGTAGATCTATTTTAGTTTTAAATTGAGCTTTTAGCCTGCCACTTGATTCAAAAAAAAAAAAAAGAAAATAGTATTTATTGCACATTTATGTATTTCTTTATTTTTATTTTATTGCAAATGATCAAGCTCAACATTCTTTAAATTCTAAGCAAGTACTTACAACTGAGCTGTTAAAAGCTCCATCCCATCATTTAAAAAGATAAATATTGTTTTCTGATGCTTCCAGCTCTATTTGCTTTTCTCAGATTGCTTTAGCTATTCAGGACCTTTTATGCTTCTGACTGAATTTAAATTTTTTCTTTCTTCATCAAGTAAAGTATGACATTTTAGTTGGTGAATACACGGAATCTTTGGATTGCATTTGGTGATGCAGCCATTTTCACAGTAGGTATTTAGTAGTTTCAGCATTTCAGAAATTCTAATCTATGAACATGAGCAGTCTTTGTGTGTGTGTGTGTGTGTGTGTGTGTGTGTGTGTGTATGATAAAGAGGGGGGAGAAGCAGAGGGAGAGAGAGAGAGAGAGAGAGAGAGAGAGAGAGAGAGAGAGAGAGAGAGAGAGAGCAGACCTTCCCCAATCTCTGGGGCTTCAAGACTCTCCATGGTTAGGTGCATCTTCTCTTACTGATGACAGCCCAGGCAGTCCTTTGATGTATATGTCTCGGGTGCCTTGGACCATCTAGTGTATGCTGCCTGGTTGGTGGCTCAGTGTCTGAGAGACCTCAAGGGTCCAGGTTAGTTGAGACTGGAGGTCTTCCTTTGGCGTCACCCTCCTCAGCTTCTTCCAGCTTTTTCCTAATTCAACCACTGGGATCCCCTAACTTCTGTTTCTTGCTTGGGTGCAAGTATCTGATTCTTTCAGCTGCTTGTTGGACCCCTCAGAGGGGAGCCCTAATTCTAGGCTTGTGTCTGTAAACACACCAGAGCATCAGTAACAGTATCAGGTCTTGGAGCCACACTTTCAGCTTGATAGCAATTTGGGCCTGTCACTGGACTTCCTTTCTCTCAGGCTTCTCTATTTTTGTCTCTGCAGTTCTTTTAGATAGGAAAAATTCAGACTCAGCATTTTTGACTATGGGATGGCAACTCCATCCTTCCACTTGATACTCTGTCTTTCTACTGGAGGAGGACTCTCTGTCTTTCTACTGGAAGTTCCCTCTCCCCACTGTAGGACATTTCCTCTAAGGTTCCTACCTTTGAATCCTGAGAGCCTCTCACCTCCCAGGTCTCTGCTACATTCAAGAGGCCTCACCTCCTACCTCCTGAGGTAAGCCTGTTTCCATTCTTTCTGCTGGCCCTCAGGGCTTCACTCCTTTCACCCAATACCTGATCATGTTATACTTTTACCCTCTCTGTGCTCTTTCCCACCCAGGTCCCTTTGTCACAATGCCCTGATGATTGCTTTCTTCTCCCTCCCAAGTTGAATTGAGGCATCTTCCCTTTGGCCCTTTAGCTTGTTAACCTTCTTGAGTTCTGTGGGTTGTATCCTGGGTTGTCTGTACTTTTTGATTAATGTCCACTTATTAGTGAGTACATATCATGCATGTCCTATTGGTTCTAAGTTACCTCATTGAAGATGATAATTTCTAGTTCCATCAATTTGCCTACAAAACTTAATAATGTCCTTGTTCTTAATAGCTGGATAGTATAGTATTCCATTGTATAAATGAACCACATTTTCTGTATCCATTCTTCTATTGTGGGATATATGGGTTGTTGTCAGCTTCTGGCTATGACAAATAAGGTGACAATTATAGTGAAGCACAAGCCCCTGTGGTATTGGTGGGGCACTTTTTGGGAATATGCCCAAAAGTGGTATAGTTGGAGAAGACTCTTATTTATAATGTAAATACTTTCAGTTTTCATCATTATTTATTATGTTGGCTTTTGGTTGTATTATCATAAAAATATACATACCAGTCAATGTAATAGACTATAGATCTCAGAAAAAAAAATAAATAACATCTATAGCCAAGTGTTTATAAATATTGGTTTAATAATCATCTGTTGCATATTGGTGTACTTCAAAGCAGATGGTACTGAGAAAGTTAGAAAAGACAAGCAAAACTAACAAATAATTACATACAGAATATTAACAAATTTAAAACCTTTTAGTAATTATTTGAGAATACCATACATTATAATCCAGCCATATTCATTTTCTCCTCGATTGCATCACAGATCCAGTTTACATTTCATAACCATTTAACATTGTACTGCCAATTTAAGCCCAAGAGTACCATTAGTGCTGCCTATTTACTTCAGTGTGTTGCTACCCACCAGAACATATTAAACCTGCCAAGGACCACACCTTTAAAGAAATAAAATTCTCCCTCTCCTGGCAGCTAATAATTAATGCTAAAATCTCCATACTTAGGGATGGAACTCAGTGTCTCACTTTCTTATGTTGACATTTTTGTCTTGTTGGTGCTCCGGTAGGCTTTGTGCATGTTTTATATGCAATGTAAGTATAACTATCCAATTTTTTTTTCCAGAAAACACTGTTTCCTTGTTTATCCATTTATTCATTACCTGTGCTTCTGATCTTTCTACTCCCTCTTTCCCAATGATGCCTGAGTTTTGGGATGAGGTGTGAATGATACAGCTGCCCCATTTAGAGTTGAGAATTTTGCAGTCACTATTCCATGCTTCTTCTTATTATATGCATCTTAATTAGCTTCTGATCTCTGTAAAACATCTATAAGATATTGTATCAACTCTCTTCCATGCAAGGCTGCAAATGACTACAATATTGCTTCATACACAAAAGACACTGCTTGATACAATACTTAAATAAGCCAGTGGGTGAGAATTTACTTTGTCATTATTAGTACCTTTGTTTTTATTTTAGACCTTTGGTTTCAGAACAAAACTTGTCTTTTCATCAAATCTACAATATAATCAAAATAAATTATTGTGAGACAGCATCTAGAATACATTCATAATAAAACTATAATAAATAAGTATATTTATAGCCCAGGCCCTTTGTTATTAACAGATATTCAACACAGATAAATTCTGCTTCATCTGGTTGTCTATACATTAAATATTTGGAGAAAATTAAATACTGAAAGAATAGAGAGTTATAGCTTTTATAGGCTAATTATAGATAATTTTTTCAAACTTGTTAGTATTATAGTATTGCTTAAATTTATGATATTTTCCCAGGAAAATACTATACCTTTGTCAGAAAAGCAGTTTATACATAGGATATTACATTATGTTTACACTGTGAAAAACTGCCATATTACTAGTAGTAAGACAGTTAATACTATCATGAATATGGTATTTGTAAAAAGTAAATAGGTAGATAAATTTTAATTTTAAGTAACAGAATATGTCTTATGGTGAAAAAAATATGAAAAGTTTTATTGAAAAAAATGGCAAAATCTTTCTAAAAAAAGCAGGAGCACAATTAAGTTACAATAACTTAATTGTTACAAATAAGTTGAAGATTTAGCTTGGTTTTAAAAATCTGCTAGGCAACATAATGACACAAAGGTACATGATCTACTTTCACTTTCTGTTAACAGAACAGATTTTAAAATAAACTCTCTTGTCTATCAATAGCTTACTTCTAACATAAACTCAAGTACATGTGAACCAAGTTTTGGCAATTTACCTGGCTACAAAATGTTTGAGAAAACAAATCTTCTTCTTTCTTTAATAGAGGGTGTATTGTACTGGTAATTAAATAAGATAAGAGTCATGATAAAGCCTGAACACAAACTACCATTGTACCAACCTGTTTTTATTTTGACATCTGTCAAGCCTCTTAAGGTAAATGTGTATCAGAGTAAGGTACACATGCTCTTTTTATAGTGAACAGTTTAAATTTTCATAATAATGAACAATTAGATACTATCCATAAATAAATAAGTATATTAATTAATTAATTAATTAATAAAATACAGTGACTTGGAAATTTTTCACAGGATTCATTAGTGAGTGATTGAAGAAAAATCAATTTAAATAAAGAAAGCAAAATTGAGTAAAACAATTTAGTGTGTAATCTGGAAGTATCTGAAGATTGTGATCTTCCAGGGGACTCTGAAGCTTGACTAGATCTTCAGACTGTTATAAACTCCTGTTTGAAAGATTAAACTTTTGTGATGGTTAATGTCCCAGCGATTGCAACCCAGAAAGTTCCTAAAAGATGACAGTCTTTTGTGCAAGGTCATTCTCAGCCTCAGATGGTCGTTTCCTCTGAGTAACAAAGCCATGAAGTGTCATAGTTATTGGGCCAAATATTTATCTCTGCTACATTTTGTTCACAGAATTTTCAATATTTTTCATCAAATATGAACAAATAATCAACTTTTGTTTAAAAGTACTTAAACTTTTCCTCTACTGAAACATTATCAGGCTGAATTTTTATTTTTTAACTACAAAATTAGTTTTGGAATTCAAGCAACTATTGCCACATTTCTATTTCGATAACAAAAAAGATGCTGAATCAATATGCAGAACATATACAAATGCTTAGCATTGTCTGTGTACTAGTGTGGACAGCCCTAAAAATACAGCAATGAAGCTGTAGTGGTCAGACAGGCCAGCATATGTAAGCTCTAGAGCTCTTCTCCAGGAGGGCTCTTGGGTAGAATGAAATGTGCTCTGCAGATGGATGGTGCAGGTGCTGATACATTTCATTACTCTTCTCTGGACAGCAAGGCTCCTGGCATGCTTCCCATTGGTGGTTCATCTAAGGATCACAGTACAACCCTACCCCATTGTAGCTGTTGTGCAGAAAGCCAAGCACAGGATAAAAACACCTTATCTGTTGCACATTCTTTCCTGGAGCATCAAGTTAACTGAACACAGAAAAAGTGGAACTGGAGTTTGTTTTTTGTTTGTTTGTTTGTTTGTTTTGTTTTGTTTTTAATTTTTTATTAGATATTTTATTTACACTTCAGATGCCATCCCCTTTCCCCATTCCTCCCCTTAGAAAACCCCTATCCCATGCCCCCTTTTCCTTTTTACATTTATACATTTTTTTTTAAATAATGTTAATCATAAGCGTTATAAGTTTGGAATTGTTCAATCAGAGGTGTAACCCACTGACCAACCTAGATATAACAACTATCTTTGACTGGTGGAAATACATGAATATCTGCCTCCCTGTCTCCCCCCTCTTTCTCTCTTTCATCACCTAGCTTCTCCTCTCCTCCTTCTCCTCTTCTTACTCCTTTTCTTCCTCTCAGTACTCCTCCTACCTTAACTCCTCCTACACATCACCCTTCCTGTTAAAATGAAACTTTTCTCTCAAAATACAATTAGAGCATAATTATGCCAATTTGTACCAGTGAGGTACAAGATAGTCCTAATACCCCATCCATCCTTTTGTTGACTAACCAGCACCTCTGTCATTTATCCTAACTAAAACATTTAGTTCTGAACCTGGCTTTAGGATGAATGTCAGCTGATGACCATCCACTCAAATCTTTTCTCTTATGGTAAATAGCTGTAAGTTTTCAACCCCATCAGAAATCCAGAATGACTGAGTTAACTATGATTGTGGGAAGCACAAAGAATAGCTTCTAAAACTTAGCCAATTTATAGAGACCTCTGAACACCTGAAAAGCCCCTATACTACCGAACGTTGGAGCATCAAATCTTCAGCCTTCTGGCCCAGAATCATCTGACAGACCTTGGTGATGCAGGATTATTAAGGACTGATTACTCTGTCTAGGCAGATATAATCAGTCGACTATTCTGCATGTGTGTCCTTTTCTGGTCAGTAATTTGTCTGTAGATGGAGAGAGGCAATTCTTGCCTAGTGACTGTTACCACACAACTGGAGTAACTCCAAGGATGCTCAATTTCTTCTTAGAATCCACGACAGGAAGCTGTCAGGAGCAGACAGGTCTCTAATCAATATGAACATTAATATATAAATATTTGTAGCATCAGTTCTATGGACTTCTGATGTTTTGAAAACCAACTATCCATGTAAGGTAACCTGGACTGTTGTCTGTTCACTCCTCTCAGCTATTTCTAAATAAAATATGGGAAACACCCTAACAATAAACTCAAAAATGTGAATTTGCTATAGTCCCTTAACTCATAGGTTAAGCAGCCCAAATCAGTTAAAAAGGTTAAAAAAGGGTTGGGTCTAGGCATTGTATTCCTAAATGTGTTATACAGGCACAATGCCCATGAGCGTATCAATATTCATCTCATTTTTATATTAATAAGAGGCTTGTACCAATGAAAACCTTAAATTTGAGATCAAAGTAAATTTTGTACCATTTAAGAAATTATAACTTCATCTTGATAATAATTATACAGATTTCTACCAATAGGTTATGGCTATGCAGTAAGTCCTAGCTAATCCCCCCTGTTCCAATAAAACCACTACTTGTCCCTAGAAAGACAGACCATTATTAACCACATTAGTCCCCAAGCTCAGGGAATAGGGGCGCTGACTCTTCTTTAACTTCTTCATGCTGATTAAGGGCGTTGAGATTTTAGAAGAGGGGTTGGGGGGGAAGAGTAAGTTGATAAGCCTCTAATGCTGTGTCTTCACTGAATCCAGATGGAATTCCAGGACATCAGAGGTTTGGGCAGGTCTGCTCAGTATGCTTGATGAGTAGATACACCAAGGCTGTGTATTCTGCAATATACAATTCTCAGAACAAGTTTTAGTATCAAGAAAAAAAAAATTTCCCACCCCCAGGGGGCTGACATTTTTTTTTAAAGATGTTGGTTCTGAAGACTTTTTCCCCCCCGCTTGTTGAAATTGGTTGTAGTATTTACATTTCAGATTTTATCCTCTTAGCCTACTTCCTCCCACCACCCAGAAACCTCCTATCCCATCCCCCTCCTCATGCTTCTATGAGGCAGTGACTGCACCTACCCCCATCTCACTATCCTCTCCCCACCCTCACATCATTCCCCCCCCCACACTGTGTGTTCATTTTTTTTATGGGACCAAGAAACTCCTCTCCCACCTATGTCCCACAAGGCCATCCTCCCCTACATATACCTCTAGAGTCTTGGGTCCCTCCCTATGTGTCCATGTTTTGTTTCCCTATTTGCTCCCTTGAGCATTTTTATTTCTCGTTCTAAATAGAACTGAGGCATCCCCTCTTGGTCTTCCTTCTTCATTAGCTTCATGTGATCTGTGGGTTGAGTCTTCACTAATCCAAGCCTTTGGGCTAACATCTGTGGAGATATGTTTGTGTAACTATCTTCTTTTGGGGTTTTTGGAAGATTACTTTCTTGCTTTTTCTAGGTTATAGTTTCCCTCCTTGTGTTGAAGTTTTCCACCAATTATTCTTTGAAGTGCTGGATTTGTGTTGAGATACTGTGTAAATTTGGATTTGTCATGGAATATTTTGGTTTCTCCATCAATAATGATTGACAGTTTTGCTGGGTATAGTAGTCTGGGCTGGCATTTGTGTTCTCTTAGGGTCTGTATGATATCAGTCCAGGATCTTCTGGCTTTTATGGTCTCTGGTGAGAAGTCTGTTGTAATTCTTATAGGTCTGCCTTTATACGTTACTTTGCCTTTTTCCCTTACTGCTTTTAGTATTTTTTCTTTGTTTTGTACATTTGATGTTTTGACTATTATATGGCGGGAAGTATTTCTTTTCTGGTCTAAACTATTTGGAGTTCTGTAAGCTTCTTGTATATTTATGGACATCTCTTTCTTTAGGTTAGGGAAGTTTTCCTCTATAATTTTGTTGAGGATATTTACTGGTCCTTTTAGTTGGGAGTCTTCCCCCTCATCTATACCTATTATCCTTAGGTTTGGCCTTCTCATTGTGCTCATTGTGTCTTGGATTTCTTGTATATTTTGGGTTAGTAGCTTTTTGTATTTTGCATTTTCTTTGACAGTTGTGTCAATGTTTTCCATGGTATCTTCTGCACATGAGATTCTCTCTTCCATCTCTTGTATTCTGTTGGTGATACTTGTGTCTATGACTCCTGATCTTTTTTTTAGGTTTTCTATCTCCAGGGTATTGTCCCTTTGTGATTTCTTTATTGTTTCTACTTCCATTTTTAGATCCTGCATGGTTCTGTTTAATTCCTTTTCCCGTTTGGTTGCATTTCCTTGCAATTCCTTAAGGGATTTTTGTGTTTCCTCTTTAAGGGTTTCTATCTGTCTAGCAGTGCTCTCCTTAAGTTCTTTGAGAGCGTTATTTATGTCTTTCTTAAAGCCTTCTATCATCATCATGAGAAGTGATTTTAATTCTGATTCCTGCTTTTCTGGTGTGATGGGGTATTCAGGGCTTGCTCTGATGGGGGAGCTGGGTTCTGATGATGCCATGTAACTTTGGTTTCTATTGCTTATGTTCTTGCTCTTGCTTTTTGCCATCTGGTTAACTCTAGTGCTGCCTGTACTTGCTGTCTCTGACTGAAGCCTGTCTTTCTAGTTATCTAGCTTGTGTCTGATCTCCTAGGGTCCAGATGTCTCTGTGATCTTTTCCAGCTGTACTGATTATAGTGGTACCTCTAGGATGCCTCAGGATATGGTGCCTCCAAGGTAGTAGTCCAGCTAGGTATCTGCTGTTCTGGGTGCAGTGTCTCCTCTAGAATATCTCAGGATATGTTGTCTGAAGCTCTGAGTTCATTTGTTCCTCTGTGGCTCTGGATTGAGTGGACCTTCCAGTATGTCTCAGGTGGAATCCGGGGTCGACACAACGGCAGACCTGGCAGAGGTCTGATCCAGGCCTCAGATCTGGGAACTAGTTTCTAAGATACTGTCCAAGTTAGAGCGCCTGGGATCCCTGCTTCCTCTGGGTTCTTGGAGGTTGGGGACAGAGCTGCCACCCAAGATCTGCTCAGTGCTCTGGCCCAGACTGGAAGGAACCAGTGTTCCAGGCCAGGAGTGACTTCCTGGGTCCTTTTGGTTCCCAGTTACTCCCTGTTTAGGGTGGGCCCTGCTGACTGCTTACCTAAGATACTGCCTGAGTTCGAGCGCCTGGGATCCCTGCTTCCTCTGGGTTCTTGGGGGCTGTTGACAGAGCTGCCACCCAAGATCTGCTCAGTGCTCTGGCCGGAACTGGAGTTTTTAAGCTTTCTGCATTATAACCTTACTCTATTACTTCATTTCAAATAATAAAATGTTCTGTTATACATTTTAGTTTTTGTTTAATTTCATCAAATGTTTGCTTATTCTTTAACAATTTTAGACACACACACAGACACATACACACACACACACACAAACACACATACACACACACCCCTCCAACTTACCCCTCCCATTGTCTTTATAAACTACGTAACAGATCAACAAGTCTTCTGTGTGCTCTCTTTTGATTTTAATAACTGCTGACTCCAAATCGATGCTATCTGATGGAATATTTTCAGCATAATCTCGTGTAGGTCTTGTGTAAGTAACCATATGTGCAATGACATCAGGAAAGCAACAACCATGTCATGCTCAAATGACACTTCCAGGAATGCTTTTCCATTCTCCCATTCTAATATTGTTCCTGTTACTTCTATGATGTCACCTGAGCTCATGACATGTGGTAGAGGTGATAACATGTTCTATTTAGGGTGAAAATTTTCATTAGGAAATATTAGGCTTATTCTCAGAACTTTGAACAATTATAGATCTTCATATAAACTACTTACCACTGCAGAAACAAACTTCAGTGACCAAAACTGAGAAATTCAAACTTTAATTTTAAAGAAAAAGTTACTCAGTTAAAGATCTATTATAATTGTAGTTGTACAAAAAGAATTTCTTCTAAGATATAAATATATTTTTTCTTAGAAACTTTAGAGACTTTATATTACTTGTGGATATGTTTATTAAAATTTTTAGTTGTATGTTAATATCTAGACAATAATCTTAATATATTATTTTATCATTAAATTTAGGTCATCAATTATTACTTTGAAATTTTGTTTGTTATACTGACGGATAGTTATACTGACGGATATGGTTTTTGTTTGTTATACTGAAAAGATATCTGTGACATAATTGTTATATTATTTAGAGAAATATTTGTTATAAAAGAAGCTTAGAATTACCAATATGTAATGTAAATGTACCTGGAATGCTATTATCCTCAAACTTCTCCTTAACAAAGCATTTTGGGAGCAAAGAAGTCACCTACTCACCTCTGGCAGTGTGCTGCTGTCTCATATTTTACCAAGAAACATATTTGAAACTAATATTTATCTGAGTGAAAGGTGGCTTTATTTCCCACTGTTCTGAGAAGTTTCTCCCTGTTATTAGAGATAAAGGTCAGATAACAGAGTATCCAGCACCAGAGGCAACTCCAGATAAAGCATAGGTTTCAGAAAGCCAGATCAGTCAAAAACTTCTATAAAAGAAAATAGTACTGAGTGCGTTATAAATACAAATGATTTCTTTTAGTATCTCCATATTTCTTGTTATTTAAGTCACACAGTGAAATTGTCAGTTAGGATTTTGAAACACAAATGTGAACCATGAAGATTTTATTAATGTATCTAATAAGGTACAATTAAAGGAAGAGATTGGCAAGCATTCATATTAAAGCGTGTTGTATTCAATGCAATTATCTATTATTGTTTATATTGAACTCACAAAGATCTTTTTAATGCATATAACAAAACTCTAATTTTTTATAATCTGCATTTTTTCTGTTCAAATGATATAATCAAAATAAAGCTAGTAAACATAGGAAAAAATGTAGTTACAGCATTTCTAATATTAGAAATCAGTTAAATTTCTGTAATATAGAATTAATGAACAAAGTAGTTTACTTTATTGGTAATTATCTCATGTTATACAAAAGAAGTTGTGCCCAATTTTTATACATAAAATGCATTTTGTAGACAAATTTTGCAAAATCAAATAATTTAGAATTTAGCAATGGAATCTAACAGAACCTTTTAGTCAGTCTTACTAGCTTATTGTTGACCCGTATATTGTAGTCTACAATTATGTGTGAATAAAAATGTATATATTACTAAATTAAATGTCATTTTACAGCTTGAAGAGCTACATGATTTGTGACATTTGTTACCTTTTTTCATCAAGTGAGTGTTCTTGCCCAGAGAATCATCTCTGTGTATCCTTATTTTATTGTTTTTGACATAACCAACCTCATTGTAACTTAAAAGATGGGTAACAAACTATTAAAATATAGTACCTAATATGATGAAATATGCTAATGAACAAAATAAAAATGTTAGATTCCTTTCCAAAGTAGCATTAATTGCAGGGTACCATGAAGTTGACCTAGCTGCTTGAGACGTGTGAATCATGGGTTTTTCAGCTTAGAATCTATGGCTCCTGGAGCACAATGTGTCTTCCAGTTCCTGAGAGACTGATGTTATCCCTCAAACAGTGAAGTGTTCACACTGCTTTATGTTTCTCTGTATGTTCCCTTAGTAACCAAGCAATCATGAATGCTTGACAGGACAATTGGTCTTGGGCATTAATCTTGTTTACACTGTAAAGCTTGGAAATCTTTTTCTATCTTGGCAACTACAACTGTATTGATTCTGGCAATTGTTATTATATTTTGCTTCTAATAAAGGTATAAAAAGTGTGATTGAGCCCAATAAAATTGTTACAACCTCAGTCTTGCTGTGACCGCTCCAAATGACCTATTTTAATTCCTCTCGGCAATATCTGGTGACTTTATCCTGGTAAATGAGGGTACTTAAAATTTATAATGAAGTAAAAGACTATGCAGTAATTTGAAAGGTTTTTTTCACTTTTTAAAATTAAAAATTAAACAATGAAGATATATTCTAGAGAAATAAAGAATTATACACAAATATGTATGTAGAAATATTAAAATAAATCTACATATAATGATCCAAATCATAAAATATTGAAATGTCCTGTAATGGATTCAGGACTAAACAGAGGGAAGTTTTGTAACTTTGTCATCATAGAATACACCCTGAGGCTACCAATACAGGCATATCTGAATGAATGTTCACAGAATTATAGTACATAAAAAAGGTCAATCCTCAAAGATTATCTTTTAGGTAATTCCACTATCAATGTTTTTTGAAGTAACTTTTATTTACCAGATGTAATCTGATGTCATCTTAGAGGCTTACTGCTAAATAAGCTCACCCTTTCTACCCTTTCTGAACTCTGTTCTTGTTGGCTCATCTCAGTTGTTCTGGTTCAAATTCTTCTCCCACTTAACTGTTTCATTCTGGCTTCTCTTGGCTCCTCAATGAATTGCTCACCTTGGCCTCAACCTAACTCTGGCAATTTGTTCAAGTCTTTGCCTTCTTTTTATTCCCTGGCTTCAGCTGCCTCTTGTGGCGTGTATTGATCTAAATGAACTTACGAACAAACTGTTCCACTGCACTGAACTCAACTGACTGAACAGAACTGACTGAACTTTACTCACTGAACTGCCCTTCCATTAGATATCACTTTCAAGCATGGCTTCTCCTTCTACCAACTAACCCTATCTACATTAGGAATAAATGTGTGGACTAAAGGCATGTCTGCATTCCAGCTGGATCACACACACCTAGGAGTTCTTTGCTTGTGGTCTTTTGTCATAGTAGCCATGTTGCCAGATTAAAATTCCTCTACAAATGTCCTTGAAACAGCAAGTGTAGAAATGGAGAATTACTTAGTGGTTCCCAGAGAAATCAGAAGATAAGTTGGAAGCAAAGTGGGAGATAGAAAATACTGTGTCTTCCATGTCACTTTATTGTATAATATTGTATTCTGCAATGTATCAAGTATGTAATGTCTTTCTATATTATTTAAAAAGCAAGCATCTCTAAAATTCTCAAAAAGTAATAGATTAATTAAAAAATTCATTCTGGAGCTAGATATATATACCTCAATCTACAAAAATCTTGCCTTCTAAGCAGAAGAACCTGGGATTGACTCCTAGAAAAACAACAGCAGTGGTGTATGCTTACAATCCAAATTCTGGGAAGGCAGAAATAGAAGGGCCATAAGACTCAGTGAGGCCAGCCTAATCATAGTCAACCTAGTTTAATTTGTGAGCTTCATGCCTCAAAAGAGAAAAGGTATACCATTTCTAAGCATGACACTTGAGTTTATCTTTGATTCAATATATGCATACATACTCAAGTTCATATTTTTACACAAAGATACACACATACTCATGTAAACACATATATTGATGATTAAAAATGAAAACAGAAGGTAGTTGGGATATATTGTATGGAATATAGAAGGACCTATTTTCAATAAAAAGTTTTAAAATAAATAAGAGTAAACTAAAAGAGTCAATAAATAAATACATAAAATAACAAAGAAATTAAAAATAGAATGGGTGAATATTTATTCTCCTCACATAATATGTCCTTTAAGGTATTTAATAAAGAATCCAAATAAATAATGTTCCTTTAAACACCAAAATACATATGCTTTTAAACTAGCATAACTACTTTCATTATGGTTAAACCCTTTTAGCATATGAATAATATAGACAACAAACTATTCTAGTAGACACTGTTCCAAAGAAACTTAAGTGGGCAAGAAATCTTTCTGGTGATGGCCCACCATTTTGCACAGCTGTAATAGATGTATCTCTTCCTTGGAAAGACACATCCCCAAGGGGTCCATCACTGTATTGCTTTTTGCTGATATTGTGCCTTCTAATGTTTGCCATTGCTATATTCTTCCTATAGATACAGGCTGTAAATGAGCATGGGGAGACCCTCATTGCCTACAGTGTCATGTGATGGCTTCTTGAGAGAAAACAGATTCTATTGAGCAACTATTTTTAAACATCAATATTAAGATCAAAATTCATAAAATAATATTTTAGATGAATTAATTATTTCACTTAATCATGGTTTTATTTAAACAATGAGATGATTTATGTTGTTTTGCCAGGAAAATATAACAAAGATGGAACTAATAATATAAGGTATCCCCTTCCTTGTAGAGGACAGAGGGCGGCATATTTTAGAAAACAAGTACAGTGAGCTTTCATAAGTTACAAGTACCTAATTGTACTTGGAGGAGAAAAAATGCTTGAGAGGTGTTAATGATCAAAGAAAATATTCATTCTAGGTTGAGTCTGAGGTCCTTGATCTCAGGGAACTATATCTAGGGGTATAGTCATAGCTTTCAGTGAGCAAAATGAAAAAAAAAAACAGTTATGAAAAAGAGTTAAATAATTCTATGATGAGTATTATAATAGAGAATATATGATTAGCCAGTTCAGCTGAAAAGAACTTCAAAACTAAGACAGAAATTATATGATCTGTTATTTGGTAAACACAGATTGTTGTCAGCTAAGCACAGGAAAAAACTTGCTACTATAGAATTGGCTTGCTTAACTTTGTAAACCGATGAAAAGATAATTACTGCTTTGAGGCTACAATGAATTAGTGGTGTGAAAGATAGATGGAGAATGTTTAGTTAGGTAAGAAATTCAAAAGGAGAATATATAATCAGTAATCCTGTTATAATGTCCTTTTCTGTAATGATTTTAATCTGTTTCTGTAGAATATGTTTTTGTGGTGGTTGCTTTGTCAGAATATATAACTTGGGGCTATGAAGTAATCTTTTTACTTACAACTAGAATTTTTGTCTTGGGTGTTAAAAAAAAAGGCTAAGAGAAAAATTAAAGTTGTTGGAACTGGTTGGAGCTTGGTTTGTTCACCAAGTCTGAGTATGTGTCTGCATTACTTCATTACTTACCCTACATCCACTCCTTGATTAGCTGAACCCACTGTCAAAGCTGGGCTCTGACTGTATTCTGTGTCAGTTGCCATGCTTTACAACCTAGGTGATTTGAGAACTATATTAGAAAACTTACTTCATTAAATAATATTAACATTTGAGGATATGTATAATTTGAAGTTTGTAGATTGAATACTGTCTCTGCTCATGATTCAGTGGGACTTGAGAGAAGAGAGTTCATAAGTGAGGCTGACTAAAATCTCATGCACTACACAACATTATTCTTAGTTTCAAACAATTTATTTTGTGAGTTTTAATAAAAGTCACATGGGTAAAGTTCTCATGAGTTCAAGCTATAGTAAGAAGGACAATCTACATATGGGCCAAACCATGTTTTTTTTTTTAATAAAGACATATAAAGAATAGGTTAAAGATACAGATAAATAACAAAAGTAAGCCATAATGAGTGATCTGAGGTAAACTCATTCCTTTCTGCTAAACCTGGTAGGAGCACAGATGTATTTTTTACTGATATAGAATTTTTGTCTTGGGTGTTAAAAAAAAAAGGCTAAGAGAAAAATTAAAGTTGTTGGAACTGGTTGGATCTTGGTTTGGAGCACTGATATCTTTTAGATGGCAAGTAAACTGAATAAAAAAATATTTTTAGACTTTCCAAGTGATTATATATATATACATATATATATATGTATGCATATATATAATTTGAGGAGCATTAAAGGCCTTAATAACTCCCATAATAAGAAAAGGCTAATACTATCCAACCTAACTAATATCCTTGGAAGGATAATATTTCCAATTATGATTACTAATTCACAAGAAAACACCTATGTTGAGAAATATATTTATTGGTCAATGATGCAAGATGAATTGTGTGAGTTGAGCTAGCACTCAGTGTTAAGTCACAATAATTTCATGATCTATTAATGTATTACTTTTAATAGTATTTAAAATTTAAATAATATGTTATAATTACTTGGGTCTATTATCCTGAGTTACTTCAGAAGAAATTTTCCACATGGAATTACATGAGAAGGCCAGAAATCAAAGTCTCCAACTCTATTTTACAAACTCTTTTTCTTTGAAATCTATACTACTTGGTTTTCTCATTCTTCCTCTCATTTCTTCAAATGTATTCAATTAATAATATTTTATTTACAATTACAGTCACTTAGTCCCGGTAACATGTATTCACCATGATACGACAATGTCTAAGCAGCTAAATCACATACATTATCTCTGCTTCTTGTCTTTTTTGTTAGGGTTTATTTTTATTTTTCAAATTAGAATCTGATGGTTTTATTGTCAAGGTAGAGCCTATGGTAAATGAGAGCCCAATTAATTGAATACTACATTATCATCTTTTTATTCTACCACAGTGTATTTTTGAGAATGGAAAGTTGTCAAATATTTCTTAAATAAATAAATATGTGTATATATAGATATATATTTTTATTCAAAAATGCTTCACAATATTAATTTGGAAACAAGCAGAATCAAATAGTGTGAGAAAACATATTGCAATCATACCATCCAAACATGTATTTTAGTAATTTTTTATATTGTTCGTATTGGCAAGTGCAACCTACAGTGAGAAAACAAAGCAGTATTTGGAAAAAGTCCACTAATCTAGTTGTAAGAACAATAAAATTAAGTTATTGTTTTCTTTTTCCAATATTCTTTGTCAACTCATTCTAACAGAATTTAATCATATTACTCTTAAATATATTCTTGTCCTGCATGCTTTGTACATAAAACAAATCCAGAGGTCAGATTTCTCTCTGTTAATGTACATAAAATCTACTTATGGTCTCAAAATGCCTGAAGAAACATATCGAGTACAGCTTTATCCATACAGATTTAAGAAAAGGCAAAAGCAAAGTTCTACCTAAGTCATGCTTCAGTAGACCCTCATAATCCTTGCCAGGGTTATTTCACATGGTATGTTTATCTGTGGGTTGGCAATGTCATTGTAACATTTTAGTGGTACCCATATTTGATCTTGTAAAATGAGGTTTATATGACAAAGCAAAAAGTGTTATGGATATACTGCTAAATGGCTTTATGAAAATATGGTTGCAACCATTCAGAATTCCTCTGCTTATGTAGAAGAAAATTTGTTCTACATATCTTCACAGATCTATTGGAATGTTACATATTTGGGGATTGTACATGTATCTGTATTCTATTGTTGTTACTTACACTTTTGCTTTTCTCTAATATTTATTTATTTTAATTTGGATGAGCAATACCAAATGGACTCAATAGAATGCAGATATTTATATATCAGAATACACAGGAAAATCTCTCACCAATATAATTGTTTAAATAATACCTGAAAAATGACAATAACAATTGATAAGCTAACATAGATATGAAAATATCTTATTAGGGGTCCATGCCTTGATGAAGAACTACAGACAAGTAATAACTGCCGAGAGATGTAGAATTTATCTTTCTCATAATAACATCATAATTGAATAACATAATTGATTATTCAATACAGCTATGCTTACTTAGTGAATAACTTTTTGTTGCATATACATTTTATTGTCAATCTTTAGTGATTATTATTTGCAAGAACCTAAGGAATCAAAGGATACTAGATAGAAGCACATAGTTGGGCAAAGACAGATTTATTTAATTAATTAAAGCAAGAGAAGGAATGCCATGGGTAATAAAGAATACAAGTCCATTCAAATGATTAGAGAAGCATCTCAGCTAAAGTTTAGCATCTGCTCACATATTTCCTAGGCGATTATTAGGGACTTTTGAGTCAATTCTGATTAGTAGCTGTCTCAGAAGTAGGTTTAGAAGAGAGATTAACCAGAAACTAGGCTCTGTCCCCAGGCAAAGACAGCTTACTGATTAGGCATCACTAGTAATAGATGAATGGGTAAAGTGTCTCTAGGGTGTCACTGACAAAAAAGCAATAATCATTAAAGAAAGGGACATTTTGCAGCTGTTTTGTAGCATTGGGGCAAACTGAATTAATTTGCAGCAGGCTTTGTCTGAGTGTGCTCTGCCTTGTGATTAATAGTAGAGTTTCCTTCTCACACTCACTTCATGTTGAGTTTTAGTCTTTCAGTTCTACTAAGAATATATTTCATAAAATAGTCTTCATCGTTTTGCACAATGAAGTTGTCACCTAACATCATATATCCTTCCTCCCATTATTGTAGCTAAATTTTCTAGAAAACCAAACACATTATTTAATCAATAGATTCACTGATTTTATTGGAGGTTTTATACGATGTGTCCTCTTTTAAAAATACCTATGAAAAGTCATTGCAAAGTCTCTGCTATCTCCCATTTTCATGTACATGCTGTCTTAAATTCATTTAGATATATCTTTTCAGTAAAAGAAAAAGTACTGCTTTAGTAAGTTATCTACAGAAATAGAACCAACATAATAGATGTGTATGTATGAATTCATTTGAATATTTTACAGAGTAGGTAACTAGGTAGACCCGAGATTGTAATCTGCACATGGAGTGTTGATATTTTTAATATCACACAATATTTAAAAGTAAATAAAAGTAGCTATTTTCTCAGATATTTAGATGATTTTGTGATTAAAATTTTCATTCCTTTCTTCTACTCTCTAGAGAATCAATTTGGTTGAATCTACAATCATCAAATGGTGCAGAAGCATTCTAGAAGTTATTTTTTTCTTTGTTTTTCCTTTTTATTTATTAATCATTTTATTTGCTTACATCTCAAATGTTATCTACTTTCCAGGTCTCCCCTCTACGTAACCATCACCCCCTCCCCTCTTCTATGCCTCTAAAAGGGTGCGCCCCCACCCACCTACCTACTTCTGCATCACCTCTCTAGCATCCCCCTTCTCTGGGGCATCAAGCCTTCACAGTACCAAGGGCCTCCCCTCCTACTGATGCCAGATGAGGTCATCCTCTGATATATATGTAACAGGAGCAATGGAGGGACCCATGTATACTCTTTGGTTGATTGTTTATTCCCTGGAAATTCTGAGGGGTCTGCATAATTAGTACTGTTGTTATTCCTATGGGGTTGTAATCCCCTTCAGCTCCTTCAGTCCTTCCCCTAACTCTTCCATTGTGGACCCTGGGCTCAGTCCAATGGTTGGGTGTGAGTATCTGCATCATTTGTCAAGTGCTGACAAAGCCTCACAAAGAACAGCTATACCAGGTTACTGTCTGTAAGCACATCTTGACATCAGCAATATCATTTGAGTTTGATGTCTGCTTATGGAATGGATTTCATGGAGGGAAGGTTTCTGGATGCCCTTTGCTTCATCCTCTGCTCCATTTTTGTCCCTGCATTTCTTTAGACATCTATGATTTGGGGTTAAAGTTTTTTAGATGGGTGAGTGGCACCACCCCTTTACTAGGAGTCATGTATATTTAATCTCCCTGCGATTAGGTATTTCAGCTGTCATCCCCATTGGGTCTTGGGAGCCTCTTGCATCCCTGGTATCCATACCTGCTTCTAAATGGGTTTGAAGTATTCATACTTTGACCTTCCTTTTTATTAAGCTTCTTAGACACTTTTGAGTTCTGTCATGGATATTCTGAGCTTTTGGGCTAATATCCACTTATCAGTGAGTATATACCATGTATGTCCTTTTGGGTTTGGTTATCTCACATAAGATATTATCTAATTTCATCCATTTCTCTCCAAAGTTTGTGAAGTTTTCATTTTTAATAGCTGAGTAGCATTCCATTGTGTAAACCTACCACCTTTACTGTATCCATTCTTCAGTTCAAGGACATCTGGATTGTTTCTTGCTTCTGGCTATTATAAATAAGACTGCTATGAACATAGTGGAACATGTGTCCTTATTGTGTGTTGGAGCATCTTTTGGGTATATGCCCAGGGTATATATAGTACAATGGTGTCTTCAGGTAGAGCTATTCCCAATTTTCTGAGAAATCACTAGATTGATTTCCAAAGTGGTTGTACCAGCTTGCAATCTCACCAGCAATGGAGGAGGTATCTTCCTTCTCTACATCCTCTCCAACATTTGTTGTTACCTGAGATTTTGATCTTAGCCATTTTGATTGGTGTAAGATGGAATCTCAGGGTTGTTTTGATTTGTATTTCCCTGATGTCTAAAGAAGTTGAATATTTCTTTAGGTGTTTTCTGTCCATTTGATATTACTCATTTGAGAATTCTTGGTTTAGTTCTGTACCCCATTTTAATGGAGTTATTTAGTTTTTCTAGAATCTAATTTCTTAAGTTATTTATATTTTTTGGATATTATCCAGCTATCCGATATAGGGTTGATAAAGATCTTTTCCTAATATGTGGGTAGCTGTTTTGTCCTACTGACAGTGTCCTTTGCCTTACAGAAGCTTCTCAATTTCATGAGGTCACATTTGTCAATTGTTGATATTAGAGCCTGAGACATTGCTGTTCTGTTTAGGAAAATTTCCCCTGTGCCAATGTGTTCAACAAAGGCTCTTTTCTTCTCTTCTTCCCTCCTAACTTCTGCAGCCATAAGTAGTCACTATTTATATGTGACCATTTTTTCTAATAGAAATAATGTAGAATTTTTCTTTGTATGCCTGGACATTTATTCATGACATGATTATTTCCGGGTTAATTTCAATACAATCTCCAATAATAGAATTTATCCTTTAGATGCTTTCATTCTATTCTACTTCACATGTTCATTAATGTTTTTATCTACCCATCAATTGATAGGTGATTACATTGCTCATTTTCCTTGGCAATTGTTATCAATATTACAGAAAATGTGAGAATTCTGTACCTGATATGCTGATTTCATTTCTTTGGGTTGTTTATTCATTTGTATACTGCCATAGTGTAACATAATTCTGTTTTAATTTTTCAGTAACCTTCAGAGATTTCCATAATCATTTAACAATTTACATTATTCCCCACAATATAAAAGTGAACCTGATGGTTTAAAATATATTTTTCAAGAAAATTAGTATCCTGGTTGTGTTTTGTTACTTTGTTGCTTTGTTTTGTTGTTACCTAATTGACAATAACTAAAGTTAACAGAGAAGAATGAATAACATTTGACAAAAGGCATCCATATGATAAGCCTGAGGCCAAGCTTATGTGACCTTTTCTTAATCAGTAATTGAAGTAGGAGGGCCCAGCCCATTATGAGTGGTGCCATTCCAGGACAATTGACCACGTACCTATATCTTGTAAGTCATCAGGCTGAGAATAGAATGGGGAGCAAGTCAGTAATCATCATGATTCTTACATGGTCTCTACTTTAATATCTACCTCCTACTTCCTGCCTTAATCCCTTGCCTCGTCTTTCTTGATATGAGATGCTGTGCTTTAATCTGACATATATTTGCTCTGCAAGTTGCCTTTTATCATGGTGTTTTATAACAGCAATAGAAATCCTAACTAAGACAGAAATTGACTATGAAGAGACAAGTCTTACTGAGCCAAAACCTTAGAAACATTTATACAGGGTGAATATACAAAAGCTGAGGCACAGAGAGCTCGAAAGATGTACCTTGTGCTGGCAATCTTACTGAGTAATGTGCAAATTTCCCAGATTATACTGACTTCAAAGACAGGAAAGAGTCATAGAAGGTACATGAGGCTGCATGCCTGAGAGGTCAAGAGAGAACATTGATGAAGATGTAGCCTCAGTTTCAGAAGGCGGCCCATCATTAATAGTGCCATGGTCAAGAGCTGAAGCTTGGAACCATTGTGGTAGGGTTCTAATACCTAAAGAAACTATGTGAATGTGCAGAAAGCCCTAAACAAGACAAAACCCAGTAGCAACAGAGAACACAGAATTTTAGAGATGACAGCACCATGGGTTGCCTAGTAAAGACAATAGCAGCAGTAAAAGGAAGCTTCCCTGAGCCTAACACACAAACTGTGTATATTGCTATGGGCAGCGACTGAAGAAATGGAGCCCAGCGAAGGAGGAGTTCACAAACCACGGAGTAAATCCCAATATCCTACACTAACTATATTTTACATGATTAGAGTTTTGGTTTTGCTTTGATCTGATTGCCATTGGGCCCTGGCTCCTCCTTTGTAAAAGAGAAGTTATATAACTTGTTTTTTAATTTTCTGAAGCCAACATTTCAGAGTTTTGGAATGTTACAGATACTCGGAATTTTAAAGAGACTTTGTATATTTTAGAAAACTTAGATATTTTATAGAGATTTTGACCTTTAAATGAGATTTGGGATATTCTAGAAAGACTGATTTTAAAGTCGGTGACTCTTTCAAAGTTTCGAGTGTGTTTTATACTGAGATATTGTTATTGATACAAGAGTTTAGAGATTGAAAAAAAAACCTGTTGTTGAAGAGGGATATGTTTGTATGTCAAAGTAGTTGGAGCCGACTGTCTTGTCTTGTTTTATTTTTACCTAAGCACATGCTAGGTTTATGTAAAAAGAGGAGACCATATTTGAGTAAAATCCCTCCATCATATGTGGCATTTTCATTTAGTGTTTAATAAGGGTGGTCAGAGCCCAATGTGAATGTTGCCACTCCTGAACAGATACTCTTGAAGGGTAATAAGAAAGCAGGCTGAACAGGCTAAGCAATCAGAATTCAACCATGGCTTCTGCCACGGTTCATGCCTCCATGTTCCTGCCTTGAGTTTCTACCTTGACTTGCTTTGAGTGTGGACTTAAGAATGGAACTGTCAGCTAAAAGAAAGCCCTTCCCTTTCCAAGCTGCTTTTAGCTATGAGATTTTATCACAGCAATGGACATCCTAACTATGAAATGAGTTCTTATCCTTTGCAACCAGAAAAATACCAAGGAAGTTTTTGTTGAGTTCTTTTAGTTTTGAGTGGTTTTCTATATGATACATGTGTATGTTCTATTCATTGCTGCCTGAGTTCTATACCAACATTCCCACAGACATAGAATGTATATTGCACACTGATACCTCAGTATTAGAAGTAGTTTATACAGCTAAAATTACTTAAAAACAAACTGAATGCTCCAGCATCAGGAAAAAAAAAAACTTGTATTATATATATTTGGAAATTATACCATCCCATCCCCTGTTTTTCTAAATTCAATTTTTATGCCACGAAATAGAAACAGCTTTTATTTTACACCAGCTATTTTTCTTAATTTTCTTATTTTAAAAAAATGGTGTGTGTGTGTGTGTGTGTGTGTGTGTGTGCTGCATACATGTGTCTGTGTGTTCTGCCCTGTGTCTGTTTATGTAGAGAACAAGGAATAGCAATTGGTATCTCATTCCATCACTTTTCATATTAGTTATTGGAACAGATTCTCTTATGTAATGTGGGGCTTACCATCTTAGCTACTCTTATTGGCCAATGAGCATCCAGGAACCCCCTCTTCCAATTATCCCAGTGCTGAAGTTACAATAATTAATTTTACAAAGCTCTGGGCATCTGTAAATAGTAACTCATATTTGTACAGCAGGCAATTTTACCACTGAACTACCTTCCTAGACTGAACCAACAATTTTTCCCAAATATTTTGTTGACTTTTAAGTCTTTGAATGCTTTCTTAATCCAAATCATGAGTTTTTGTTATTAAAGTTTTGTCCAAATCTTTGATACCTTAATATATATAAACATATTAGCTAGTTTTCTGCTGCTGGGGTAAAATACTAAGAGCAATGTAGCCAAAGGAAGAAAGGCTGTATTGTGGGTTACATGTCGAGAAAGATTAAGAGTCCATCATGGTAAAGAAACATGTGAGCAAGCAAGAGCCATGGCAATAAGGGTTGGAAGCAGATAGCTTACATCTGTTACCATAAACATGAAGTACAGAGAAAAATCTGAAAGTTTTTGATGGCTTTTAAGCCTATGGCACCACCCTCAATGACATACTTTCTCATCCAACACTGCATCACCTTAACTCCCCAAAGAGGGAGTTAAATATTCAAATGCCTCAGACTATGGAGAACATTTCTCATTCAAACTACCACAAAAAGGTCATCCATTTATAAAACAATATTAAATACTAGGCAATGAGACTTCACCAGAATAAAAACTAGAGTTACAAGACTCATGATTTTAATTTTCAGACACAGTCCCATTAGCTACTTGCCAACAATATACATCAGAATGTTCATCTCAACATCCTTGTAAGAATGTACAGTGTCATAGTGATTTAAAGGCATTTTCTAAATATTCTAAATTTACCTAAATGGTATATTGGGTTAAGCAAACAAAAAGGAATGACAGATTAAAATCTACAGACCATTTCCCTCTTCTGGCATTCTCAGAGACTAGATTCCTGTGATTGTTCTGCACTCTGGGATTTGTAAACTCAATAATTATTTATTGCACTGTTTATTTTCTATCTCTCATACAAGAACATCCAAGATAAAACCTCATTTATTTTATGATCTTTTATTTAAAGGAAGAGACTATTACCATAACCTGGGTAATTATTATGTCCAATTGTTGTTAATACTCATTGTCAACTTTATGTTAAGTAGAATCATCTAAGAAATGAATTTTTGGACATGTCTGTGAAGATGTTTTCAGAGCTGTTTAACATTCTACTGCCATACCTTCTCTATCATAATGAACTGCATGCTCAAACCATGAACTAGCCAAGAGAATAAACATTTATTTTCTATCTTATGTTGCTTTGGTCTGTTTTGTCACAGCAGTGAAATTGCAATAAATTATACAATAATCAATGCAATACTTCATGTTACATACATATCATTTGAGTATATGGTTAAAAACAATCCAAGATAAACTCTTAGATCGAATATGTTAACAAAGTACTTCACATAGAATCATCTTGCTGTATGATAGATATCAAAAACTTAATAATATTGCATGATAAAAATCATTGTATTTTTGAGAATGTGCTTTCTTTATTCTAATTGGCCCCAGACTCTAGCAAATAACAGGACTGTTCTCTGTTTTTTATGAACTTGATTTTGTTTTGATGTCTTTTATGTTTCAAATAAATGCTGAATGCATGCAATGTTTGTTTTTTCATGTCTGGCTTTTTATACACAGAATATTGTAATCTGGCTTCTTTGTCATTTTCAACTACTGGGCTCTTCCTTCACTTTCCCCTACCCATGTAAACAGTTTTTTTTTTGTTTGGTTGATTTCTGTTAACTAATATGTAACACAACTCATCCTTTCTCTTTGCTGAACAGAATCAGTATTATTGCCTACTCCACTGTGACCATAATAGCCCTAGAAATAACTAATTAATATTTCCCATAAATAAACATAATGCCAAGTTCTGATTACATTATATTAATTATTACATTACTATGTTAATTATATATCTTATATGATATATGTATGTAATTATATACATTAAAAGAGTAAATATTTTTAATCACCCATGTTCTCTTGCATTGATAAATTGGTGAAAATGTTCAATTATTATCATCCTTTTGATAGTTATTCAACTTATAGAAAAAGAACCATGTTTATAATATTTTTCATTAAATAAAAAAAAATCCATTGAAACTACAATTTAAGGAGTTATTCTAGTTTCTAAAAATATACAAATTTCAATACTTTAACAAAATTCCACTTTTATGAAAAATAATTTTCATTTAAATAAAGAATAACTAAGTATGCAGTTGTATGCAAATCATACTATGGGCATTTTTGCATACCAAGGTTTTTAATTTTAACAAAAATATTAATATAACTGTTAAAATCTGGAAAGACTAACACAAATCAGATATGGCCCAGGTTTGACAGAAAACCTGACAGATAAGATGATTCTTCCTTTATGCTTCCAAAGATGATCCACCTAATAACATGAAGGAAATAGCTGGGGGAAGAACATGAATTAACATTCATGTTTTAAAATCATTGACCTAGTTATTGTACACAGCAAGTCATTTAAATCACTGATATGTTGTGTACCTAAAGAAAGTATAACTGAAATGTTTCTAGGTCCTTAGTAGTAATTTATTTGCTTATGAATTCAGGAGTAATGTAGAATAATTCTGCTAATCATCTACAGGCTTGATAATCAACTCATTTCTTTTCAAAATGCTAAAAACATGCCACATGGTGTTTTAACTCTAAAGAAATAAATACTTCAGGGTCACAACTTTAGTATTGTATAATGTGTAGTTGCTCAACACTTCGCAAACTAGAATCACCAGAGCAGAGTGTTTTAATTGAGACATTGTCTATACCAGACTAGTCCATATGTACATCTGTGGAGTACTGTCTTGATGGCCATAGTTGATTGGAAAGATCCACCCTAAATGTGAGTACCACTTGTAGTACATTTATAGCAACTCAGATTAAAAGGGACCCAGACAATGAAATCAATTTGCTTCCTGCTTTATTACCCTTCCTTGTTGCTGCCCAGATCACACTACTCCTGTTACAATGGCTGCTTCCTTTTTTACTGGTTTTAAAACCAGCTTCTCCAGGATTTCAACACTGATAACAGGAAGAGGAGATGGTGGCCAGGTGCAATGACTCTTAGATATCACCCAGCCCTTCAGTATCAAACTAGAACTGCTGAGGATTCCACTGCTGTTAATTGAGCAACTGCCAGCTTCTTGTTCTCTGAAGTCTGCATGGATTACTCAGGCCATTCTTCAGTACGTACATACTCCTTCCATTGTTTCTGCTCCCCTAGAGAACTCTGGCTAATTCAACCACTAATCAATTAATGAACCATTGTTATATTAATCATATATTAATCACCTCTAACATCTAAAGAAAAGTTTAATTCTATGTATTACAGATATAATTTTTAATAAATTTTATGCCCTACATTACTAGAGGATATTTTCATGTAGTAATGCAATATTAAATGTGATGAAAACTATTAATTATCATTACAATGTTTAAAAACTTACTTTGAAATGTATTTAAATCCTTTCTGTGCCCTTAAAAAGTGAACCATCAGTAGGATCGTCATTTCACATTGGACTTCCGCATAGGCTTTGTGCAGGTCTAAATCAAAGGTGTTAGAAAGGTGGTCACACTCCTGCTGCTGCTCTCCAGCCAATGGCAATTATTTTCACTTTAGGTTAATAGGGCACCATTGCACTGTATATTTTGACAACTGAAACTTTGCCATTTAAAGGTTAGAATTTGTTCTGGGAGGAAAACAGAGAAGCCCTTCCATCTTAGGAGACATTTTGTCACTTTCAAAAATATGTGAGAATATTGTTAAATTGTACAATCAATAACTTTAAAGTAGGACAACTTACTTTTTATTTTTATGAACCTTGTCATCTACATCTGTTGTCTAAACTTAATATTAGAGAACTCATCAAAACTAAAATTGAAAATCAAATAAAAGCCCAAAATATTAATAAATACATCTTGAAATACTGAAAATCATTACTACTCATAGAAAAAAATGAAAATCAATTTAATACTTAATTAATATTTTGTTATTGTTATACTGATAACAATTCAAAAACTGAACAGCACTAAATACTTCTATAAATATGTAAACATAGAATCATTCATCCAAATAAAGTAATCAGTAGCTTGCATAAATCAATAATGTAATATCTTTTAAAGATATAACAAATTTATTCTTATTATTTGATATTCCAGAAAAATATAAAGGAATATAAGTAAAACTATTTTAGATAGCATTATCAGGTATGTATGTTCATACATTTTAGAAATTTAAAGACAAAAATATGAATTTCACCCTATATATATCTTTGTACTCTTTTATCTATCTATCTATCTATCTATCTATCTATCTATCTGTCTATCTATCTGTATAGACATAAAATCTATTTTTCATTACAGTTTTATAATTTCTCATACACACTAGCAATACATATATAAACATGACAGAATTTTCCTATAGCTCAATAAACAATAGAATTATCTTTTCTTAATTAATAGCATATTCTACTCTATAACTTTGTGGGAAAGTAAAACATGCTTACTGATCTTAGTGAGAGCCATTAAATAAGCTTTTGCTATTGCTTACACAAAGATAAGTCTTGAGAGATTCCTAACATCTCCTTTTACAATCTTCCTTATTGTGATATTGTAGTACACTTTAGTTCTAATGTATTTTCACATCAAACTTTTAAATGATGATCTTGTTTTATTTCTTAAAAAGTGAAAGTCTCAGTGTGAGCTGAACAGGGATGACAACAATGAGTATGTCAAACTGGATGAGAAAAAGCCCATGAGAGCTCAACCATACACAAAGAACCATATGCAACAGAGAAAAGCTGGGAAGAGGAGAGATTGCATTTCCCTGGGAGGAACACAATTGATTGACCATTGCCAAAAGGTCAGCCCTGAAATCAAGCATATCAGTAGTATTCTTATACGAACTCAACAGCTTGTATTAGGGATGTGTGTATATATATATATATATATATATATATATATATATATATATATATATATATATGCATATAATATCAATTAGCAAAAGAAATAGTCATGAATTTGAAAGATAGTTATGAGAGATATATGAGAGAGTTGAAAAGGAAAGGAGAAATCTTGTAATTAAATTGTAATCTTAAAAATAAAAAAATTAAAAAGAATTAGAAGCATCCATTTCCAGTGATATTTGGAAAGATAAGACATTAGTGAAAAACCATACTTAATTAAAAAAGCAACTATTATCTTGTTGGTTGAAGAGGTGATTTGGTGCCTAAGAACAATTGTTCTCACAGATGGTTTAGGTATGGTTCCTAGTATTCATATGGTATTTTTTTGCTCATCTGTAATTTCACTTTCCACAGTTTCAACTCGTTCTTCTGGCCTTCATGGGCAACAGGCTTGAGAAGTGTATACCTACCTACATTTATATAAGTTAACAGTCATAAACACTAAAGAAATGAAATATGCTAAATATAAAAATCACTAATATCATATTCATAATGTGGTGGCAGAATGGAATTCCTTCCAGAGATTTGATTAGATTTTGATAATTCCTATGACACATGCTGAGAAATAAATGCTGGTTTCGAAAGGTGTGTCACCTACCTAATGGAAAAACACCTTTTTAGGAAAAACATAGGATGTCTTCCAAGTTCATCCTATAATGTCTTGTGCCATGCATTATTTAACATTCTTATAGTTTTGAGAAAATTCCTATCAAAACACAATTTGGGGAAGGGTGTTTTTCGGTTCATATAGTGCAAGAGGATATATACCAACATAGCAGGGAAGAACTGAAAGCTAACAATTCTTTAGCAGTTGAAAGGTCAGGCTTTTGATTGCGTACATCACAATGGACAAGGAGTAGATAAAGCAGGAGGCAGGTTTGAACTATAAATGAAAGCCCTGACCCATATTAAGCCATTACCTCTAGTAAGGTCCCAAGCCCTAGAGTTTTACAAACTAAAACAGTGCCACTATCTGGGGATGAATTGTTCTAACACATTATTTTGGCAGAGCATGGGGGGGGGGGGTATTTTACATCTAAATTGTAGCAAGAAGGTAGGAGTCTGTCAATTGCATAAAGTCAGATATTTTCTATGTAAAATAATTAATTTTGATTAGACATAGAATAAAGAAGGGGAAACAATAACAAAATTCCATTTCTAAATATCTATTCAAGGACCAGAATAAAAACAAAACAAAACAAAAGCTACAACAAAACACTGAAAAAACAAACCAATAGATTTTATAGTAACTGGTAACTGATATAAAACATTTGGGTTTTTGTTGTTGTTGTTGTTGTTGGTGGTGGTGGTGGTGGTGGTGGTTTTCTTTCTAGCTAGACAAGAATTCCATGTTATATAACCTTATGAACACCTGGAGTCCTTGTTTGCATGTCTCTTCAAGACAAACTTTTATTAAAAAAGCTTCAAGGTTGAAAGTAAGTATGCTTCATATATAAGAAAAACCACACTTTTAGAACTTGGTGAATTTACCAAGCGCTTTAAGTTGTTATTCATAAAAGAAAAAACAAGTGATAAAAATAGTCTCTAAAATATGAAATCTTCTCACACAATATGTAATTGACAATAAAATAGTTTCGGTCTTTAGTCTATAATGTTGAGTTTATGTCAAGTTATCTTCATATTTTGTCTCTTTCTGTTTTTAAAAAATATTTTTATAAAGCATACTGACATTTCAGTTTTCACTCTGGCCTTTTATCCATCGCAGTGTGACTGATGCCTACACTGAACTTCTCATACACAATTTTATCTATTGAAAACCAAGGCTTTCTTGACTCCTAACCAGCAAGCCTCTCCTGTGTATTTAACTCTTCTGAGTTGCTGAGGATTCAATTGTCCCAGTGAATTCAAGTAAGTTTTTCCCCTCCAGTCTGAAAATAAAACAATGCAACCCTGGATGTGTAGAACTCAAAAGTGATATCGTGAAAGGCTTAAATCTACTTAAAGCAGATTCATATAACACAAACTTTGCATCTTTTCCTTATCTCATTTGACCAATACTCCATTACAAAAAATAATAATTCATTTTTTCCAGAGAATCTATAAAAAGTGGAGAAAAAGATGAAGAGAGCCCAGAGTTCAATTCTATAGCATTTAGACTGTTCATGCTGTCTTTTATTGATATGCTATTCTGATCTGATCTAAAAATCTTATACAGTGATATTTTTTCAGATAACTATTAATGAGTAGAACTTTGCATATTGGAAAATAGGATGAGGAAAGTTATTGCTTCCCCTTTCTATTCTAGATCCAATGAAAATTAATTACAATACAGGAGAAAATTTTGACTTCATGGAACTGACAAACTCTAACATAAAAAGCCTAAAGCAACATGATTACTCTGACTGGAATTATTGACATGAGTCTATAGTAAGTGACTAGAAATGGGCAAATATTAAAAAGCTAAGAATTTCTAGTGTTTCACAGTAAATAAGACTGAAATTGTCCTGCCTTTGAGGAGATATTCGCTTGTTAATTCTTATGAAAATACATAGCATTAATTATGATAATTGTTATAATTAAAAATAAAATCAGAAGGAAACTATTTAATCCTCCTAAATTATAAACAAATATATTGAAAATGTATAAGAACTTTTCAGTCCTTTTTTTTGTTTTGAGTTTGAAAAGAAGTGTATGTTTGAGGATACTGCATCAGGATATAGAGATTGCTCAATGGCTAAGAGCCTGACTCAGCCTTGCAGACATCTCAGATTTGGTTCTGAGAGCATAAATGGGGCATCTTACAACTGTCTGTAATTCTATCTCTGGGGAATTCAATGTCTTCTTCTGACCTTCATGGACACCTAAAGTCACATGTACAAATACGCATTCAAACACACAATTACACATAACTAAAATTAAAGTAAATCTTTTAAAATGATAATACTTTTAAAAATCCTATTCCCTGGGAATAGGGAATGCTGTTGTTCTGTAATCTGAAAAAATCAAATTTTTACACATTCTCTTATATTATGAAATTTTTATGTATTCACTGAGAACTAGATTAGACTGGTGAGTTACTTGTTTCTTTTGTGTTCTGATGGCAAGAATTTTAACACATATAATTAATTTTTCAGATTTACTCACTTTTACCAAAAATCATTTACAAGTACATTCAAAATTTTAAAAAAAATGATATAAGAATTGATTATCTGAAATGGCAAACATAAAGTCATAATCACCCAGAAATGAAGGATTTGAGAAAGGTCTCACTATTTATGAGGACTGGCTCCTCTACAGAGGACCTGAGTTCAGTTTTCATACTACCTATGGCTAACAATCATCTGTAACTCATGTTCCAAGGTATCCAATTTACTTTTCTGGCCTCCATGGGCAACAGGTACATATGGAATGGATAGAAATACATCAAGATAAATTATCATATCCACCAAATAAGAATAATTTTTACATTCAATATTCAATACAAATATAGAAGAATGTTTTTAAATTCAATGATGGGAATTCCTTTCTTCCTTCTTTATAGTTGTAACAAGATACTTCTAGAACTAAATCCACTCCTTCAACATACCTTTATGCATGCCTATAAGTATGTAAGAGCATTTTATCTTTAGATGTCTCCTCTCTCTGTCTCTGTCTCTCTGTCTCTCTGTCTCTCTGTCTCTGTCTCTGTCTCTGTCTCTCTCTCTCTCTCTCTCTCTCTCTCTCTCTCTCTGTGTGTATGTGTGTGTGTGTGTGTGTGTGTGTGTGTGTGTGTGTGTGTGTAGAGGGGCAGGCCTTACTCTATTCATTAAATGACAACAACATAAAAACAAAACCCAAAAAATCTTTTGTGTAGCACTGGCTGTCATAGATCATACGTTACATCCAGGCTGGCTTCACATTTCCCATCCAGCTGCCATTGTCTTCCAAGTGCTAGATTTCCTGGCAAGTACCACTTTGTTCTTCCTGCATAAATTATCTTGAATAATAACAAATAACATGATATTTTTGTCTGTTACTTCACCTGTTGTATTGATTCCTTTGACTTCTGCTGCATTTTAAGTAGAAGATGTGAAGGAAAAGACATGAATATTAAATAGAATCATTTTTTTTAAAGATTTATGAAAATAAATGACTCGAACTAAGTCAAAAGAAGAAATAAGTTGAAATAATTATGTTTACCTATCATATAATTTATGATATCCTCTAAATTCAAGAAACAAATATGATCTAAAAAATAGAAACATGCATTAAGACTGTCTTGAGAGACATGTGCATGTGTGTGCATGCATGCATGGGTCTGTCTGTCTTTTTCTTTGTGTGTTTCTGTCATCTGTCTGTCCATGATAGACTGAGGACTCTCAACTTATCTAGTGATATGCAGGAATGATTTAAATTTAGTTAATTCCTTCTATCCAATGAAAACAACTTTAAATATGGATTGAATAAAATTTATCAAGTATTTATACTTATTATTGATCTTATATGGAAATATCAACCTATTTTCTTAAGTGTATTAGAAATATGTTAACATTTACTAGTTTAAATGAAATTCATTTACCTCATAAATTTCCAGATTCTGAGAGATTTTTATTCATAGAGTATATTTTTAAAATGTATTTCTTGACTGATAGCATTTCTTTTAAAACATGCACAGTATTCCACAGTATTTCTTGAATAATAGGTATTTGCTCATGCCCTATTTCTTCACAAAAGCTGAATAAGTGGATATAGATTCATAGTTAACACTGAGTGCCTGGAAGACTCTATGCTGAATGTATGGATCTCTGTGGAACCATATCACTACAGAATACTCAGGACACATAGGTAATTTTGATCTCTATATGAAGCATATAGATGATAATTCAAAGATATGAGAGTTCTGTTTGTGCACAGTGACAAGTTTAGTTACACAAAAAGAAGGTGTGGGTATATTATCTAAGCCTTACTTATCATTGTTCAAATCTGGATCTCAGTAACAAGTGGCTTGGAACTCTTCATTTGCATCTCATTCTATGAACTGACTAATTGGAAAACATTGAATCTATAACACAGGTTTTTTAAAACTTTATATAGTTGGAATTTGTAACTGAAATTCTATGGGTTCATTTGGTGTTTAAAACATATTTGGATTCTCAGTAGGAAACATATTATTTTATTTTTCATCTTTCATATCCTCCAGGAGTTTTATATTACCTCCAAATTGTCATGGCCATATGTAACCCAATTGTCTTTTCTGTATGTGGGTGGTAAAGTTCATGAACTGGGTATTAGTAAAGTGCTTTCATCTCTAGCATATATTCAAGATGTCTCTGAGATGAGTCCTAAAAGTCTGCTTGACAATAATATTTTATTGTGATTTTTTAATGTCTAGCTCATGAGCATTTACTGCATTGCCAAACTGCATATTTCTGTTCAGTCACTGGCTTAAATATTATATATTCCAGATTGTGATCCACATTCTTCTGCAAGCAGCATTACACCTCACACAGATTTCATAACAGAAGCATTATGAAATGCTTCACAGACATAAAATGCAAACTTAAACTGCTGAATTCATGGAAATTAAGGATAAGCAAGGAGAAATTAGCAATAGCAGTCCTGCTATAAGAAGACTTTCCTACATACATATCAGATATATTATGGTAATGTGTATTTATAGAAATACCATATGAACTCACCAGCCTACTGCATGCTCCCTAGGTGACCAAAGAATGTCAAACATGGGTGACATTATGTTTAAGTTTAGCATATATAGAGTGGTGAATAAGCAGTCATACTCTCTCCATGCTGTTTATTGCATAGCAGAAGCAGACATACATAAAATAAATAAACATACAAATGTATAATATGTTTAATTCTGACAAGTTCTACACAGCGTAGTGAAACTGAGAAAGAAAGAAGGGTATGTCCAAGATGGAATCACAAAGAATATTTGTTTTGTATGTAATAATCAGGAAAATTTTTTTCTAATAAGAAAAAGTTATAACAAACATCTTCAGAACTAATAATACAACCAAGCATATACATGTGAAAAAATTGTGCAGAAGCCCTTGATCAGATATGTAAGTACCACTGTGTAGACAGACTGTCTAGAACAGACTGTATAAAGAATGAGTAGTGAAGCTGAAAGATGGCATTATATCTGCATCATGGAAGAAGTTGTATACAATTCCAAGGACATTTATTTAGAAAGATCTAAAACTTGAACAACTCAAAAGATATTTAAAAAAAAAAAAAACTTTTACACATCCAATATATACACTCCACTTATTACGTACATAACAGAACAGTCTATTGGTGACAATAATTAACCAGGCACACTTTGTGTTATTTTAATTAGACAATTGCTAACCCTATGACCTTTGGGTCTATAATGAGATGGTTATTCATTGAAAGAGTACATAACAGTGGATGCTGATTATATCATTGTGTCTCAGAAAGAGAAAAGGAGGATTAACTAGTATCCCAGCATAATTTTTGAGGCTGACCTTCATGTGACAGGAAAATCAGTCCCTATCTCTTTATGGTTGTACCACTTCCAAATGGTGTCATTGCCTTCAGATTGAGCCTGTTACATGTGAATCCTTTGGAGACACTTATCCAAACCATAGCAAACAGTACTCTCAAGACTATGTCTTTTACATTTTGGATTACCTTCTAATACTTACTTACTCAAATGGTTTTATTTACAAAGATTGCATGTTTTTTGTCTTGTTCCTTATTACTAAGAGATCAAATCAAGTATCAAAACTGTGTTTTGTTTTTTTTTCTATAAAATTTTTCCCCTTTGTATTTTTAAAACGTTTATTTTTTTATTTATTTATTTTAAGAAAAGATTTTGCTATACAGCCCAGGCTGGTCTTAAAATTACTGACTAGCCCAGGCTAACTTCAACTTATATTGATTCTGCACATTCTCCCAATTAGTGGGATTATATGTTTGGAATAATATACATAGCTTATACATAATTATTTACATATATCTATATGAAGCTAATAATTTATGACCTAACAATAACCCACTACATACTGGGTGATAGATATGGTTCTATTTAGAATTTTTAACATGCAAATATCAATGTTGGTAGAATTTTGGGGATCACCTGTGAATAGTGATACCTTGACTTCTTCCTTCCAATTTGTATTCCCTTGATTTTCTTTTTTTTTTTTTTTTGTCTAATTGCTCTAGCTAGAACTTTAAGTACTCTATTGAATAAATAGGGATAGAGTGGGAAGCCTTGTCTTTGATTTTAGTGGGATTGCTTGAGCTTCCTTCCAATTAATTTGATACTGAGTTTTGGCTAGGTGTATATTGCTTTTATTATGTTTAAGTATGTGCCTTGAATCTCTGATTTTTCCAAGATTTTCAACATGAAAGGGTGTTGAATTTTGTGAAAGGTCTTTTCAGTTATGATACCTGATTTCTGTCCTTCATTTTGTTTATGTGTTGGATTGCATTGATGGATTTCCTTATATTGAACCATCCCTGCATATCTGGGATGAAGGCTACTTGATCATGATGGATGATGCTTTTGATGTGTTCTTGGATTCAGTTCACAAGAATTTTAATGTGAATTTTTGTCTATATTCATGAGTGAAATTTGTTGGAGAAGTTCTCTTCCTTTGTTGAGTTTTTGTGAGTTTTAGGTATAAGGTTAACTCTGGCTTCATAGGATGAATTAAGTAGTGTTCCTTATTTATTAGAGGTTTTAAATTTGTTCATCTTTTCAGCAATATTTGAGTCAAATTAGGCTAAAACATTTGAAAACAAAGGGATTTAAATATAAACTTTCATTTTGTGTGAGCAATGTATGACAATAAAAATAGGGAAAATATAAAAAATTAAGAGTTATTGAAACATTAAATAAACTACTATAAGAAAAATGCCCTGTGCTGTGAAACAGATTCCTACAACCACTAGAAGCAGGGTTAGATAGTATTTGGAAAATGACTATTTACCCAGAGGTAAAAATTTTAAAAATCAACTAGAAAATAAAAATTCTATAACCTAATTTGATTACAGATAAAAGGAATGATACATTATGAAACTACAAAGACTTGAAGAGGCCCATCTCTAGAAATATTTATTATTTCTGAATCACTTACATTTCAATCTGGAGTGTTCCCAGATAAGCAAGCCTTGTATCACACTGCTGCTTCGTGATCCTAGGTAGGCAGTTCTAAGTTATATGGAAATGCAAGCAAAGCAAATCTTGAGAAGTAAATCTATATACTCCGTTTCAGTACCCTCTTCCAGGTTTCCTCCTAAGTTCCTGATCTGACTCCCTTTCACGATGGAGTGTAAGCCACAATATAATATAAGTTCTTTCCTTCCCAAGTTACTTTTGATCATGGTGTTTCTTGAAACATTATAAAATAAACTGGGACACTGGTCTATGTAAGACCCTGAAAGGCAGCCTGGTTTCTGGCTAAGCTAAGGTTAGAAACCCTAGTGACACTAAAGGGATGGCAGGTATTTTTCCTGGGTCCCGGACTCTAGGCTCTTTACATGAGGCCACAGCCCTCCATAAACTTGTGGCTATCAGTCACATAATCACCTCCACAGGTAGAGGATGTGACTTGTGGTCACATAGCCTCAAGACAGTTCTCCATTTTAATAAGGTCCCTACATGCCTGGAGGCTTAGCCTATAAATTCCCCTTCCCAGAAACTCCTCCCTACATAGGTATTTAACCTCAGGTGCGATCTGAAAACTGGGGTATGGTTTTACTGATCCATTTTCTGTGATGACAATAAATGTCTTAAACCCGTGTACTGCCTCTTTTCATGAGGATTCGCCTTGGGGAGACATAGAGAAGGTCTTCGCCTATAGTCACTGTCTAATAACCCATGGAATGCCTCTCTGTGCCACCAGCCACAACAATTAAGCCAAGCCAGCTACCAAACCACTAAGTCAAGGACTTACTAAACAAAACCAGCTGGAGCGCCCCTCTTTTCCCCCTTGGCCCTGGGCTAGATCCAACCTGTGGGCCCCCATGCATTCTCAGCACTTCCATGACTCTCAGTGGCGTCTGGGTGTCCAAGAGCCTGAGAACCGAAGGCCCTGTCCTCCTTGCAGGCCCAGGGACCCCTGAGCCACTCCAGCTGTCCCTGGGACCTCAGACTGTGCTTCCTACCCCCGGGGGCAATGTCTCACCACTTCCCCATAGCCGGACATCTGCCCTCACTGCGTGGAGTAAGTGCAGTCAGAAGTCCTGAGTCCTGTCTCCCTGAGCGGCCCAAGACGTGTGGTGGAGCAGATGCTGGACCCCACCTAACCCTACAGGTTTATAGTTTGCTTTTTCTAAAAAGTGTACATCTAGTAATAGCATCTTAGGAATGCTATAGTTATTATATAAATATTTCCCCTATTTCTAAAGTCTAGAGAAAACTCTACACAAATTCTGAAACGTTTGATATAATTTGAGACTGGAAATACCTATACAAGCTACTATTCTAATGTTACAAATTATGAATGTCGTTGCAATTTTTGTTGGAATTAAGTTATACCTAGTCTGTGTGTGTGTGTGTGTGTGTGTGTGTGTGTGTGTGTGAGAGAGAGAGAGAGAGAGAGAGAGAGAGAGAGAGACAGAGACAGAGACAGAGACAGAGACAGAGACAGAAAGACAGAAAGACAGAGAGGAGAGATTTGATATTTTCTCTCTTTTAAGGAATCATTCCATTAATTCTGAGTTGTCAAATCAGTGGATATAGAAACTGCAGTGTATTAATGAACAGTGCCCTTCACCTAAATTCATATGCTATAGTTTCTAATCACCATGCTTTTGAATTGAAATGACCCCATTAAACTAGTAATTATGATTATATATTTAATGATAAACCTTAGTCAGCTGTTTCTGACATCCTAAAGAAAAAATAGTAGCACATATAGATACCAAAAGTGAGGTTTCAGGGCTGATGAGATGATTCTGAGGTAGAGAAGGTACTTACCATAAAACACAGCAACATTACTTCTATACCTTGATTCACATGGTGGAAAGAACACCAAGCCACTGAAGAACAACCGCTGGCCAAATGGTATGGTGGCAAAGCCACATCCACTGACAACAGCTAGAATCCTGAAGCCAGCACAGCTGCTTGATGCAGTTCCAGAAAAGCTGAGCAGATTGCAATAATCCTTTACTTCTTTCTCTAACTGTTGGCTTCTGGTCTCTGTGTGTTACAATATTAAGGACCTTCTGCATTATGATTCAATTTGTGTCTTTTTCTAAGAAAAAAAAATATGTCTGGGCTTTTTTAGAAATATCCCCAAATTAACTTTATCTGGCCAACATTTGGAAGATGAAAAAATTGAATAAACAGTTTTATTTTCAAATATTCCAACACTTTGATCCATTTCTTTAAAAAAAAATTCCCAGATTTAACATACTATAAAATTTTACTTCAAAAATTTGAACAGAAAGTATAAGAAATAATACAATACTGAATTAGAAAGTCCAGTTGAAGAATTTGGACATGGAAAGATCTTAATTTGAGAATAAAATATTACACCTAAAGGAGTATGAGGCTACTAATAACATTTTATGAAGTGCAATTTCTAATTTATTTCTGTCCCTTCATATAAATGTATACATTTCTATGTAAATGTAGATTTTGTTATCATACCAAGTTATGAAAACTGTTGACAAGAATGTGTAATCATTATCATCTGTATATGAAACTGAGAAAGAGTGTAGTATCTGTAGGAACAATATGAATTTACTTGAGATGTTAGGACTATCATAATCAAGCAATCTTCTGAGAGATTTGAATAGAATGGAACCAATACATGTAAGTTATTAAGAGATTCTCCTGTTCATTACAGTATTAGTCACAAATATTATGTCCAAACAAGCTATATTTCCATCAGTGAATTAATGAATGGAGAATGTGCGGCCTTTACAAACAATAGCATATAATTCAGTACTGTATTTTGTGATGAAAGAGAAAAAGAATTAGTGAAGACAGGTGTGTGATCAGATTGTAGTTTCAAAAGAAGCTGAATGGAACCAAATAAAATCAAATACTATACTAAAATTTGAGATAACTGTATTTGTAAGAACAAAAATAATTAGTTTCTAAAATTATAATATATTAATCTCTATATAATGCTAAGACTAAAAACCTTAAAACTAATGGGGATTAGTATTAAAATACTGTACTCTAATACTTCCCACTAGTAATTATAACAGAAAAGAGATGTTGATATAGCAAAAAGACAAGTTGGTGTAATGAAGATAAGCTGAATATAACCTGCTCAGTCTGCTAAATCTTACTTGTATATATGTTACCAGGATTGACCATCTGGGATATTTTTGCCAGTTTGTGTGTTCTTCCCCAGGAAAGACTATTTCTCTTGCCTTTTCCATTCCTTGTACTTTATTGTAATCCCTTGTGTAGGATTGAGACTTTGTGGTCTTCATATTGTCTCTTTTGAGATGTTAATTGTTGCCTGTGTTCAGCACATGCCTAGGAAGTCATGTTGACCAGAATTTACGGGTGGGTGTAGATTTTGACATTAGGGACATAATACCACACCAATCTTTCTGCTCATCTTTCATGATGTTCTCTTAGCTTTATGTGCCAGACTTGTTTTAGAACTATATCTACTGGGACTGGGCCGCACAACTCTGAATTGTAATTGGTTGTGATGTTCTATCATGGTTTCTGTGTTTGGTTAAAAAAAAGTTTTCCTAGTGAGGGATGAGAGCTACACATGTTTGTAGATATAAGGATAAATATTTAGAATGTAATTAGAGATTAAGCTATTTTAATAATGTGTTGGTTGTAGCTTCACTTTCGAGATCCATGATTTCATTAGTACTGGATAACAGGCTAGGTTTCCAGTACCAGAAATAAATTCCTTCATGTTAAACAAGTCCTAAGTCCAACAAGAGAATTGTTTCTAGTTGTCACCAATGAATGTGTGCCACTACTGTACCCTTAGGGTTATTATATCATGATGGTCAATGAAAAGGTTCTTAGGCATAACACCCAGATACAACTGTTGGTTACTTTTTTCCTTTAGAAGTTTGCATGGCCTCTTCAGATACCTTGAAAGTTTATTCTTAAGGAAAAGATAGTTAAATCAATTCTAGCTCTGGGACCTCTGGAACCTTTCTCCTGAGTACATTGACATTTAATAATTAATGAATAAAAGATGTCACAAATTTGAAAGAACAATGAAGGGTATATAGGTATGTTTGGATGGAATGAAAGAAAGGAAAGGTATAGTTGTATTATAATCTCACAAACAATACAAATAATGTTATCTTGACATTAATAAAGAAAAGATTTATATTATTAATCTAGGACATTTTCTTAATTACCCATGACTTCATTATGTTTACCTGCTTAATTTTCACAGTTGAACTATTACCCAATACTTGAGGAGAGGCCTGATAGTGAATATTTTTATTTACAGATTTTGATAATCATAACTTAAAAATATAAATTATACTCTTTTAGCAATGTTATATACAGGCCATTTAGTATAGATTAATAAGAAACAATATTCCCATGAGAAAAAGTTGTGAAGGAAGTCTCTGATTTAATCTGAAAATGATATACAATGAATGTATCATAGTCTTATCAAAACTTAAAAGGAAAGAACAAATTAATTTTAAAGGACTGAGGATTTATAAATATACAAAAGTTCAGAAGAAGTACTTACTACTGTAAGCTAAATTATGAAGTATCACTTTTGTTTCACTGAAGTAATGATTTAAGTTATAAGTCTAGTTACCATTACTGTATGGCAAAATATACATCAGATGCATTGCAAAATTTCAACTGAAATTATAGTAAAAAATATATTATCTACAAATGCATGGATTGATATGTGCATTTTAACCTTTCTTAAATATACTATTCTATCAAAGTGATGAAATTGTAATACTACTTTCTCTTAGACTTAGTGTAAAGGATTCATTTATCTAAAATTCTTTCAAGACTTTTAAAGGATGATATTATATGTTAGAGATCTCCTTTGGAATAAGACAGTTACTGAATTTTTTAATGTTTCTGTTATAATTACATAATTTTAGAAAAATATCTCATTTAATACTTTGTTTGTCTGTGTTTTTGATCATGCTCCAGTTATTGGCCACAAAGGCAAGAGTATATAGCCAGCACTAGTTGGACTCAATGGATTTAACAAGATGAGGCTGCAAAGTTGGCTGGAGAATAGGGGATTAAGTGGAAGATTTGGGACTTAGTAGTGAATATATTCAAAATAAAGTACATGAAATACTAGGTAAGTCTTATTCCAATTTCACAAATTACAGTTAATATTCATTCAAAAACATCATTGGTAATTTCTATTATATAATATTTGGGAGTATTATGTTGTTTTCAAAATGAAAAGGTAATGAATATTTATTGACAACATGATTATGTGTTTGATATTCATGGCACTCATTTAAACTTCTGTTAATTGCTGATTCATAAAGACTGCCAAACAATAGTTGACAAAATATGAGATTATTTCTCGCCACAAAGAGACATCACCATTTTGACTATCTTCTTATCATAAGAGCAAAGAATCAAATATTGCACACATCACATACACACAGACATACACACATACACACCACATACACACCACACACACACACACACACACACACACACTTCAGCACATAGTTGAAACTTAGTTTCAGATCAAACTATACTGCCCCATATTTCCTTTCTTCTCATCTTGAATATATAAATGTGCTTGAAAACATGAAGTTAGAAATTGAATGACTGTGAATGTATTCCTACAAAAATAGTATTGTCCTGATGTATAATTTTGAATATAGTGCTTACTTTTACAGCTCTAATATATTCATTGAAAAACATTTTGCTTGCAGTTTTTGATAACAAACAGTAGTCCATTATTTGTTTTCTCACATTAGTATACTATATTTTGGGCATTCTTTAAAACATCAAAAAAGTAAGCATTAAGGCAAAATAAAATATTCATTTTATTATTGTCAATCTAGTATGAAACCCTGAATAATGTAATTTTTACATAACAACTTACCCAACGGAAAAATCAGTAAGTACAGAAAATTCTGCTGTTGAGCAAAGTAAAACTGAATTTGGCATCATCTGAAGACTTGTGTAACATGCAACCTCGTATTTGCAGAGACAGGATTTAGCTACATTAGTTTATGAATTTCAGGGTCTACTCTATACCTAATTTCCCAAGAATAATATTCAGAACTATCTCATCAATCATCCCCTACAACGTGTTTGCTTTACTCTCCTGTATTCTATTTACATTGTGAGTTCATTGCTAAAAAAACCTTTATCAAACCTATTTCTGACACAGCTCCTAGAACAGCCATCAAGACTTTTAATGAATTTGCTATTTTCCATTAAGTCACTTAATAACCAGATGTATGATGTTGACATGACTGACTGCTTCTGTTACTACAGTAAAGTGAAGTGCTGAGGTCAACGTAAGACTTACTTCAGGCCATGGTGTGTTATTGTCACCTATGGTCACTATCCTGCCTGTGACTCTCCAGGACGTTCTTTAGTAGTATTTAAGGAATTTTTAAATATAATTGACAGAATTGAACTGTATTATTAGCTGACTTAAATTAACTGGATGTAGAAAGTTAGTTGTAAGGCTTACAGAGCCTCATTGAATGTGACTACTACATACTTTGGTTTTTGTATACAAATATCCAGATTTCAAAGTTACTGCATCATTTTAGAAAAATTATTATTCCATATTTACCTGGAAAAAGTATGGTAGACATTGTACCACCTCTATACTAAACTTAAACTTAAAATCGAAAGCATTCCGTTCAATGTTTTAGAATTCAATGTAAATCATTTTACCTTTTAAAGACAAGTTATTTAAGCTAGTTCCAATAGTAAAAATACATTTTGCTTCAACTTTTACCAAAATAAAATATGCAATAAAACTCACAATTGAAATGACAAATATGAAACAGCTATGTTTATAGTCATTTTGAGATTGCTAACCTCTCATTGACTATTAGATAGTCAGTGGGTTCAAGAGAAAGAAAAAAATTATTGACCATTTCAATTTCTTTTGACTGGAGGATTTTATATATGCATATAATATGGTTTGGTCAAATCTACTCTCCTTCCAATACTTTCTTTATGCCCTCTATAATTATTTCTTTCCAGTTGTATGTGTGTGTGTGTGTGTGTTTACTATTTATTTTTTATTCTACTGAGTCCTCCTAGTGTTATAAGTATGTCCCTGGGTGTAGGATCATTTACTGAGTATGGGTAATATCTTAGGGACTACATGCATTTTTAAAGAAACCTGATTCCTTTCCTAGGAACCAGTATATATTATTATGTAATAAATTTAAATAATTAAATATTAAATGTAATAAAATATTTTATTAAGGTTATTTTATATGTGTCTACATAAGCATGTATGTTATCATATACATATCAAGGCTATAGACAAATTCCTGAGACTCTGTTTAATCCTTTCATTTTGTGGAACTCCACAGTAGCACCCAGGATGTCAGCCTTAGAGCTTCTTTCTTTTTCTTTCTTCTTTCTCTCTCTCATTATCTTTCTTTCTTTCTTTCTTTCTTTCTTCTCCTCCTCACTCCTACTTCTTTTCATTTATCATTTCTTTTTTTCCTCCTCCTGCTTTTTCTCCTCCATGTCCTCCTTCTTCCCCCTTCTCCTTTTCCTCCTCATTTTTCCTCCTATTATCCTCCTCCTCTTCTTCCTCCTCCTCCTCCTCTTCCTCCTCTTCCTCCTCCTCCTCCTCCTCCTCCTCGTCATTCTCTTTCTCTTCCTTCTCCTTCATTTGGGTTTGGGCTTGGGTTTTCATTTTGGTTTTACTAGACATGGTTTTTCTGTATAGCTCTGGCAGTCCTGGATTAACTCTGTAGACCCAGCTGGCCTTGAAGTCCAAGATTTGCCTGACTCTGCCTCAAGAGTGCAGGGACTAGAGCCATGCACTACTACCACCACCTGGAGCCCTCAAGCTTCTGTACTAACCTGAGCTATTTAGCAGACCAAAAATTTATATGTGGTAAAGTTATTTTAAATTTCTTTCCTACATTGCTAACTCAAGGTACATAAATTTTATATTCTAGTAAATATCTGAGATTTCAAAAATCCTGATGTAGGAAATGTAACATCACATAGAAATACAGGAGTTACTTGAAGATATCATAGCAAAGAGTTAAAGGACAGAATAAATTTAAAAATCATTCAGTCCCAGCTACAGTGAACAATGATGTTTATTCTAAGATTATACATGTGAAAATGCAATGAGTCATAATGACAGTAGATTATTTTCAGGGCACAAAGTCACCAATAAAGGATAGAAATTTAAATATTTATTTATCACAGTCCTTAGCTCAATTTAAAATAAAACATTCCGCACACCTTCCAAAAGAAAAGTTAAAATTGAGCTTAAAAACAAGAAACAAAGCCTCCTCTCAAAACACAATAGAGCAAATAAGCAAAGCATTCACTTATAGAAAAATTGAAATTGTAAGACAAAAGTGTGATTGTGTAGTTATCTCTGAGGGAAAATTGTCTTTGAGTAGAAAGATAAAAGCTAATATGAGAACTAAGAAAAACTGAAAAAATTATTTACGAATTATTGTTCCTCACTTTTATACATTCTACATACTTATGAAAAGAGAACAAAAAAGGTGTTTCTAAAAAACCCATAGGAAAACAGAATGTGCTGAGTGTTTGTGTGTTTACATCCCGCGCATTGCATAATAAATTCCAGTATGGATTCTATGTGCTGGCTATAAAATTGAATTTTAATTCTTTTTTCTCACAAAACTTTCAAGTGGATTGCTTTTAGTTTGGTTTTTTTTTTGTTTGTTTGTTTACTTTAAATGTTTTATTTTTAAAAAGCATATTTGATTTTTGAATACTAATTGCTCCAAACATTTACCCATTCAGTCTGGATTTGAATTTTAAAGAGCCAAAATCATTCAAAGTATATGGGATATGAATGATTAGGTCAGGTAATATATACTCAGCATAAATTATAGTCAAGGGCTTGTTTTTCTTTTCTTTTTTAAAAATAAAATTATATTTTTATTGGATATTTTATTTACATTTCAGATGCCACCCCCTTTTCCCCAATTCCCCTCCCTAAAAAACCCCTATCCCATGCCCACTTTTCCTATTTGCTTTTGTACAATTTTTTAAAATGTTAATCAAAGGATTTATAAGTTTGGTAATGCTCAATCAGAAGTGTAACCTAATACCCAACCTAGATATCTTTGACTGGTGGAGACATGTGAACATCTGCCTCCATGTCCCCCTCTCTATTTCTCTCTCTTTCTCTCTCTCATCACCTAGCTTCTTCTCTCCTTCTTCTCCTCTTCTTACTCTTTCTCTTCCTCTCACCTTAGCTCCTACTACATATCACTCTTCCTGTTAATATAAAACTTTTCTCTCAAAATACAATTAGAGCATAATTATAACAATTTGTACCAGTGAGGTACAAGATAGTCCTAATACCCAGTCCATCATTTTGTTGACTAACCAGAACCTCTGTCATCTCTCCTAACTAAAACACTTAGTTCTGAACCTGGCTTTTTTTCTTGGCTTTAGAATGAATGTCAGCTGAAAACCATCCACTCAAATCTTTTCTCTCAAAGTAAATAGCCAGGATTGGCTATGAGACTATAAGTTGTCCAGGTGTTCAGCAGTATCTGTAAATTGGCTAAGTTCTAGAAGCTATGCTTTGTGCTTCCCATAATTTCAGTTAACTCAGTCATTCTACTTTTAGTTTCTAAAAAAATACTTTTCTTAAAATTTCACAACATATACTTTAGTTCATATATATATATACATGTATGTATATATATATATATATATATATATATATATATATATTGCATACACACATATGTGTGCTTACACATGTCCATGCACGCATGCACACACACACACAAACACATATACACACATACATACACACTCATCATTTCTCTTATTAAAATTTGTCGTGTAACCTAGTAGTAAGACAACGGATAAAACATGTGATAGTATAAGAATTCTCATGACAGAATTCTCAGAGTATGATTTTTTATTAATATTAATGATATTCAGTCCTACACAGAGACTATGGGAATAAACAGGGCCATTTGCAAGCATGTGCTTCCAAACGTCTTTTGAGACAAATAAATAGAAACATGCCTGTCCTCTGACACATTGTAATGTTAGGTGATTGGTAGACAGGGATTGGTGTTGTCTGTGTCAATAAATAAGTTTGTGATACAAATGCCAACATACTCACATCCTCTAACACAAATAATTTATGGTTTGTAACCCTTTTATAAATTGTATGTGTAGTAATTGAAGTCACTTTTCTCATGGAGAGAGAAAGTACTCTTCATGCACAGAGAAGGCCAGAGACATGTTTTGATGAAGAGGAATGTCTAATTTACAATCTAAAGGCAATCAATTCTGTTGCATGAATTTTTTCAGGGAAATGTGAATGAATATTCACCCCACAAAGAGACTGAAAACAGACAAAGGAAATGGTTTCACTGAACTCTAGCTTGGTGAATCAATGAATTTTCTAGGATTCTTTACACTACCTTGCATGTGAGATTAAACATAACGCTCACAGTAGTTTGCATTTAGAACACTCTGAGGAATTTAACTTAACAGCCCATATGTGTGTGTGTGTGTGTGTGTGTGTGTGTATCCCAAAATTCATTCTGTGCTTCTTCTGTCCTGATGATCAATAACTATGAAAAAGAATTTATTATATACTATATGTAGCCAGGAAGAATATAAGAAGTCATTTGACATTTTCATATATCTGTAATCTGCAATAATATGAGTGACAGCTCATGCTGATGAGGATGTGGAGCCAGGGGAACACTCATCCATTGCTGGTGGGATTGCAAACTTATACAGCTACTATAAGAATCAATATGGGTGTTCTTCAGAAAGTTGTGAGTCAATCTACTTCAAAACCAAGCTATATCACTCTTGGGCATATGTACAACAGACATTCTACCCTATGAAAATGACACTTGCTTAACCATGATCACTGAGGCTGTGTACATAATAACCAGAAACTGGAATCAACCTCTCTGTCTCTTAAGAAGACAGAAGAATGAAGAAAGTGAATGTTGTATAGTACAGAATGGAGTATTTTTCAGTTGTTAAAAATAAATGACATCATGATATTTTCATGGAAGTAGATGAAAGTAAAAAAAAATCCTTAGCAAGCCTAAAAAAGAGAGAGAGAGAAAGACCCAGAAAGATAAATCTGGTGTGTATCCATAAATTAGCAATTATGTAAATAATAACCAAGCTGCAATTGGAGACTCAGAGAAGTTAGGTAATGAGCAGGGATGGAGGGGAGATGTAGTGATCTTCCTGGGAGGTTGACATAGAATAGATTTTCACAATGGTCTGGAAGTTGCTGGGGACAGATAGAGAGATTCGGGTGTGCTGGAGATAAATAAAGTAGAGGGACAGAGTGAGGGGAGATGAGATTGGGACTGGGGAGGTGGGATAGCATTTGAGGGTGGTGTAGAGACTTAGTCATGTGGAATCTTCATGGAATCCATAAAGGTGATCCTAATGACGACTCCTAATAATGGTGGATATGAAGTCTCAAGTAGCCATTTCTTATACCCAGGCAAGGCTTCCAGTGGTGGCACTAGGATGCCTTCCATTGAATTCTTTTCCAAGTGAGTCCCATGGAGATCTCCAAACAAAATTCTGCTCTCCACGAGCTGAAAGTTGGACCCCGTTGCCAAGGACAATTCCATAAAACTCATTGAAAATTGAGAAGTCTACCTGTGCCTATGTGGAATTATCACCCCTATATCATAATCTCTTTGGTGCATTAAAGTACTCCACAAGCTACTGAAAGGAAAAGATGGACACTGAACAAGCCACAAAAGTTTTAACCTACACTCTATCCACCCTAAAAGATGTGCTAGGGCAATCATGGCAGAGAATATGTTGGAATAACCAAACAATATCTGATTTTCCTAAGGCCTACTCCACACAAATGAACTCATATCCAAGGCTATTTGAGTAGCCAAGCGACTAGACAATGAGAGATAGAGCATCAAACCAAATATTCTTGGCCTTTAAAAAAATTATGAAATGATTCCTAATGATATTCTGCTATACTTACATATCAATACCTTGTACAATCATCATCACAGAGACTTTTTTCTGTAGCAAATAGGAATAGATGCAGAGTCTCTCAGACACACAATAAGTTGTGTGACTCTATCAATCCCTCATCTTGGAGCTCAGTAAATTCACTAAAAAGGAGACAGTAAGATTGGAAGAGACAGCAGTGACGGAGAGTACCAGGAGAATAGGTCCTCTGAATCAACTAAATAAGGTGCCTATAGACTCATAGTACTGAAATACACAGTGCCTTGACTATGGAGGCCTGCTCCAGGTACTCTGAGTATATTGTAGCAATTAGGTTGGTATTTTTAATGGGACTCCTGACTTTGAGAATCAGTGAGTCCTGACTCTTGGGCCTGCTCTTTAGAAATCTTTTTTTTTTTTTTTTCTGTTGGGTTTGTGTGTCTAAATTTGATATGATAGTTTTTGCTTCATAGTTTACATTATTTAGTTTCTAGAAGTCTATTCTTTTCTAATAAGAAACAAAGAGAGTGAATCTAGAGGGAAGGGAAGGACAGGAGGAACAGGGAGGAATAGAAGAAGGGGAAATTATAATTAGGATGTAATGTGTGAGAAAAGAATCTATTTTCAATGTAAAGATTTTTATAAAGCAAAAATTAAGCAAACCAAAACAAAATGTAATTATCCATCATCTTTGCAGCTTCTGGGTAAACACAGAGAGGAGATGGATAGTTACCTTAATGCGTAAAATATCTTCTTTCAATATTTTATAACACATTTTATCAATTAATGTATTTTCCAATGTGAAATATGCAAGACATCTAGGAAAGAAAACAAAAATGTTGCTTTTTATTATCCTATTTATTTAAAAACATGAGGAAAAAGAGGAAAACCTACCTTACAATTTACAGAGAACCACTGAAAAAGACAGGGTAATGTTGAAAAATAAGTTTGTGATTGTTCCAATTTAAGGAGTTGAATGAATTGGTGTGTGTGTGTGTGTGAGAGAGAGAGAGAGAGAGAGAGAGAGAGAGAGAGAGAGAGAGAGAGAGAGAAAGAGAGAGAGAGAAACAGGGACAGAGAGAGTCAGTGAGAGAGAGAGAGACAGAGAGAGACAGAGAGAGAGACAGAGTGACATACAGTGAGACAGAGAGTCTTAGCTAAGGTTCTGACCACAGCAACTCTTATAAAGGAAAACATTTAATTGAAGACTTGTTTTCAGTTCTGATATTTAGTTCATTGTCATAATGGCAGAAAGCCTGGTGGCATGAGATCAGACATGGTGCTAGAAAAGGAGCTGAGAATTCTACATCCAGATCTGAAGGCAACAGAAAGAGACTGAGACACCAGGTTTGCCTTGCGCATCAGAGATTTCAAAGCCTGCCTCTCGTGACACAAGTCCTCCAACAAGTCCACTGCTATTCCAACAGGACCATGTGCCAGTGGGTCTCACTTTTACTCAAACCACCATAGAGAATAAACGTATGTATAGTCAAGACCTTATATGTGCCTACAAGTGTCAATCTATGTATGTAAATTGATATGTGGAGGTCAGAACCACCTCTGCTCTGTCTCACTGGTGATCTACATCCCCATTGCTAGGATCATAGCACACCGACACTTTCCATTTTACATAGTTTCTGGGCTATAGAACTCAAGATCTCATCATTGTAAGGATAGCACTACTGAATAGTCATGCCATCTACATTCATATATTTTGACAATTTTAATAATGATGCTTTTAAATTCTGATTACACATTAAACTTCATATTTTCTCATTTATATGGCTTGAAGCATTTGGTTGTGGTACTGAAACTATTTTTCATTTCATTTTATAAAAATATCCAGTGTAACTTATGCATGTTTCAAATTCAAAGCAAATTCAAAGAAATTTGTATTAAATTCTACATGAAATAAAATACCATTTAATAAAATAATTCATGTATTTTTATTATATACTGGTAGGTACACTAGACTTTTTGTTAACATATTGTTATTTAGGATTCATTAAACACCAAAGGTGAAACCAGATAAAATGAATAATTTAAACCCAAATCTTTTACAGTGTCAGTGTCAAGGTTTTTCCTTAATTTCCAATTTTATTTTAACTAATCACTGTATAGTTTCTCATATTGTATTACAGAATCCAAAAAAATGATTTCTTATTGACCACTCCAAACCATTAGCTGTCACTAACTTGTGTTCTTAGTGGAAAAAACATACTGGAATAAAAGTTGTTCTTCTGTCCTAACTCCTATTTTTTTTAATACACTTGAAACACATAAGGCTATAGGCAATCCAATTTTACAAACCAGTAGTTAGAACACACACAGCTGGACATCTGGGGTTGCAAGGAAAGCTGGGAAAGTTTTAAAAATGACAAAAGGAATGCGAGTGTCATGATTAAATTTAAAACCAATTCAGCCCTGGGGCTAGGAACTGATCAGAGTCAGGGCTGTAAGTGGGCAAAGAAAGAATATGTTGAAATGACAAAGAATTTCTGCTATACGAGTATTCTTCACCAACCCCCCTAAAAAACATTCTAACTTTTTAAAAGTTTATTAATCCAATAAATACCTAAAGATCAATGTCTTGATGTCGCTGTAATTTTTCTTTGTAAATCAAATCGTAAAATTGCATTCAGAATATTGAAGTTGGCTTGGGAAGATGGCTGTTTGGGTAAAGTGCTTGCTGTTCACTTGTGAAGGCACATATTCATTTCTTCACCACCCAAATAAATAACAAGACATGGGAACATGTCAATAACCTATGAACTGCACGTGCAAAAGAGGAGGATTCTGAGGACTTGATGATCTATTATTCTACCAAATTGAATTCAAGATTCAATGAGAGCTCCATTCTCAAAAACTAAAGTGGAGTGGAGTGAGGAAGGTATGCTTCATCAGATTAGCAACTAGATTATTTAGCACACACATGCATATGTGTACACAAGAACATAAACAACATAAAACCCTACAGGAACACATGCCAATAATAAAATAAAGTAAATCAATATTGTCCTTAACTATATTTAATCTGTTGTTAAAACACTTTTGTGAGAATAGACCCACAATATCTAAGACTATTTTACTAAGCACTCACATTTGTGGAGTGCTGTTTATACTCCCCTTAATGTTAGATGAATAAGTTCTCTAATTTAAGCCATTAAATTCTAAACATATATTAGGCTTATACTGTAGGTAGTTTTAGTGTACTTTTACACTGAATAAGGTCCGGGACGTTGACTATTTTTCTTCCTTGGAAAATGTTTTACATGAACATAGCTAGTTTTTTTTTTTTTTTAAGTTAATACAAAAACTGGACTTTCTTTTATGAGCTTTTAGATAGTATCAGGTATTTTGATGCACACTGAAAATGAGATATATATTAACATCGTAACTTTATACAATGTGTTTCTAACTAAAAATGTAACTATATCAGAACATCATAGATTCCATATAGTTTATGGATTACAAATGAAGTAAATAGATTACTTCCCCAGAGGAAGTTGACATTTTAGCAAATGAGGAACTAGATTCTGAACAGTGTGACATTTCCCCCTCAGTAAAGATCAAAGTGACACATGTGTGCTTTCATCTGGAGTTGCAGACCGTGCCCAGGTGATGATCCTTAATACCTGATCTTTAACATCTATCCATTATTAACTCACCCAAAAATGTTCACAAGTAGGTTAGGAAGCCTGTTGATAAATAATGTCTAAAATTAGCCTCAATTCCTCTTAGGATAAGTATTTGGTAACAAAATATGCTACACAAATTGGTAATACATGATTCTACCACTGAAACACTTTTAGCAATTATAAAACATGTTACATATTTCAAAATAGGGTAAAAAATTGCCACATAGATTTTAATAGGAACATAGTAATTATAACTAGTGAAACCAGTGAACCTATGCTCTAGGGTTTTTAAAGCTCTATGGTTTATTTTTACACCCTGAAACACACTTAAAAGTATTCTATGATAATTTCATTAATATAAAAATATGTGTCTCAATCATGCTCACCCTTAAACTTACCAGTCTCCATAGGACCTCTCATCATGTCCTCCCTCCAACTCCATGTTCTCATTTCATAATTATTAATTTATTAATTTATTATTAATAAATTATATGAAAATTCTCTAACCCATATGTGCATGGGTGTGGGTTCATGCACTTTGTCAGGAAGACCTTACTACTGCACATATTATTAAAGTGACTCCCCTTCCTTCAGCAGCCATCAATGACCAAAGGCTCTTAGTGTGACCTCAGGAACCCTTCTCCATTCCATGATGACATATTTAACTAAACTAATCTCATGCGTGTAACTACAGATGCTGTGAGTTCTGGGTACAACTATTATATCACAGAATTTCTCCTCAAGTTCCATCTCTTCCATTCTAAACTTCTCTTCCTGATTTTTGCTTGAGCCTTGGCTGAAGTAGGATAATATAAATGTTCCATCTATGGCTGAGTATTCACTATTACTTATTCTTAGCACTTTATACAGTAATCTTTCTTTGCCTTAAACACTACACTATCCAAAAAGAGTCTTTCAACCTAATGTTTAGAAAAATAGTAAAAAAAAATGCATGTACCATAAAATTTACTGTTTTAGTCTTTCCTAGTAATATAGTTAAGTAATAATGAGTTCATTTATAGTGTCTTTCAAATGCTATTTATGATCTCTAGAACTACTTTGGCCTTTTTAAAAGATGTACTTTTATGAGTTTTTAAATTATGTGTATGTACAAGTATTTGAGTGTTTCTGTGCATGTGTGTCTGTATATGTGTGTAAAACTGTGAGTAGAGTCCACACAAGGGTTTCAGAATCCCTAGAGTTACAGAAAGTTGGATTCTATGTGGATTCTAGGAACTGAACTTGAATCATATGTAAAAGCTGATTGCATTCTCAAACAGTTGAACCACTTCTTCGTCCCATGCTCTTGAAATACTAAAGCTCAAGATGTCTGCAAAGATGATAGCTGCCTTCTGTTGGCTCCCCACATTTATATACATACATATACATATACATATACACATACACATACACATACACATGTACATATACGTGTGTGTGTGTGTATATATATATATATATATATATATATATATATATATATATATTTGTGTGTGTGTGTATGTGTGTTCACACATGCCATCGCACCCATGTATAACTCACAGAGAAACACTTGGGTGTTGGTTTTATCATTTACCACAAGATTGAAAACTGAAATTAGTTTACCAGGTTCATGAGACATCTGTGTTTGCCTGATGAGCCATCCTGAAAACCCAGTCATAGAGAACTTCCATGTTTAATATATTTTAAGGTAACTCTACTATTTTCTATATTGGCATCACTATTTAACATTTGCAATTACAGTATACCAGGGTTTCATTATCTCTAAATCTGTAAAAGCCCTTAACATTTCTTTTTCTACTACATCCTAAAGATAGTGAAGGAAACAGGTTTTAAAGGGCTTTGAAATGGGTTTGAGAATTAGCCTACTGGATAAGGCACTTGCTATGAAATCATGAGGATTTGAGTTCAGTTCTGCATACCCTCATAGAACATTGAGAATGCTTCAGGTACACTTGTAATCTGAGTTCTGTGGGTTATGGAAACAGGAGGATGTCTGGGCCTATTGGCCGATATTCTAGTACATTCTATTACAAGTGTATTTCAATAAACTAGACAGGTATTAAGCATTTTTAAGGCTTGTTAAAATAACAACTTGTAACAATGATAATTTCTTCAAATTTGTATATTAAGCATCCCTTTAATAGTCACTTTTCTGTGAATAAGTTAGTATGTTGAAGATGAACAATTATAGTCTCTAATGGGTGGCTCTTGGACTTTTCCTGCTTCCTGGGCTGCCTTAAGCAAAAGAAACATCAGTCTTAGCACCCACTGAACTGCCATTATGATAACTCTGTCCATCTTGAACATTCAGTAGATACCTTAAGTCAACCACAAAATAAATTGCCTGTGGTTCTCTAGCTTGTGAATGTACTGCTTCATTTTAGGCTGCCTGAAAATGTTTGTAGCCAACATTCAGCTATCAAGCTCAGATGAACTCCAGATGGTTCTGAAACCATTACCACCCTGGAAAAAAGGTAGCACTTCCTTTACTAGACTAGAATAGGGACTACTGTAACTGTTGTGAAGGGGTGAGGCTGTGACTGGTCCAGAAGAATGACTGCAAATATTCAACTTCATGCTGTATAAGCAGATGCACAGGATCATTTACTGAGTCAGCTGAGACACACTCCCAGTGCTGCCTGCCCTAGTGGTACAATGTGAAGTTTCAGGTATCATCTTCTCTGAAATTGTCTTTCCTTGTATACTTGCAGTAGTGCCAGCTGATTGAAACATTTAAAAAGCAGAAGTTTGAGCATGGCATGGCCGCAGCAGGAACAGCTAAACGGCAGAGCTAAGAGAACTGCAGTGGCTACAATGACTGAGTAGTAAGCAAGCCAAGCTGTACCAAGAGCAAGGCAGCAATATTCCTTCCAGCTAGGAAAGCTACAGCAGCACTGGAGGTAATGGGGGCATGGGCTCCACCAAACACAGTGGCTTCCCATGTGCTGCAGATGCATATCCAAACAGTCTTGAGTAGGTGATCACCCAAAGTGGTTCAAGTAGCTGCTCCTTGTGAAAATAGTCAAGAAGACCAGCATTCTGTGAGGGACAGAATTCAGTCATGACATTATCCACATAGAGTATTAAAGCACATATGAATCAAATTCTACATTTAAAAGTTAAACAAAAGCAAATCTTAATTTACAAAATTATGGTAGATGATAGAGAATTTTATACTACTGCTAAAATTAACATATACACACATGTATAGCCACACATACATAACACACATACAGACACACACACACACATACACACACACACATATACACACAAGGAAGGGAGTGAGACAGAGCTAGACACACAGATAGACAGAGAGACAGAGAAAGAGAGAAAGAGACAGAGGCACAGATGGGAATATACTAAGACAGAAAAAGAAGAGATTTTTTTTGAAAAATAACGAGAATAGTCTTACAAACTCAGTTACTCTCTTCTTAAAATCATCTTTGAGATTCTGGCAAATTTAACCCTAACATATGTCATGTACAAGATAAATAATTTATGATTGACACAAAAAACTCCACAATTTGTGAATTTGAAACAAACAAAAAAAAAAAAAACGAAAGTTTTTCTCACCTATAGGAAAGGAAAATTAGGATATATGAATGATAGCAATATTCCTCCATCTAACAATATTTATAGTGCATGGCATGAAATTTATTTATTTATTTACTTATTTATTTTATTTATTGACATTCCAGATTTTATTCCCCCCTCCACCCTCCAACTTTTCTACTTCCCATACTTCCAACCCACCCCCTGTCTCCACAAGACTGTTCCCACACCCAGCCCCCATGCCACTTGACCTCTAAACACTCTTGGGTCTCCAGTCTCTTAGGCTTAGATGCATCATCTATGATTGAACACAGACCTGGCAGTCCTCTGCTGTACATGTGTTGTGGGCCTCTTATCAGCTGATGTATGCTGTCTGGTTGGTGGTCCAGATTAATTGAGACTGCTGTTTCTCCTACAGGGTTGCCCTCCTCCTCATCTTCTTTTAGCCTTTTTCTAATTCAACCACAGGGGTCAGCAGCTTCTGTCCATTGGTTGGGTGCAAATACCTGCATCTGACTCTTTCAGCTGCTTGTTGGGTCTTTTGGAGGGCAATCACGATAGGTCTCTTTCTATGAGTGTTCCATAGCTTCAGTAAAGAGGCAGTGAGGACATTGATGCAAAAGACTTCACAGACTCACAATAGCAAATGGTTCACTAATATAATGGAACATACTATTAGTAATGAGTGATGAACACTGAATTTGGAGACAATACTGGTATCTAAGTAATAGTGACATAGGAAAAATGAAAGACATGGAGATAAGAAAAATCCCTTTTTCATTGGTGAATTAATTCAATACTTCTGTCAGTATTACACTTACACATATGCAACTTAGGAATAAAAATAAGAATTAGGAATGCAGCCTGCAGCACATTGGGCTTTAGGTGGTTTTAGAGAATCTTACATATTTAATGAAAAACAAACACAGACATAAAGAGGCATCCTAAGTATGGTATTATGCAAATATTCTTTGCTTTCTAATTCACAAAGAGTAGGGATGTGCATGATTACAAAACACTTCAATGATAGCTATTTTCTTTAATGTAAAATAACAAAGCTTTTTACATTTTTATTTTTACAAAGTAATTTAAAACAAGTTATGTAAAAATGTCTGTCAATAAACATTACTGCATTATTCTTACTTATAATAGTAATAAAAATGAACCAGAACCCAGATAATATTACCTAATTAAGTGCTTTTATTTTTGCATTTAGTTTGCATTTTGGTTGTCATAAATTGTATTATTTCTTCCGTGACATTACAAATATTGTCAGATGTTTATCTTTTCTGTTAATTATTTCATAAAAATTGTTTCATAGCCTATTTAATTTTACTGCAGTCACTGCAAATATTATAGCAAGATGTATGGATTTTATTCATATACCATATCTTTGATTTGTCTTTGGGGAAGAAAATTGCCTTTTGATTTGATTATGCTCAATTCACAGCATGTGATACCCTGTTTGTCAGGTAAAAGAGGGCCTCTATTGATTATTTGCTTTAAATTGATATACACCCTATCTCTTCATCACATACACAGTGCATTGCCTATTATATCACCCTTTAACTATTTTTATCTTTTGACTTCATTTTTTTTCTTGGTCATTGATCAATGGGCAGATGTGGAGGTATACAACTTCTGATTCTAAACCTAAGATAATCTCATAGTTTATGCCTTACATGAATGTTACTATTTCATAATCTAAAAAGCATTTGCAATGTAGAGACACTTATTTTAAGAGAGGGAAAAAAGACTTATTCTAAGATCTGCAGCTTTGGAAAAACCTAGTTTCTTATATACTTGAAAAAGGTAATTGTGAGACTGTATATATAGATATAGATATAGATATAGATATAGATATAGATATAGATATGTATATATACACACACATATATAGATACAAACACACACATGCACACACACACACACACACACACACACACACATATATATGTATTCCATAATATAAGAGTTCTGTATCTCTTAAAAATCACTTCATTACATCAGGTTATTTTAATCAGTATCTAAATAGAGCTACTGATTGTTATATATATTTATAGACATTTTTATCATTTCAGATAACTGTTGAGTAGAAACAGACTAGAGATTTAATTTGTATGCAAGTAGACTTAAAATTTTATTTCTTAGATTTTATAATATTACTTGTAGAATACTTTTAGGATACTTATTGGAGACAATCTAATGAGAATACTGTTTGAAATATCAGCAAATTGGTAAAAAATGTCTACTCTGACTTTTTTTAAATCTTGAAAAAATAGCAAATATTGCATTTTAAGCACACATGTATGTGTCTGTCTGTCTGTCTGCCTATGTATCTGTGTGTATACCTATTCATGTGTATACTTGTGCAACTGGAGAACAGAAATTAAACGTGTGTTATTTCTGATGTTTATTTTAATTTTTTGCTTTTGAAACAGATTGTCCATGATATCTGGGACTCAATAAGAAAGGTCAACTAGCATCTGATCAATGACCTCTAAGTATCTTCCTACATCTATCTTCACAGAACTGCCATTATATGATGCCTTGGTTTTTCTGTGGGTTCTGGAACTTATACTCAGGTATTTCTGCTTGTTTGTAAGGAGAACAGTGTACTTAATGCACCATCTTACCAGTTCTTTTCCTTAGCCTCACACAATTAGCATCTATAAACTTACGTGAACAAACCTATAGAAATTCTAGAATTTGGGAATGAAATTGAAGCATCATGCAGACCACAAAACTAATAAATGGAACTTATCCATCTTTCTGTCTTTCTATTGTATATGTATGCTTGTCTGTCTGTCTATCTCTGTATCATCAATCTAATCTGTCATGTATTAGAAGAGTGGGAGAAAGGATCTCAGTGTGATAGTATCACATCTCTCCCACACTGAGTAGTGTAGATAATGTTGCTGAACAGAGCATTTCTTCAGTAATAAAAGAGAGACCATATGATCAACATCCATCTTTCCAAAATGCTGAAGTAATATTTTAAGAGATACAGACCTCTCCTGTTACAGAAAAAGTCAAGATCTGATAGGAACAAATAAAAAGGGCAAAGCTTAGATTGACCTGAACACAAATATTGTGGTATTGCTACAATCTTACTCATGGTGGTGTCCAATAAGATTTGAAAACCAATGCCACATTCTATCTATAATGTTAGATTGATAACTTTCAAGTTTTCTGTGACAAGTGCTACTGTCATAAGCTTTTTTCATACATAAGCTTTTCTCCAGATAGTCTTCTGCCCAGATTCTTCTTCTAATACTAAGGCCCAAACAGACTTAAAACTCAGTGTTTTTACTTCTAAAGTGCATGGACTCTACGTTTTCATTGCAAACACCAACTTTATGAAACCCCAGAACCTATATAGTCCTCAAACCTTCCCACCTTCATCTCTGTCTAGGCAGGAAATATAGTTGGCAACTACACTCAATCAGAAGTTCCCATCTTACTCAGTCCATAGACACTGGACCTGAAAGCCATTTCAGACATTTCTATGAGACACTATCTCATAGCAAACTCCATGGTCCACTGGCTCTTACAACCTTTCTATCCCCTCATACATAATAATCCCTGAGAGTTAGGCATAGGAATTATTTTGTAGATGTATTGGCTGAGACTGGCCTTTACAACTCTGTATTTTCATTCTAGTAGTTTCTGAAAATAAAATTGGGAGATACCACAAGCCGTATCATCCAAGAAAGAGCAAAGAAGGAGAATGAACAACTTCATATTCACAGTCTCATCAGGGGACAGATTGAATACTTTGTCAGCATGAAACATCTTGTGAAAAATTTGACCCCTCTTGGAAATTTGGATAATTGTAAAAGCCACAGGATTGTTCCTAATCAACTTCTCTGGATATTCTGACATGGGCACGTGAAGAATTTGGAACTAGGATCTCTCTGACAGCTGATATGCTACAATCCCTGTGGCTGCAGGCAATGCAGGCTTCAGTCTCAGGAGATCAAACATCCTAATTTCATTTTCAGGCAGTGGAGAAAGCGTGGGCTAAGCTTTGCATTTCTTCTCTCACCAAATGTTGCCATAACTAGACACTTCCGGATATTTCTACAGAACTTAAGCACTCAAGCTGGGTTTTTAGTGGTAGAGTCCTTAGAGTGTGTGTGAAAATATTAACCTGATAGGTCATTCATTGTATATATTTAATAAAATTGTTAAAGGTTCTTTACATTAACTTTAGAGGGAAGCTTAATGAAGGGGCTGCACAATCTTCAATCTGAAAAAGGCTAGCTGTTCTATGTTCAATTTGCTCCTAGATATAATCAAAGGAAACAGGATACAATTATATTCAGGGAATCTAAACCATGGTCTCTTGGATTCTCCTTGGTACTAGATTGAGGTAGAAGATTATGGCAAAAGATGTTGCAATCCAAAGCTGTATAGCTCATGGGGTCCAAATTCAGAGAGAGGGAAAAGAGAGGGGAAAAAAGAGTACAGTAAAAGAAGATGGAGAGGGGGAATGAGGTAAGAAAAGGAGAGGCACAATAGACAAAAGGGAAATGAGAGAGTAAGGAGGAAGGAGAGAGAGAGAAAGAGGGAGAGAGACAGAGAGAGACAGAGAGAGAGAGAGGTGGGGGAGAAATAGAGACCTTAGTTTTATTGCATGTCAGACTTCTAATGCTGTGAATATAGCTTATGAATGGCTTCTCTGTTTGTTGGACACATTCTACATGAGAGGAGCAAATGAGCAGCATAAGAAATCACTCTCCAGGAAGACTTCCTGGTATTTACATGTTTGTAACACTTCAACTGTGCCCCTCCCAATCCATATGGTCTGTGATCTGCATTAAGTGAGACTTCTGGGTCTATGCCCATGTATGCTTCTGCAGACATAGAAACAAGCAACAACATAAAAACTATAAATATGCTGATTCTCTCACGCTGTGAGCAACCCTAAATCACCATATCCCAGAGATACACAAAGCTCAACAGACAGCTAGAAGAATGCAGAAATGCTCTGCTAAGCTCCCAGACAGCAGCATGAATATTTCCAGTGACCAAGTGAGTCCCTGAATTTGGAACCAGATCACATTATTCCAGCTGATATACTTGCTGATCTTAAACCATATAAAAATTCTGATTTGCTACACAAGAGAAATAAGGAAAAGTAAGATATGAAGGCATAGCATTAGTATACAATTTCAGTATGTCTCAAGTACAGAACCCCCAGGAGAACCCATGGTTGTCTGCTATGTTGGGTTATCCTTAGAAACAGATTTCTACTAACAAAGAATTCAGTTGTATATGAGAAACTATTTAGATCATCTTTGACTTTCGCCAACTTTTAATTTTGTCTTTCTTTTAAACATGGGTTATAATTCATATACCATCTAAATATAATTATTTTTTGTTTCCACATGGGAGCAGACCAGCTGGATGTCTGCCACTCTGAGGTCAGTGGTCTCTCTGGGATGTCTCCAGATACGGTTTTCCACACGGGGACAGACCAGCTGGGTGTCTGCTCCAGCCACAGGGATATTGTAGATGCTGGTGAGGATGTGGAGAAAGAGAAACACTCCTCCATTGTTGGTGGGATTGCAAGCTGGTACAACTGCTCTGGAAATCACTCTGGCGGTTCCTCAGAAAATTGGACATAGCACTACCGGAGGATCCAGCTATACCACTCCTGGGCATATACCAAGAAGATGCTCCAACACATAACAAGGACATATGCTCCACTATGTTCATAGCAGCCTTATTTATAATAGCCAGAAGCTGGAAAGAACCCAGATGTCCTTCAACAGATGAATGGATACAAAAATGTGGTACATTTACACAATGGAATATTACTCAGCTATTAAAAATAATGAATTTGAGAAATTCTTAGATAAATAGATGGAACTAGAAAATATCATTTTGAGTGAGGTAACCCAATCACAAAAGAACACACGTGGTATTTACTCACTCATAAGTGAATATTAGCCCAAAAGCTTGAAATAGCCAAGATTCAACTAACAGACCACAGGAAGCTCATGAAGAAGAAAGAACAAGTGTGGATGCCTAGGTACTCCCATGTGCAGGCACCAAAGATAAACGCTGATATGGATGTCAGGAAGTATATGCTGACAGAATCCTGATATGGTTGTCTCCTTAGAGGTCTGCCAGAGTCTGACATACCCAGAGGCAGATGCTCACAGCTAACCATTGATCTGATCAAGTGTTCTCAATGGAGAAGTTAGAGAGAAGACTGAAGAAGCTGAAAGGATTGGTGGCCCCATGAAGAAAGCAATACCAACCAGAGCTCCCCAGGGTCTAAACCACCAGCCTGGGAGCACATAGGGAGGGACCCATGACTCCAGCTATATGTGTAGGGGAGGATGGCCCTGTCAGGCATAGGTGGGAGAGGAGATCTTTGGTCACATGAAGGCTAAACACTGAGTGTGAGGAATTCAAGGGAGGGGAGGTGGGAGTGGGGGGGGTGGTAGGTGAGGACACACCCTCATAGAAGCAGGAGGAGGGGGGATGGAAATAAGGAGTTCCTGGGGGGGGGAAATTGGTAAGGGGATAAAATCTGAAATGTAAATATGATATCCAATTTAAAAAGAAAAAAAAATTACTCTTAACTTCCAATATTCTGTAATATCAACATTAATAGTTTATAGTTAATTAATTCTAAATTATTTGATTTGGAGTAGAAAAAATAATAATTCTTTTTTGTCCATATTTGTATATTGGGGGTAAAATTATTTTATTTATTTATATTCCAGTCATTAGCCCATGGTGCCCTCTCCCACAGGTCCTCATCCTACTCCTCTCTCTACCTTGCTTCCAAGAGGGGAACCACCGACCAGGCCTCTTCCTCCCTTGGACCTCAAGTCTCTTCAAGATTAAACGTATCTTCTCCCACTGTGGCCAGACCAGGCAGATTTCTGCTGTATATGTGCCAAGGGCCTCAGACCAGCCCTGGGGTCCAGGTTAGTTGAGAATGCTGGTCTTCCTCTGGGGTTACACTCCCCTTCAGCTTTTTCAATACTTCCCCTAATTCAATCATAGGGGAATTCAGTCCAATGGTTGGGTGTAAGGCAACATTAATTTGTAGAAGGAAAGCAGCCATGTGTGAAAGTAACACTAGTTAAGGGGTAAACAAGGTGACAAATCAGAGAAAAAAATTGTCGAAATGAGTCAGAGATAGACTATGCTTAACTCACATCAAAACAGCATGGAAGAAAGAGACAACTTAAGATCAGCAAAGGGAAAAAGAAAGGTTTTGGTGGGACAGTTTTGGTGGGACAATTTTACACAGAGAGGTAGTAGAGAGAACAAGCTAGACACCTGTGAAGACAGAATGACCCAGAGGATGAGGAGTCAGAAGATTGGAATATATTTACTAAAGTTAGTATGAGCCACCAGATCAATTCAGTGAGAAGCTAAGAGAAGCTGGACTGATCAGCCAGCATAGTAGAGTCTATTGTAGCGAGGCTAGCAGCTTCCAGGCCTAAGCTTAGGGACAGTTAGAACAAAGAAGGAGATACTCTGGGCTAAGCCCAAGCCCAGTATTCATATAGCTTGTGCACAGATCTCATCTCATCCTTTCATCTGAGGAAATAAAAGGAACATTTACAATATCCAAGTTGAATAAAATATGCAAAGGGAAAAACATATCCATTTCTGCTTTTACTTTTCAGCCGAGGAATGAACATGATCAAATGATTCAAGTTCTTGCTTCCACAGCTAGAACATCCTTCACCTCTGCAGGTTGTTTCCTTTTTCATCTGCAGTGGGTCCTTAAACTCTGAGCCAAATAAACCTTCCTTCGTTGCATTGCTTTTATTAAGTATTTTGTCACAAGGAAGAGAAAAGTAATTAATACATTCAGTAGAATACATTTGACTCCACTTTCACTTTTGGTATCTTAAGAACATCTTGACAGATCTGAAGACAGTTGCCTATTGACTGGATGAAGTATCATACAACATCATCTAAGAAAAGAACAGGTGTTTACTCCAATTATCAAGTTTCAGAAAATGACCTAACAAGTGTAGCCATATGGCAGTTACCAAGTAATCTCTACTATAATCGACCCAGTGAAGGTGTGTGCCATCTTCACTAACTGCCCCAATGTACCAGGTTTCTGAATGAAAGACACACTCATGAAGCCTTATATTTTAATATGACTTATTCCTGGGCCACTCCCAAACCTCCACATGGCTAACACCTTCCCTCTGATATCCCTGAGTTATTACTCACTACAATCTATATAACATCGTTGCTGCCCTAGACTCAGTGTGGGGAAGGGGGTTGGGGTCTCTATTCCCTGCCTTTTACATGTTGGCTATCTCTCTGTCCTTCCTTCTCAGGCATGGCAGTTACCCTTTTCCCAGCATGGCAGCTATCTCTTCCTTGTCCATGGGGAAATTCTAAAGTCTTACCTCTGTCTTCCTGTCCAGCCATTGGTTACTAGCAACTTTATTAACCAATTAAAACCAACTAGGCACAAGGACTGTCAGTGTCTTATGTCCAAATTCTGGTGCAATTTTGGAGACCCAATTAACATGACACAAGCATTAGACCAAACCACAACATAAACAAGATAGGTTGAATATTGCTCATGCCATTGAAGTGTTATAGTGCACATATAAGATCATTCATAAAAGAAATATTTTTATAGTACGGTATTCTATTTGTAGGCTGGCTGGCTATGGCAATATATTAAATAGCCAGAAGACTAGTTCTCTAAAATGTGAGTCAAAAGAGAACATGCTAAAGAGAGAAAATAATGTGCTTGGTAAACTCAAGAAAAGAAGCCCATGTTAGTCAGATTATACCTTGTGAGACACCATTTATAAATAAATACCTTTAATTTAATAATTTACTTTAACCATAATGGCCATTTTGTTCCAAGGAATATTTTAATATTTTTAAAGTGTTTTAATCCAAAATTTTAACTTTTCAATTGATTTCTTCTTTCTATGAAAATTTAAAGCTTAATAGAAAACAAACTTTAAGCAGAATTATGTTACTTCCTATAGAAGAAAATCATCCTCTGTAACTGGATGATCAAATGTTAAAGAACAAATTATTTATAGAGATTCTTGAAGGCAAGATGCTCTTCAGTGAATTGAATTCAGTTTCAGTTGAAACTGTAATTTGAATTTTTCAAACCTCATACTAACACAGGTGATCTCAAGAATACATGTAGACAAGAAATAAAAAATGAATTTCTAAGAAGCTTTGAACTATGTGTTCTTTACAAAGAAGATACTGAGGTTCAGAGAATAAACATTAGATCATTCATATTTTAACATACATTATTTTTAAATAAATCCTGTGAATTTTAAAAATGCTGTTTATTTATTCTTCTACAAACACCATTAATGAAGTCTTAAAAATATCCAATAAATGTGAACAAAAACTGATGACTATTGTATCATACAAGATGGTTTAATGTATAAAATCTATTTTACAGTAAGCTAATGTGACTCTGCAGTCATGAAATTGGAATATAACTTTTAGATTATAGGAAAAAATTATTTAAGTATTATCAAAAAATATGCAATTTACTAAGCAAACAGAAGCAGATCACAAAAATGTAGCGGGATATTTTTCCCACAAGTTGGGAGTGACTAAGGTGGGAGGAGTAAGGAGAGAAAGAAGAAGAGGAAGAAGAGAAGGACAAGGAGGAGCTAGGGGAGAAAGATATATATATATATATATATATATAGAGAGAGAGAGAGAGAGAGAGAGAGAAATGGAAGTGAATGTGCACCTGTCTCTTTGTCTCTAGCAGTCAAAGGTAATTGATATATCTAGGTTGGGTACTGCGTTACGCCTCTGATTGTGTGGATATCTTGTTATTGATCATTACCAAATATATAAAGACTTTTAAAAATCTAAGCATTAGAGTCTCATTTTCTACCAGATGGGATAGTCTGGGCACAGCCCAGCTTTCTGGAAACAGCATGGAAGATTGGCAGAGCCATCTTCCACATTGGCATCTTGTGGGTGGCAGTGCCAGTGTCTCTGGTCTCCTGAACTGACGGCTTGAGCTGAGCAGTGGCTGTATGCTGCCTCTGCTTCTGGCCTCAGGCCTAAGCTAGTTGGGAACATGGTGGCTGATTAAGAAAAGCCAGATTGAATGCCAACAATTTAAATATCTGCTATAACACAATAACCATTCAGGAAGAGTAGCATTTTAAAATTTATTCAAAATAGTTGAAAATTTAGGCTGTTATCCATAGAAATAGAGTCTTTACAGTGATGGAAAATAAATTTTCCCTATAATATACATGGACACACAAATCATATTCAGAGATAACAACTGCAGAGGAAAACATTACTCATAAATGCAATTACTTTTAGTTGCCTAAAAAAGGGAGAATTTTTTTTTATGAATACAAGGTTACCTTCCCTTAAAACAAGAGATTGTGATCTCAAGCCTGATTTTCATATAATTTTTCATTATGAAAAATTTAACAATTATAAACTTCAATGAATGTGTATCTTATGATGATAAAAATATTAATTAAAACACATTGATACTGAAATAAAAGTCAGTGCAAACTGTATCACTGAAGTCAGAGTCAACAATAAATAATAAATCTACCTACTGCCTTATGTTGATGATTTACATCATGTACATTGATCTTGAGTAGACTCCTAAGAGTGTTTTCTAACCATGGCATCTTTATTCAATGTTTTGAAATATTTAGTCTCTGCATTAACAATTTATAGTTATATATTTATCTTGAGACAAAAATTTATTGTGATTTATAAATACAATGTATTTAATTATCTTAAAATAGTCAATATTTCAAAACCTGCAAATGCTTAGAAAGAAAAACCTTACTAACTTCAAATATTCACAGTGCTATGAAGTATATAATCATCTCAAAAAACATTTTTTTCTCTCTTGACATTTTTTTGCCTAGTAATTTCATTTATGTAGGATTTTCCAATTTGATGTATTTTGTTGAAAAATCACAGAAAAAGACCTTTGTTTCCACCCACTAATATTCCACTGTGTACTTGCACCACATTTTTTTATCCATTCATCTATTGTTGGGCATTGGAATTAATTTCATAACTGGATAATTGTCAATAGCACTAGAGTATACAGGGTTATGGGGGCACTTCTCTGAGAAATTGACTTCAAATCCTTTGGGTTATATATCCAGAAGGATGATTGCATGATTTCATGGGAATCCTATTTTCTATTCAAACATATATCAGTAGTAACTGTACTATTAAGTACTCTAATTATAGTACAAAAAATCCTTTGGCCACAATTATTTTTAAACTGTAAGCATTTTATTATAATGCGCTTAGCATAACATTTTTGTACACCAATTCTGCACATGTGTAACAGTGTAGTGTAGAAGAGGAGAAAGTAAGTATTGATCATTTATTATGCATTGTTGCATTGTTAAAACAGCCATTTAGACTTGTTCTTAGTTATATTTCTGCAAAAGCTAGTTAAAAGATAATGAGAAAAAATGCCCTTGCTTTGGTGGAATATTGTTTTGATGGTGCTGTGAAATTCATTTGGAATACCATTTAAAGAGAAACTTTAAATGTGGCATAGGCCTTTAACACTTAGTTTTCTTTCATGAGTATAATCATATTTTTTAAATGATTTAAGCATTTTCTAAAAACTTTAATCAATTTAAACAGCCCAGAAAGTCATTAGATGGCCTGTACTAAGATAGTTTTGCTCACCATGTATGGTCATTTGATTAATTTGATATACTTAATGAAAATTTACTTGCACATTTTTATTATTCAAAGTTCATTCATTATTCTGATTTTTTTAGCCTTTCCATTAAATTTTACCTAATGTCCATCTTCATTCCTGATTTCCAGAGCAGTTGTCATATTAAATTTGTGAATTCACCACGGACTCTTTTCATCTGTGTCAGCTTCTCAGATTTTCCTTGTTGTTTATAATGCTGACAGTTTTGAAGAGAACATGACAGGTATTTTGTAGGCATTTTAGTGACTTGCCATTGTTGATGTTATGTTTGATCACCTTGCAGAAGAAATTCTTGTCAGGTTTTCCTCAGAGTTTCTCTGTCTTCCTTTGATTTTTTTCTTCTGGTTTATATATTTCGCATTTAGCAAAGGCTTTTATACCATGCTATACACAATGAATCACAGATTATGTATCAGCTGCTCCATGGTGGTGCTTAAGCAAAAATAAATAACAAAAAATACTTTGAATCAATTTGTAACTACTCATATATTTATTTACTTAGCAATAATTTATACAAATCACCATGGATCTATGAATATTTATTTATCGTGTGGGTTACAAGTTAATACTACTTTAGCCAGTGCTTGCTCAAACAGGATATTTATTTATCACTCCTTCCTTTGGCTTCTTGGTCTTCCACTGGTATTTTTGTATTACTCCCTTTCATCTGGTTTGAAGTGCTCCATTCAATTTCAGCCCAGTTCTAGAACCACTGACTTCTTCAAGGTGTCTTGTATTCTTCTATTGGTATATAGCTGGCTCTAGGAGTCAGGACCTTTTTCAGTAGCATGGTCATTGATTATTTATAGTATCTTTACACCAAGCTCATGCAGTGCAACACAAAGTTAAATATGAATTCATTCTATTATCCCTAAGTAATCTCTTATAACAGATGTTTTTATCTTTTTCATTTCTTTAGCTCTAAATTTTCATACAATCAAAAGAAACAGTTTCTACTTGTTGAGGTTTGGTCTTTTGCTATCTATTGTAATCCTAAGTGTGGGCCCCCAAGACCTGGTTGTGCCAGAGGCCAGACAGTTTACATGTAAGACACTAAATGAACCTGCTCCCATGTATTTCTGATTGGTAAATAAAGATGACAATGACCAATAGTTAGACAGAGGAGACATAGGTATTATTTAGGTTTTTCACAGTTTGGGGTCAAAGGAGAACCAGGAGGGGAGAAAAAATGGCAGGAGATGGACGTTGAAACTAGGATAAGTTAGGAGTCAAGAGAATGTGGCCCTCAGAGCCCTGAGAATCCTCAGAGCCCTGGCCAATTGGAGTTAAGAACAGCCCAGATGAAATATAATAAGTAATAACTCAGGGTTATAGATAGGAAAATAGATTTCCTGTCTGAAAACATGGAGGGTCACAGATGCTGCCATTGAGCTGTTAAAGGATTATCATAAATATAAAGGTTGTGTGTGGTTTTTTATCTGGGAACTAAATGACCTAAGGTGGGATAGAAAACCAAGGTCAAGATTAAATAATTTCTACATCTGCTACTTACCATTCATTTCCTTCATTTCCTTGTTAGATTTATATTTAGCAGTATCAGAACTGTTAACACACACTCCTACAGTAAACCCACTACTAAGTGAAGTATAATACCTCTGTGAATTCACTTTGTCTTTAAGCTTTGAAAAATATCCTTACTTCCAAAGTATCTGAGGTCAGTAATCTCATATATTTATAACCACCTACAAATTATTGTCAATGCTTGCACTTGTCCCTAAGACTTTCAGAGTTCTAAATGTTTTAAAATCTTGTATGTTTTGATAGTCAATCTTTGTGCTCCATTGTTCTATTGTTCTGACATATGCAAATTGTGTCTATTATTACTATAGACTATAGTTTTGAACCCTTAAAAATCCCCGTATTTTGTCTGTCTAATGGTTTCTTCACTTCTAAACCTCAAGGAACTTCTGTTATACCTTTTTAGTGTTACCATTTTTTTGATTTCAGAAAGTCATGTAAGAGAAATAATATGTTATGTAGTCTTTTTTGGATATTATCTTTATTTACATTTCAAATGTTATTCTCCTTTCCCAGTTTTCCTACCAGAAAACCCCTAACCCACCCCTACTGATTTAATGAGGATGTTACCCCACCCATCCACTCCCACCTTACCACTCTGGCATTCTCCTAATCTGGGCATGAAGCCTACACAGTCCCAAGAACCTCTCCTCCCATTAATGCCCGAAAAGGCTATCCTCTGCTACATATGCAGCTGGAGCCATGGGTCCCTTCATGTGTACTTTTTGGTTGGTTATTTAGTCCCTGGGAGCTCAGTGGAGTCTATCTGGTTGATATTGTTGTTCTTCCTATGGGGTTGCAAACTCCTTCAGTTGCTGTATACAGATCATAGCAACAGAAACTAAACAGAGACACTATGAAATCAACAGAAGTTATGAACTAAATGGATTTAACTGATACTTACAGAACATTTCATCCTAAAACAAAAGAATATACCTTTTTTCTCAGCACCTCATGATACCTTCTCCAAAATGGACCATATAATTGGTCACAAAACAGGCCTCAACAGATTAAAAAAAGATTGAAATAATCCCTTGCATCCTATCAGATCACCATGGACTAAGGCTGGTCTTTAATAATTACAAAAACAATGGAAAGCCCACATACATGTGGAAACTGAACAACGCTCTACTCAATGATGACCTGTAGTCTTTTTAAACTGAACTTATTTACTTACCGATATGCTTTTAAGATTCCTACATGTCTTTGCATGTGAGGTTCATTCAGCTATCCTCTCAATTAATGGGCCATTGTATGGGTATACCATAGGTAAGGCATAAAAATACTGGCATGATCTTTCTTGCTAAGGTTTTATGCTTGTTTTGAATATGATACTTCTTTGAAATTTTTTGTTACTCTGTGTTTTTTGTTTTTTCATCTGTTAGTGGTATCTTTTGCACACTGCAAGATTTTAATTTAATAAACTCTATCTTAGCAACTTTCAGCCATATGTCTCTCTTTTAGAAACAAACGTAAATTTTCATGTATCTTTAAGGCCAATTAAATATTTTCCTGTTTTCATTTAGACATCCTTAAGATTTGTGACAAACATTTCATGAAAATTTGTCTACTTTCTAGTCTTAATGAAAAGTATGTTTGTTTTTAGATACACTTTTGTTTGTGTTATTTATTTTGTTTCAGACTGATAACTAAATCTTGCTACACCATTTGTTGAAACAATCAAAGGGGACTGGAGAGATTTCTCAGTGTTTAAGAGCACTAACTGTGCTTTCAGAGATCCTGAGTTCAATTCCCAGAAACCACATGGTAGCTCACAACCATCTGTAATGGAATTCGATGCTCTCTTCTGATGTGTCTGAAAAGAGTGACATAAATAAATAATAAATAAATAAATAAATAAATAAATAAATCTTTTATTTATTTACTTATTTACATTCCAGATTTTATTCCCCCATCCTGGTACACTCTCCGACTGTTCCGCATCCTATACCTCCTCCTGACCTCCCTGTTTCCATGAAGATGGTGCCTCCAGTCTCTTGAGTGTTAAGTTCATCTTCCCTGACTGAACCCAGACCCAGGTCCTCTGCTGTACATGTGCTGGAGGCTTCCTATCAGCTGGTATATGCTGCCTAGTTGGTAGTCCTATGTTTGAGAGATCTCTGGGGTCCAGGTTAATTGAGACTGCTGGTCTTCCTACAGGGTTGTCCACCTCCTCAGCTTCTTCCACCCTTTCCTAATTCAACCACAGAGGTCAGGAGCTCCTATGCATTGGTTGGGTGCAAATTTCTGCATCTGACTCTTTCAGCTGCTTGTTGGGTCTTTCAAAAGAAACCATCATAGGCTCTCCACAGGGAAATGATTCTCTGCCAGGTGTCAGCCTAATGCAACCAAAATCTGTCAATGGACAGTTGATTTTACTTCATTGTTTATTGAACTGATTCTTACCATAGCTACATTATGTTGATTATAACAACTTTAACTATCTATTAACACTGTTCTTAAATATTGTGCTGGCCATTGACTATAGCCAGTTACTTTGAATGTTTATGTTTGCATTCCATGATTGGATGTTGAAATTTAGCAGATATCTTCCCCCTACCCCACCCCAAGAAACTGATACCAGATCATTACATTTCCTTAGCATGCTCATTAGTGGTACATAAAATTTATTGCTAAATTGTGAAGCAATAATATATAGGATAACTCACTTGATATATCTAACTTGATATTTACCTATTTTACACTGATAAAGCCAACTAATTAATTTACTTGGAGGTCTGTAATCAATGTTTATGATATATTAGTCAATACTTTTCTTTTTATAAAGTGTCTATTTGCTGTTATAAAAAGATATAGAAAGATTATAGAAAGAGTTAGGAAGTTGTATGTGCTGCCTAGTTTTGTGTCAACTTGACACAAGGTAGAGTCTTGTGGGAATGGAAACCCTGTCTGAGAAATTGATAAGAAATAAGTGATAAGATACAGCTGTAGACAAGCCTGTAGGACATTTTTTAAATTATTGATTGTTATGAGAGAACCAAGCCTTTTGTGTGTAGTGACATCACTCATTTCACTGTTTTAGGTTCTATAAGAAAGCTAGTTGAGCACACTATTGAGAACCAGCCAGTAAGCAGCACCCCTTCATGGTCTGCAATAGCTCCTGCCTCCAGGTTCCTGCCTTGATTCAATTCCTGTTCTGGTTTGCATTGAAAATAAACTGAGACTTGAAAGCCTAAGACAAATAAACCCTTTTCTCCCCCAGTTGTTTGGATCATAGTGCTTCATCATAACAATAGTAGCCTTAAGACACTAACTGCTTTTTTTCCTTACAAGAGGTTGAAAAAAATAATTATCATTTCTTCATTTAAAGTTTATTACAACTCATCAAAAATTTAAATTTCCTTTTTTCAAAGGTTTTTAATTTTTACACAGTTCTAAACATAAAATTTGTACAGATTGTCTATTTCTTTTTATATAAATTTTTGTACTTAATTTTTCAAAGAAAAAAAAATAACTTTCACAAGGCAATCAAACTATTGGCCATAGAATGATTTGTTCTATTTCTACATTGTCCAGTAAATGTCTTCATGTTTGTCTAATTTGGATTTATAACTAGCCTGAAAAAAAAAAAAAAATCAGTGTGGTAGCTCCTTTTCAGTAGTTTTATGATGTATGTCTTCTCAGGTTTTAGCATTACTTATTGCTAACTTTTCGATTTAAATTTTAAATTTTAAATTTCCTTTTGTTTGTTAGGCAATTACATGCTTCTCTCTATCATTCTCATTTAATAAAACTGTTTATTTCTTCTTTACAACATCACTATACTTATTTATTTTGCACAATCTCTCTCTCTCTCTCTCTCTCTCTCTCTCTCTCTCTCTCTCTCTCTCACACACACACACACACACAGTGTAAAAGTAGAAGTCATTATTTTGTTTCCCCTTCTAAGTAGGACAGAAGCATCCACACTTTGGTCTTTCTTCTTCTTGAGCTTCACACGGTCTGTGAATTGTATCATGGATATTCAGAGCTTTTGGGTTAAAATCCACTTATCATGTCATGTGTGTTCTTTTGTGAGTGGGTTACCTCACTCAGGATGATACTTTCTAGTCCATGCAAATTTCATGAAGTCACTTAGCTGCATAGTACTCCATTATGTAAATGTACCATATTTTCTGTATCCATTCCTCAGTTGTGGGGAGGGATGTGGGAGGGTAAGAGGAGGAGAAGGATAAAAAGCAGGGCAAGAAACGATATGGGAAGAGATGGGGAGAAGTAGGGAAGGTCAGGAAATTGAATGGAGGTATATAGCAGTGGAGGATGGGGAACTTGAGGAAGCCACTAAAACGTTCCAGATGCCAGGGAAGCAAGAGGTCCCCAGGACACAACAGGGATAATATTGGCTGAAACATCCAACAAAGGGAAGAAAGAACCTGTAGCGACCACACCCAGGGAATAGGCATAGCACCAGTTGATAGATGGAGCCACCCACCCATCCCAAAAATTTTAACCCAGAATTGTTCCTGTCTAAAGAAACTACAGGGACTAAGAGTGGAACAGAGACTGAAGGAAAGGCCATTCAGAGACTGCCCCACATAGGGATCCATCCCATCTGCAGACACAAAACCCAGACACTATTGCTGACAGGAGCCTGGTATAACTGTCTTCTGAGAGGCTCTGCCAGATCCTGACCAATACAGATGAGGATCCTTGCAGCCAACTGTAAGACTGAGCATGGGGTTCCGAGTGGAAGAGTTAGGAGAAAGAACTGAAATTGCTGAAGGGGAATGGATCCCCATAGGAAGAACAATATCAAGTAACCAGGACCCCATTCCAGAGTCCTAGGAAATAAACCACCAGCCAATGATTATACATGGAGAGACGCCTTGGCTCTAGCAGCAGATGTAGCAGGGGACTGCCTCATCTGGCATCAATGGGAGGGAAGGCCCTTGGTCCTGTGGAGCCTTAATACCCTAGAATAGGAGGATGCTTGTGCAATGAGGTGGGAGTGAGCAGGTGGGTGGAGGAGCACTCTCATAGAGACAGGGCATGTGGGATGTGATAGGGGCCTTTCAGAGAAGAGAAAACCAGGAAGGGGGACATTTGAAATGTAAACAAATAAAATAACCAATAATCAAAAAAAAAAAAAAAAAAAAAAGAGTGGGGGTCAAAGGAAAATTTTCCAAAAACAGTTTTCTTCTTCTACCTCCCGTTTATCTTCTTGGGATCTAACTCAGCTTGTCAGATCCATCGAGCTATTCCTGTTATTGGAAGAAGTAATTGTTAAATGCTAGTTATAATAGATTAACGTATTAATTGTGTTGTTTCTATCAACATTTTCTTACAGACTTTATGTGGGATTCATCTAGAAGATAAACATTAAAGCTTCAACTGGAGAATTAATTAGATATTATTATCATTGAATTTCTAACTATATTACAAAATATAATTGTTTTTTTCTTGTTTGGTTGGGTGGTTTTGATTGTTGAAAATTGGGTCTTACTTAGTAGTGCATGTTGGCCTTGGACTCCCATTGTAGCCATGGCAAGCTAGGAATTCAATCCTCTTGTCTCTGGCTCACAATGTTTAAGATTACAGGTGTGTGTCATCCTGTCTTTCCAGTATTGACTGGCATATTTTAAAGTATATATTCATTCTAGAACTTACCTCTTTTAAATTTGTCAATTCCCTTCTTTTAGCCCAGAGAGCATTCTACATTTTGAAGTCCTTTCTGTTGGCTTTAACAAAAAAGACTTTCTGTTGACTAGTTCTGTGCATTTTATGTCTCTAAGTCTTCACATTTTAAATATCTGAAAATTTTACTTTTAAAGTGTTTTTATGGATAACATAATGCTAAAAGCCTTTAAGTATGTTTTGATAATCCTTAAATGAGAATACTTACACATGTGATGATTTTCTTAGAGTAATTTGATAACTATGGCTCCAAGTTGATATTTTAATTGTATTCTTTCCATAGCTTTTCGTATTTCTCTCTTTTCTGATATGTGCCTTACCTTATTTTAATTTTCTCTCACTTCATTTGTTCTATTGCTATATACAATATGCATTAATTTCTATTGCTTTTTTTCAGTGTCTTTCCTAAAGTATGTAGTATACATTTTAACGAATTTAAATGTACTTTAAGTAACATAATATTTCTACACATATGGTACAGAGTACTTACACTCCTGTTACTTTTTAAAGAAATTTCTATTATTAATTTTTTGCCTTCATCTCAAAATTACTTAACAAATCATGGCTACTGATTCACAGTACTATTTTCAGATCAATTAGCAAAATACAGTCTTATTTTCTCTTCTTTTTTTCTCTACCCTAATTTTAAATTATTTTCACAGTCTTGAATTCTGTTCCATGTCAGTTTTTGGATAATTATTTTTAATTTAATGCAGTGTATTCCTGTTAATGACAAATATCCTGATTTGTTTTGTTTTCATTCTTTACTTGATTTTTATTTTATTCTATTTCACCTGTTTGAGATAGTATTTTGTTTCTTCTACTTTTAAGGGTGTTTGAGCTGGATATAGAATCATGGGCTGGCATTTTCTGTTTTACTTTTCATTCAATATTTTATCAGTGTCACTCTACTTACTCCTTGTTAAGATTGGGAGCTCTCATCACCTAGACAAGCATGGTTATTTGCATAGCAACCTGCTTCCCATTGTTTGAAGATGGTGTGCTTCATGCTGTTTTGTTATACATGCAGTTTGGAAGTCAAAAGAGGAGCAGAGTTCTAGTAGCTCCATGTTTTTTTTCACAACAAGTCTACTACTGCCAAGCATATATATTCTTTGCTAGAGAGCCTTTCTTTTCTCATAAAGATACTCTCATTTCTTTTCTCAAATTTTCTCTGTCTTGGGTTTTTCTGAAGAAAAGGTTATATCTTACTATAAAATTTCCTTTAAAAATGGAACATATCCAAACACTGCATGAACCAATAGTCATAGGAAATGTCTTAATAATTTCAGATGGTTCATTATTTCATTGATGAGTACATGACATTATACTACACAATTAATGAATAATCTCAAAATAATTTGGCTTACATTGTTTTTGATTATTGTTCAGTATTTTCAAACTTTATATAATTTTCCATAAACTTGAATAAATCATCTCAGTGTAAAAGTTCCACTGACAGTAACAGAGGAAACTGGTTCTCATCACTAGCAGATTTGGGCCACAATAAAATGATGCAATTCTTGTACATTTCCCAGTGATGTGTTGCTGCTGTTTGGGAATAGTTTCTCACAATCATTATAGTATTTTCTTCATAAACAAGTTCATCTGTACATAATAATTATAAATGACATCATTATTTGTCTGTGAATAAAATTTATTAATTATGTAAAGAGGGGACATCAAAAAAGAAATTTGGATAGGTTTAAAGTTTCAACTGACTGTTTAATAACGTGGAATCATTCAAACAATTCATTCACCAATTCTATTGATATGATAGCATTTTCTCTAAAAGATTGAAAGAAAAATCAGTTTGCACAAATAGTGTTAAATTACTTAAGCACAATATACTTGGCTATAAAACAGAATTTACTTGGCTAAATCAGATTTACTGATTAATTAAATTTAGTCAATACTTACAAATAGAATCATGACAATGTGCTGAATCTGTGAAAAGTTTGTAATTACAAACATTTTTAAAATTGCCTAAGTGTTGCATATATTGTAATTTATGCAGTAAAGTTACTGACAGTGACAATAAATAGAAAATATAAAGTTTTAGTGATGAAAGCAGGACTTTTATTTCATTTTTGTATCCAAACAAAACATAGCTATGACTGCTTCTATACAGCTCCATCTTTACAGTGGTGGAGCTCTGTAGCATGGCACTGCATGACTTGCACGGTGATTTTTTTTTTTTTTGAATAGTTTTACTTTTTTACATCTTTTTATACTGAAAATTAATATTTTTAGTAAAATACAATCTGATCGTATTTTATTCTTAACCAAATTGTTCTAGAGCCCCTCCAACTTCCCATACATCAAATAAACAAAGTTTTTTCTCTCATACTTGTTAGAAAACAAACAAAAATCTAAAAATATAATATAATAAAATATGTAACAAAAACAAAGAGAACAAACAAAACAGGCATCTAAAACTAAATTAATTATAATAAAATAAATACAAATAAATAGAATAGGACAAATGAAACAGAAAGAAAAGATCCAAAGGAAAGAAAGAAAGAAACAAACAAACAAAGAAATTAATTCAAGTTCTAATACAAAAGCAATATGAGACACAGAATCTCCAAAAAAAGCCACTGAGTTTGTTCTGTCTTGACAATGTACTGTGGGCATGGGTTTTGCCATGCACTGTTGTTTTTACACCCAACGAGACTTGAATGGTTTCATGAGGGCTAGACTTAATCATGAAAGAAAGGTATGAAAAAGTCAGGAACGGATTGTTAAGAGGAAAATAAAACTAGCTGATGACATTTTCATGCACAAAAGTGGTCATTGAATAAAAAGAGGGTAGAACTGAGCTGTAAAATTTGTAAAATCTTCACAGCTGTGCCCAGTGATGAAGCATTCCACCTCCCAAAGATTCTCTAATCTTCAGAAAGAGCACCATGTGGGGACATTTATCATTTAAGCCACCAAAGGCTTTGTTGTTGTTGTTTGTTGTTTGTTTGTTGTGTTGGCTTATGTGTCTGTGTGAAATATGAGACCTATACTGAGAATATAGCTCAGTAGTAGAGGAGTATTTTTCTAGTATGTGAGTCCCACCATTCACTTACATGCAATGCAGGATGCCTGTGTCCAGGTAGTATTCACCTGTTGGGCAGTGGAAGAGTATCCTGGTTCTTGGGTTGTGGGTGTTTGGCCATGCCCCCCAGAACCCAGGCTCCTGACACGTCTAATCTCCATTCAACCTGCACCCTTTAGTCACATAAGGCACAGGTAGAGGGTGTGATTAACAAGCCTCAGGCCCTAGAGAGATTTACATACTAATGAGGTACCTGAAGGCCAGAGGGTGGAGTCAATTAAGCATTCCTCCCCAGCCCCTCCCCGCTCCCTGCTACTTAACTCAGGACTGCCTTGGGTTTTATTGGGTGTGCATCCAGATCCATCCACCACCCCACCACCCACCATGACATTAAAACCTGTAAAAACCCATGGACTTTCTCATGTGTCCGTGAGAAACCATGGAGCCACAGCAGCCAGGCCTAACTTCCCCATGGAGGAACCCTCTCTGCATTTCCAGCCACAATTATCTACATTCATCATGTGTTAATAAGACCATTTCTGTTCTACTGTGTTGCCCTTGCCACACATTGGTGACTATGTTTTACTGTCAAAAGTTTTGCATTATCTTTTTAAAATACTTAATTTTCATTGTGATGATTTACTTTTATACATGAAATTGGGTTTTATATTTATGAAATGCAATACTATGATTTGTAAATATTTCCCCAAAACACACACATTCATTGAAGGCTATTTAAGATTGGAAAGAACAGAACTTCTAAGAGATGAGGCCTGGCTGGTGAAAGCACAGTATGTGTGTTCTTTAAGGCAATATTATTAATCAGCTTTCTCCCTCTTTTTTTCCTCTGCTTCCAGGTCTCCATGATGCCTATATTTTTGCTCCACTCTTAGTGGCAACCATGACATAATGCCTCACCAAAACCAAACTAACAAGACTATTTCACAGTGTGTTAAAACTCCAAAACAGTGAACCAAGTTTTGGATAATGTGGTTGGAAACACTAGGAGTTCCTCCAGGCAGCTACAGTGGCTCATTAAAGGCCTTCTCCACGGTTCCTCACAACATGGCCCAATGACACAAGAAAGTCCTTGGGTTTCTAAAACGACTTTATTGGTATGATGAATGATGGTTGAATCTGGAGAAGCTGGCAGGTGGCAACCAGGCCTGACCTGGCATTTTTAGCTGTGAGGAAAAAAACTGTGAGGAACACAAGGGTGAAGGGAGTAAACAGGGTTTGCTTCAGGCAAGCTGGCTGAACTAGGTAGTTGTAGCCTGTTGCAAATGACTGAGGAGAAGGGGAAGCCTATGTTAGCAAGGAGCATGTGAAAGACTGAAGCCCTGGGGAAAATGCTGGGAACTAGATTTTAGAGTCAGTGTTCTTGAGAAGTTAACTGGTGGCTCAAGAACAACTGACCACTGGGGGAGTGGCAGAGAGTGGAGATTAGGGAGTTGTCACCATCTTGTTGAGTTGGAGAACACTTGTGGAGAAAGAAAGAAACCTATGCTAGCAGGCAGTGTGCTAATACTGAAGTTGGCAATCTTGAGAGCTCAAAACAAAAGGGGAATCTCTCATGCAAGGGAAAGAGTCTTAGAACGAGGGTCGCCATAGGTGCTGTGGCCTGAAAGACCATTGTTAGCTGTGAAGGAGCCCTCTCTGTGAAGCTGGGGGAATAGGCAAAGTGGAGGCTAGGGAGTCCCTGCCCTCTTGCCCTTGAGCTGGAGAGCGCATGGAGGAGAGTGAGAGACAGACAGAAAGAGAAAGAAAGAAAGAGACCTAGTCTTTTTTATCTAGGCAAGAGCTAATAGTAGCTAAGAATCAGAAAGAAGATGCTAGCCAGGAACACGTGGAGAGAGAGAGAGAGAGAGAGAGAGAGAGAGAGAGAGAGAGAGAGAGAGAGCTGTCTGATCGTGTGAACCAGGCTGGATTTACTCACTGTTCAATGGAGAGGCTTTTTCTCTGGGCACTGGGGGACAGGGGGGTGCTCTTGGAGCTGGCTTTACACGTGTCCTCTACCACCTGTAGGGAATGATGTTGGCCTGTGAGTAGGCATAGGCAGGCATGAGTCTTTGTTGCTTTGTGGGTCCTGCTGCTGACATGACATGGTCAGCTGAGATTGCAGCTCAGCATGGCAGGAGCTTGTGGGATCTTGGCTGAGTTTATTCCGAGTTGCACAAGTGGATACTAGGGGGCTCCATTCGGCAAGGGGAGTTCTCACTTAGTCTGAAGTTCCATGGGGTGTAGAGCTCTTGGATGGAGCTACGGTATCAGTTTCTGTGGTTGTGTCACTGTGCCCCATGTTGGTTGTGCTAGCTATGGTAAGGTGGCTGGAAATGCTGAGAGTTCCTCCAGACTGGAAGTTAGGCATGGCAGCTGTGGCTAAACTGACTCATTAAAGGCTTTTCTCATAGTTCCTCATGTTGTGGCCCCAATGACAAGAGAAAGTCCTTGGGTTTCTAAAATGACTTTATTGATATGATAGATGATGGTTGAATCTGGATGTGCACCCCTGTGAAACTCAGGGCAGACCTAAATTGAATAGGAAGGGAGAAAGGGGGAAGGGTCTGGGGAAGAATGCCTAATTGGCTCCACCCTCTGGCCTTCTGGCATCTCATTAGTATGTAAATCTCTCTAGGGTCTGAGGCCTGTAGTCATGCACTCTACCTATGCTCTTCGGGTAGGGCTACATTGCCCTGAATGTGACTTGAACAGTGTAGGTCAATGGAGTTCCATGCCATGTGTTAGGAGACTAGATTCTGGGAGCACAGAGGAAGAGATGCCCGTCCCTTACAGGCAATGGACACCTGTTGTGTCTCTGGGCTTTCTAGCCAGGACTTCAACCAAAAGCAGCCATCCTATCATGGTCTTACACCAAATGAATACTTTCTTATTTTTAAGTTGATTTTACTAGATATTTTGTCACAATAACAAAAAGTTAACAAATCATTTGCTTTGGGTTATGTTCATTAGAAACTCAGATACACTGTTTATTTTTCTGAACTTGCTTGCTATATAATGAAAGATATGACCTTTGCCTTACCTTATACTTTTTGTATTAGGTTGTTCCCAGCACACTGAAATAGATACTTCCTTCCCTAATGCTAACACCTGGATACTGAGGGGTCTACAGCTGCATGCATTTGAGAGCACACAAAATGCTCAATTAGCTTTGAAAATCAGAGGTATGGTGTAATCACAAAGTTTGTACATCAGAGTGATGAGATATGAATGATACTTCAATTTTTATCTTGACTTGTGATACAGCTTTGGCAATGAAAGCAGCTGAAGCAAGCCAGCATAGGCAAGACCAAGCAGCTGGCAGGCCTTAATTGGAGCTAATTGCTGATTGGAGACTGGCGATTACTAATTACTCTCACCTGTACAAATAGGCCTATAAAAAAACTTTATGAAAGTTAAGTAAAAGGATCCAATTTAATAGCCTGTTAGAGGGACTATTAAAAGAGATAAAACAAGTGACTGAAGCTATGAGGGGGAGAATAGCGAAGGCAAAAGTAAACTTGAACACTTTTACTTAATGGCATATTAGTTGAACATACAGGTACTGTTGCCTTCAAGGCATATCTTGTTTTAGTGCACAGACTGGTACCAATTTTCTGCTTACTAAAGAAAATTACTCTCCCAATTTTAGAAAGAACATTTTAGAAGAAGAAAGCTTTTTAAATATGTTGAAGAAAATACAATTGCAAAATTTGAAAACTTTAAAAGTGGGTTTGGGAAAAAAGGAAGTGAATAGAAATCTGATATAAGACATACACTTTTTACTAGGCAGTTTGCAGTTCCTATTGGGGCAAAACTAATTCTTTATATTATTAAGAATGGTTTTTTTTCTTTAAAAATAAAAAATTAGGTATGTACCTAATAATTTGTTACCCACTGGTCCAATAATCATCATGCATCAATTACAATAGAAAATATTTATCTTTTCTGTACATATAAGAACAAAGAAATATGGCATATATGGTTTCTTTCTTTGGTTTTTTTGGTTTTTGTTTTTTGTTTTTCTGTTTTGTTTTTCGAGACAGGGTTTCTCTGAGTAGTCCTGGCTGTTCTGGAACTCACTCTGTAGACCAGGCTGGCCTGGAACTCAGAAATCCGCCTGCCTCTGCCTCCCAAGTGCTGGGATTAAAGGTGTGCGCCACCACCGCCCAGCGGTTTCTTTCTTTCATATTAATTATAATATATCTTTCTCTTATATTCATAAGTATATTTTTCTGAAAAAATTTCATTTCCAGAGAAAGTAGAAAAAAACCAATAAGTTGACATGGATGAATAGATAGATAGATAGATAGATAGATAGATAGATAGATAGATAGATTATGTTAATGTGAAAAAAGAAAAGGAAACCACACTGGAGAATGAAATGTTATACAGTTTAAATGAAAGAATCCAGAAACACTGAATTGTTCATATTTTATAAATGTATGTTTAAAGTTAGCACATTCCCATACTGAAAAAAAAATGTTTTCTCATCAGTTACCTGTTTAGACTAACTGACAGAATTATAGAAGAAAAAATAAAGATTAGTGAAGAATTCAATTTATTTTGAAGATCAAAATTTTAAGAAATAATATAATAATGAAATGATAATTATTTTGAAATGAGAGGACTGAGCCAGGTTAACTCCATGACAGGATCCAAACTGGCAATTTAGGAAGAGGTCTATGTTTCTGTTTCCCTAAACTGAACCAAGGTGGGCAAGTCAGTTCTCGAAATAAAACAATAGCCCACAGTCTGCCAATTAGGCAACACTATTCAGGATAAGTCAACAACAGATTCTAGCCACACCCCCTAAAAGCTCATAGAGTCTTAGCAAATCCCAAATACACCCAAACCCTGCCAAAAATTCAAGTTAAAAGTTATCTACCCTTTCCTGTATTTCCCCTAATCTGTTTTGAATTAAGCCTGCAAGCTCACCTTTATATCTCCTTCATAAAGAATAGTAGACCTCTCCATGCTTGATTTCTGCAGATTAAATATTCTTTGCTTTTGTATCCTATTTAAGTCTAGGGTATTATTCTTTGGCAAATCATGGACTCTTACAAAAACACATGTCATGTCTTTTTTGTTGAACACCAAACCTTACTACTTTTTAATAATTTTAACATGTTTTAAATATCAGTTCTATATTATACATCAAACAAATCTAAAACATACTGTAGATATTTATGTGTTCATAATATATAAGCATGTATCTGTGTCTGATAAACATATATAATTTCAAAAAATATAAGATGAATTAAATCACAATTGTCTGACAGGTGAAATGCTTGAAGAAATTGAATATGATCAACTGTCCTTTTCAAACATTAATTGTAACCTAAAGTTGAATGCCAATGAAAGCAAAAGCTTATCAGCAAAATGAATTTGATAATTCTACTTTCATTTCTATATATCTGTGTGTATCTGTGTATGGGTGCAGGTTCAATAGTAACCAAATAGACAAGAGAGTACAACATGGAAGAGTAAATTGTTTTCCCAAACACATAGGTTTCCAAGAATTAAATTCAGGTCATCAGACTGTACAGCAAACATGGTATACAATGAGTCATCTATGCAGACCTGAAAAAGTAATATTTTTATAAATACAATGTATTAATGACTAAGTAAATTTTTACTAAATTGTCAAAGTGAGTTGAAAGTTTTGGAGAAATTAGACAATAAAAATTTGGAAAAAATGTGCAAACACATTCAGACTTTGGTAAAAAAAATATTGATGATGATCTCAACTCTTAGAAATAAAGCCAACAGGTTATAAGTGTGAAACAGGGTTAGTGTTTGATATTCAAATGACAAAGAATGAACTTCATTCTTGAGTATGTAGAGAAGACTTTCTTAATAGAAAGATAAAATCATAAAAATGTCTACATCTTGGGACATTTATTCAGTCAAAACATACCTTTAAAAATACCAGTCCTACAGTTATTAATTTAACAGACTGGTAAGTCAAGGCTGGGTAAGATTCTGCATAGATCCTTATTAACCTAAGACAAAAGTACATTGCTTTTGATAATGCATATTCCATGACAGGTAAGGAAGGCATTTTTTTCAGAATGACTTAAGACAGGCTAAGTCTTGTTTATGAAATAAAAAGCGGGGAGATGTGGAGAGCTTCTGGGGCTGCTTGGCAGAAATCTGACATTTACCAAGGACAAGGAAATGGGCTTCATGTAGGAGTCAGGGATCAGGCTAGAACAAAAAAGTAATTTCAGGCAGGAATCTAAATCTTAGGCTAGAACAAAGAAGTAATTTCAAGTAGAAATGTAAATCTTAGGCTAGTACAACGAAGTAGACTTCAGGCATGAAAATGACTTTGGGCTTAGGACAGGGAAGTAGGCTCATATATTTTGTTCATCCTGATAAGCCTTTAGAAATAGTGATCACTGGAGTGATCATGGGACTTTGTTTATTGCCTTGCTTATTCTTTGACTTTTTATGTTTATTGTCTTGCTTGTTCCTTCAATATTTACATCTATTGTATTGGTAGTTCCTCAACCTAGAAATGACCTTAATATTTGCATGTAATTTAAATGGTATAAAAGCAAAAAGAAGAAGGGGGGATGTGATAAGGGGGCTCTAGGGAGGGGAAATGGGGAAAGGGGATGACATCTGAAATGTAAATAAATAAAATATCCAATAAAAAGTAAAAATATAATTAAAAAAGCATTCCTAAAACACATAACTGTAAAAGTTAAGAGTGAATTAATATAATAAGAAAATATAAGTAATTAAACATTAACCTATTTGTTCATGAAAACTTGTTTATGAAAATAAAATTTAGATTTTGATAAAAGAACTCAATGCTGGAGAGCTTCTCTAGCATACAAACATCCCTGGTTTTGTCCTGACCACCACAAAACATTACAACCAACAACCTTGTTGTTGTCCACATAACAAATGGTGTGTGTATGTGTGTGGGGGGAAGTGAGAGAAAGAGACAGGAACAGAAACAGACAGAGAGACAAAAAGAGACAGAAACAGAGAATTAGAATGTGACCTTTAAGGTGAATACATTTGAACTGTATGGAGATAAAAGTCCAGACAAATAAAAAATAAAATACACTCACAATAGAAACAATAATTAAAGGAATAAATTCTTATCAAAAGACATCCAGGTCATGGGATAGTCATGAAAATAGAACATTGTAGTAGTGTGAAAATCAATAGAAGAAAATTTTATTAACAAGTAATTTTAAACATTAATGGAATTCAAGATGATATTTTCAAACACCTTGCAGAGAATGTGATGTTCAGTTATTCAGTTCTCCATTCACTGCCTCTGATATCATTCCTTAGTCAAGTGCCCACCATAGGAATCACTATTCAGCTTTCAGATTGATTTTGAGGTTTTTTTTTTTTTTTTTTTTTTTTTTTTTTTTTTTTTTTTTTTTTGCTATTTATTATTATTTTACATAGTTTTGCTGTGTGTTTCTCCAAGTAGAAGCATAGAAAACATGTCTTTATATTCTATTTGATTTCTATTAACATAATGTCCTCTAGTTTCATTTATTGTTTTAAATAATAGGATTTTATTTTTCTTTATGATTAAGTAACATTTCAATATGAACCACTATTTTCTGGATCTGGCTATTTGTTGTTGAGCTATGTACCTAAGAAATCAATATTAAGGGCAGCAAGTAAATAACTATATATTGCCCAAGTATTCATGGTAGGTTTTTTAATGAGTATATGAAATTCAAGAGATATGAAATATTTGTAATTGTTATTAAAAATTGAACATGAAAAATAAAGTGCATTTAAAATAATTGCAGAAAATATTTCAAGTTTTATAAGTAGACATTAAGATGTATTTTGTGGAAATTAAGGTCAGGACAAGATCTCATAGTGATATAATAATAATGTATAATAATACCAAGAACAAGAACAACAGGTTGTGGGAACTCATATCTCTAATTCCAATGATTGAGACAGAGGCAAAAAGATTGGCATAACTTTAAAGACAAAATGGGCTACCCCGTGAGTTCTAGCACAGCATGAGCTACCCTATGAGGGTTAATATCTAAAATATATAAATAACTCAAGAATCTAACCTCCAGAAAACCAAACAACCCAATCAAAAAATGGGGACTAAAACTAAACAGAGAATTCATCACAGAGAAATCTCAAATGGCTGAGAAGCACTTAAAGAAATGTTTAAAGTCCTCAGTCAACAGGAAAAGGCAAATCAAAATGATCCTGAGATTCTATGTTACATCAATCAGAATGGCTTAGGTCAAAACTTCATGTGGAAGCACCTCTTATGAAGGATGTGGAAATGGAAGAACACTCCTCCATTTCTGGTGGGATTACAAACTTGTACAACCACTCTGAAAATCAATCTAGAGGCTCCTCAGAAAATTAGAAATACATTTATCTGAATATATTTAGCTATACCACTCTTGGGCATATACCCAAAAGACGCCCCACCATGCCAGAATGGCATATGTTCCACTATGTTCATAGCCACCTTATTTCTGATAGCCAGAAGCTGGACACAACCCAGATGTCCCACAATGAAAGAATGGATACAGAAAAATGTGGTTCATTTACACAATAGAATACTACTCAGCTATTCAGAATGAGGACATCCTGAGTTTTACAGGCAAATGGATGAGCTAAACAATATCCTGAGTGGGATAACATAAACCCAAAAGGACATGCATGGTATGTACTTAATAGCACGTGGATATTACCCAAAGGAGTCCAGAATAACCAGGAAACAGTCTACCGTACTCAAGAAGGTTATTAAGCAGAAGGGCCCAAGTCAGGATGCCTTCTTCCCACTTGGGAGGGAAAAGAAAGCAATCAGAAGAGGCAGAGGGAGGCAGGGACCTAGATGACAAAGGGGACAGGTAGGAAAAGAGAGAAACATGATCATGTATTCAGATATGGGGACAGGTAACAGAACTGAAGCTCTGAGGGCCAGCAGAAGAATGGAAACAGGAAACCTCAGGACATAGGAGGTGGGGGGGAACCCTCAAGAATGTACCAAAGACCTGGAATGTGAGATACTCTCAGGACTTAATGAGAGGGACCTTACATGAAATGACCAACAGTTGGGAGAGAGAACTTGTGGAATCCATCTCCAGTGGAAAGACAGGACATCAAGTGGAGGAATGGGATTGCCATCCCACAGTCATAAGCTTTTACCCAGAGTTGTTCCTATCTAAAAGAACTGCAGGGAAGGAGATTCAGTGGAGACTGAGGGAGAGTTACAGTAACTGGCCCAAATAGGCCTCCAGCTCTCAGGAAGGTTCTGAGACCTAACACTGTTACTGATGTTGTATTGTGCTTACAGATAGGAGCCTGGCCTGGCTACCCTCTGAGAGGCCCAACAGGAACCTGAGTCTGATGTAGATATTTATACTCAACAAATGGATAGAAGTTGAGGAGGAGGGTAAACCCACAGTAGGACCAGTGGTCTCAACTGACATGGATCCCCGCAATCTCTAGAACACTGAGCCACCAACCTGGAAGCATACACTAGCTGATATGATGCCCCCAACACATATACAGCAGAAGACTGCCTGGTCTGGTCTCAGTGTGTGAAGAAACACCTAACCCTTGAGAGACTTAAGGCCCCAGGGAGTGGGGAGGTCTAGTGAGGTGAGGATGGGGTTTGGGTAAGTCTTCTTGAAGATGGGAAGAAGGAATGGGATTGAAAGCAGTTGGAGGCTGAACCAGGGGAAGGCAGATGGTGACTGGACTATGAAAAAAGATTAAAATATACTAATAAAAAATAGTAGAAATAAAGAGACTTGGACTATTTAAAATACGATTCATTAAAAAATTTCTCGTCAGTGGGTTCTATTCAAATAAAACTAAATATTTGCACTTGAGCTAGCAGCTCAATTCCAAAAGCAAAAGTAATTGTTGTTATTAATTCTGGAACAGTGATCAGAAAAATTATATAAAAGTACTTCACTTTAGTTTCTGTCATTTGTGAATGAAGCAAAAATGAATAAAACCCACCAAGTCTAGATTTCTAAGATTATTTATTTCATTCTTCAGAGAAAACATTAAAGTCAAAATATTCATAATTCTTACAAAATCGTTCTTGAGAAATTACAAAATGAGAGTGGGCATCTTTCCCAGGCAGACACAGCAGAACTTCTGTTGGCAAGCAGGAAATAGAGACTGTAACCTGTGTCTTCATGTGGGACAGCACCTTAGCACCTTCATTACTAAGGAAATCAGAATTCTTTGGCTTTATTTCTCAGGCTGATAATCTATACCACCAAGTCAGAGCTGTCCTGATCTAGGCTATGAACTTTTCAAGACTGGAAATAGAGAACAAAGTTTTCTCTTGTCAGAAAATGTATGCTCACATTCAATACAATGTTTATATTTCAGTGACTAGTTAAAATACTGTTCCACACACCTCTCATGTCCCCTTCACCCGCGAAAAAGGACATGGAGGCAGTGATCAGGTATTACTACAAACGAGGCTTTACTTGTAACAGCAGAAGCGGAAAGACCGTGGAAGGGGCAAAGACAGGAAGAGGCACAGCTTAAATACTCCCTAGAGTGACGTGTTCACTTCTGATTGGCTGTTCACTCATCACCCCATATTATGTCCCGGGATGGGCAGTGACTTTTGGCGCACTTTTGCCTTTTTGCACCTGCGCAGTCCATTGTTTTCTAGTGGGGAGGACATCTTGGAATGGCGAATATATCACCGCTGATCACGGCTTCCTACAAAATACCTCCCTCTCCTCCATCCAGAATAAAGAAAGGAAATGAACCTCACACCTTAAAAAATGCACTCTCTCCTAGATTTCACTTTACCCCATAATTAATTTTATGCTTATGCTTAGTCAAATTGTGTTTAGTTTGAAAAGTACAATTATGTTTTAATATTAATACAAAATATTATAACAAAATTTCATTTAGCAAGGTAGAAGCAGGATAGCTGTCCTTGAGCAAAAAAAAAAATCTCACAAATATTTGGGTTCTAAGATTGTTTTTACTAATTGTTTTTTACTTAATCAAGCATTAAAATAATACTTGTATAATATTTTATAAAATGTAAATATTATATTTTCTATAAATCATTAATTAAAATAGTCTCAATAAAATATAATCAATATGACCATGCCATTACTATAAATCAGAATTTTCTAAAACCAAGAATGTTGCACCAAGAGGCAATGAACCACAAACTGATAGAAACATTGAATCTTTATCACCAGGCAGAAGACTATATATATATATATATATCATGCAACCATATGTTGCATCTCACAGCACAGTAGACACCTTCCTATATAACAGAGAATCCCAAAGCTGTCAGGAGCCATAATGGGACAAGCTAATAATTAGCAAGTGATCATCCTGAAATAGCTTGCCTTGGATTATTATATAATCTGCAACAAGTGAGCTCTTATTCAATAAGGCTGTAAGGGACTTATTTTAGGAATGATTCCTGCTATTAATATACTTTTCCTATTATTATTATTAAACATATGTAACAATCACTAAGCAAAAGCACACCCCTTTGGAGCAGATCTCTGCAGATCCATGAAGATGGTCTGTCTTGTGATGCTATGTAGACAAATAGATGACTTCTTAAGTCTTAATGATGATCCTATAAGAATTACTAAAATTATATCAGTGATTATTAAGTGCTTTTATAGTGGGACTGCTATTAGGTCCCTTTCTGATAGTCAAAACCGCAATGAGAACTCTGCCAGTCTCCCAAGTGTCATTAGTTAATTGCTCTTACATAACTAGACTTTCTCCTACTCAGAGCACATACCAAGATGTTGTAAAACAATTAACCATAGGTCATTAAAAGGGAACTAATGATTTATTATAGGTGCTAGGACAGAAGATAAAATATTGCCTGAGTTTATCTATACAAAACTTCACTAATTTCTTATAGTTTTAAACCTTCAGTGAACCTGTGGAGCTAGACAGGTAATAGATGTTTAGCCTGATAATTACTCCTAATGGATATGCATGTAAACATTCTTTGTTGTAAACTTCTATTTCAATTTATGATTTGATTTTTGGTGTGAACTCATGATGAACTTTGTAACATGTGATCATATACACTGAAAGATGTATACATGCTGAAGACAAAGATGAAGAGAGTCATTCATCCCTTCCCTTCCTTTTCCCCTGCCTAGAATATTTTCCCTTAGAATTTTTTTCTTATTAGAATTTTTTCCTTTTCCCCACTTAGGACCTTTCAGCTTTTCCCCTTAGATGGCTTTTATAGGAAACTTTTACACTTAGCAATAAACTCTATAATAACTTCCCTAAGTGTCTTTTCTTCCTGCAACCTCAAACTAGCCATAAGTTAGAGCCCAGCAGTTCCTGCTGAGATAGAACAAAGGCCACTTTGCCTAATCCTCTGCTGTTAGGCTACAGGTGTCCATCACCCTCAGAAGAAGTTTTTAGGACTTTTTAGAAGTTATCATCAGCATTTTAGTACAGGTCAGAGAGCCAGAAATTCCTGAGACCCCCCAGACTTGAAAGCCATCACCAGAGTCCTACTCTGAATCCCTGCCACTCCCCTCTCACGGCCTGGAGGCTCTTGGCATTTTAAATTGGTGCCTTGGAACAGGGACTTTGAAGAAGGCAAGTTAACACAAATAGGACTCACAACTGGGTCTTGCAAACCACTTGGCTTGGTAGTGTTATGGAGGGAGAGAAATAGTTGATATTGCCTACTGCCATCAGCAGAGGTTGATATTGGGTACCATCAGTACCCAGGTTATGCCAGGAGCCATCAGCTCTGGCTTTAAATGTTTAATGCCATCAGCAGTGGTCTAAAATAGGTACCATCAGTACCTGGGTCAAGCCAGGAGCCATCAGCTCTGGCTTTAAATTGCCTGCTGTCATCAGCAGAGGTGGATAGTAGATGGCATCAGCACAAAGCACTGTCTTTATGTTCTTTATACAGGAAAATTAACTGTGAAGCTGAATTATCATGAATTATGTAGAAAACAAGTGAGTACATGAAGAGATGCTTTTGTTTTCTGGTAGGATTATTTCTGCCTGGTATGAGGTGTATAATATGGGAGTTTGGAACTAGATTCTTTCACGTCAGTCTTTTCTAAAATTATTAGTCTTTATTTCCGGCTAAATTTTCCTACACTTTGAGCTAGCTACTATGTCAGGTTTAAATGCTTGTCTCAAACCTTTCCATGAGTCGTCTCAACTATCCAACAATGTTTCACATTTAAAGTTTTATTTGTAAAGATATTCTAAGCAAGCCCAAAGTAGTAATATTCCCATCATGTAGAATATAAATTTTGTGCATATAATTTATACATTATGAATTATGTGTACAATATAAATTTCTAAGAGGTAAACTAATAATTGAAAGAAATTGCTATTCTTACATGGTCACTATAAAATTTACACTAGTTGATTATGTTTTCTTTTTATTCCTACTAACAATAATTAAGAAATTTCATAGATTTATGTTTTAACAACAGTAGATATTAACAAGTTTTACTTTTAAACATCTGAATAGGTATAAGATGGTATAACCTTATAATTTTAGTCTGCATATTTCCAATGACTAATGAAATCTAGTACCAATCCAGAGCTTATATTCACATGAAGCATGTTTGTATATCCACATATACTATGTGCAAAAACATTACACCTTCACATTTTGATGAAGTACTTCTTGATATTTGTAACTCATTTTAAGTATCTTCTGCAAATGTGCTAAAATAATTATACAGATGCATTGTTTTACACATATTTTTGACCTGAGTACTTCTTGTCTTTCTGCTTTTTTGTTTTAGATGAAGCTTTAAATGTTTCTTTACTTAAAATTTAAAATGTCAAGTATCAGTTTTTTAATTTTATTTTTGTACTTTTCTATCCTCTGTAAGGCATCTAGTGTTCCTGAAAGAGACATATTTTAAATAATGTTTCTGTATTTAAAAATTTTAAATGTCAAGAATCAGTTTTTTAATTTTATTTTTGTACTTACCTATCCTCTGTAAGGCATCTAGTATTCTTGAAAGAGACAAATTTTAAATACTTTTTCAAGAATATTTAGTTTTTATGTTTAGATCTGCATTTCATTTTTTATTTTAATTTTTTCATCTCTTGTTTTTATCATAACAGTGAATAAATTATTTTAAATTTTTACAAGTAACATTGTGTCTATGTTTGTGGGAGATAAACTAAAACATTTTTTCTTTTATATGAGTCTGAGTGGATTATAATTTTCAGATAACAAAAATCTATTACAAGTGGTTTATAACATGAGAAAAGAGATGAGACAGATAAAGATGAAGTAGTCCTATCTACAGCCTTTAATAAAAGGTTTTAATTTCATTATAAAGGTCAGTATACCACTAAAGTATCTGAAGGCAGGTGCCAGGTGTACGCTGTAACACACAGTATGGCTTCAGTGAACAAGAGTAAGATCTATGGGTTGTTTCTCTATCACTTATGGTGCCAAATATTTATTTGCCCACAGAGTCAAGAAAGAAATATGAAAGCATTCAAAGAACAGCTGGAGAGCTGATGGTTACAAATGTTTTCTCTTATTCTCAATGTTAATCATTGTCATGTTACCATGTTAAATTCCCAGTGACTTAATTCAGTAAGTCCAAGTGCATGTCGTCTAAGAGAAAATGCTGAAGAAAACAAATGGAAAGTCCTTTGCCTGAGAGAGTAATTTAACTCTTTGTGTATTTTCAATAAGCTTGAATTATTTATGAGTAAATATGTATGCTGACAAAACAAATACAGCAAGAACTTGTCACATGTATGCTTGTTCTATGTTGAATTCTATCTTGAGTCAATTCAGATTTTCAGTACGGTATAGTTTTAAATGTATCTCTAAAAGTGTACAGTGTAATGAGAAAAAGGAAAAGGAAAGTTGAATTTATATAGAAAGTGTGTCTTAATCCTAAAGGGGAAAAATGATGTTTAACAGATGTAATATACTGATTATTTCCAAATCATAGCCTGAGAGTTAGGATATTCTGACAAAGAATCAATTATGTAACCTGAGGCAGCTAGATGGACTATATTACTATTCAAATATTAAATCATTAATTGTTGTAAGACATTCATAAGATGTTTTACATATTATAACTTGATTATCATGACTTAGGATGTAAGTTTATTGAGACTGAATAAGAGTAAAAATATTATTTGCTCTATCAGGATATTGTAGGGAAAGCATTAACAATGTAATGCATTAATCATTTTCTTATATGCTAGTTATAAAAAATGTGAGCCTGCACTTCATTTACTTATGTTGTTGGTTTTTTTTTTTTTTTTTAATTTTATCTGTATGGACATAGTAGATTAAAGAGCAATGCTTACAATAGATTTTCCATTGTCAAGAGTGAATGATCTTAAGAAACACTGAGAATGCATACTGTGAAAAGTCTGAAATGTGTTTGTTAAAGAATATGTCTTTCATAGGTGGAAATTTAAGGCTAGCCTGTGAGTCTACAGGTAGTATAATCTTAGAAGTATTTTCACTTTGCTAGTTAAGCAAAATAAAATAATTGCAAATGTGCTCATAAAGAAGCATCTGTAACAACATTGCTCTTTCACTACTTTGAAGAGAATATGCTTCTTCTACCAGGAAGTTCAGTCAAGATGTTCTGCCTCACCATAGGTCCAAGGTGATCAAACCAAAGGATGTGAACTACAAATTCTGAAACCCAAGTTAATGTCTTTCCTTCTGGTAAGTTAATTTTTCTAAGGTATTTTGTTGTAGTAACAGTAAGTTCAGACTATATCTAATAAAAAATCAGCATATAAAGTTTACATCAAAGAACATTGTTTAACTATTCAGAAGGACACAGCACTAAATCATTGTTTTAATAATTATTTGATTATATTTGTTCTTGTCCAATTTTTTTTTAATTTAATGTTGATGCATAGAAGGCCATCTTTTCTGCTTCATAATAGACTTTGGGTGTTTCCTCTAAATATCTTCACCAGTTAATCTGCGATTTGAAGAGTTGATTGGTTTCTTTTTGATCAGCCAGTCATTGTTATAACCAGATGTGTTGACCAAAATCTTAGATTCTCACCAAAAGCTTCCTTATTTCTGATAGACTAGAGAAATATAACTAGCAATTTTTCACATTTTCTAATGCATCAGTGTCATCATTTATTGAATTTTATACCAAAATCAGACAGATTACGGTGAACATCTCCCACAGCACTGTTTGTGACACACATGCTTTTTATCCATTCAGTAGCCATTATCTGTTTTCTGTCCTCATTCTGTGTGTTTATGTGTTTATGTTTTAAAGTGTGGAAAAGGACCTTCCTTAGGCTGCAGGTTAGTTGTTTTTATTGTTTTTGTTTTTCTTTTTTTATTTATTTTTTATCAGTTTATTCATTTACATTTCAAATGATATCCCTGTTTACAGTTACCCCTGCACAAACTCCCCATCCCATCTCCTCTCTCCCCTCTCCCTATTCTCTCTATGAGGTGCTTCTCTACATATTCACCCACTCCTGCCTCACTGCTCTAGCATTCCCCTATGCTAAGGGATCAAGCCTTCACAGGATCAAGGGCATCTCCTACCATTGATATTAGATAAGGCCATCCTCTGCTACATATGTATCTAGAGCCATGGTTCCCTCTGTGTATACTCTTTAGTTGGTGATTTAGTCTCTGGGAGCTCTGGGTGGTCCAATTAGTTGATATTGTTCTTCCTATGAAGTTGCATTCCCCTTTGGCTCCTTCAATCCTTCCCCTAGCTCTTCCATTGGGGTCTTTGGGCTCAGTCTAATGGTTGGTTGTGAGTATCTGCATCTGCATTGGTCAGGTATTAGTAGAACCTCTCAGATAACAGCCATACCAGGCTCCTCTCGGCAAGTGGTTCTTGGAATCAGCAGTAGTCCAGGGAAGTGAGAGGCTCACAGGACCCAACAGTGATGACTTTAGCCAAAATACCCAACAAAGGGGAGATGCAACCTGTAGAGACTACCTCCAGTAGATAGGCATGGCCTATCTGAGGGATGGGGCCACCCACACACCTCAAACATTTTAACCCAGAAATGTTCCTGTCCAAAGAAAAGACAGGGACAAAAATGGGACAGAGATTGAAGAAAAGGCCACCCAGAGACCACCCAACTTAGGGAGCCATCCCATCTGCAAACACCAACCTCCCACACTATTGCCAAGAAGTTCTTGTCCATCCTCTAACTATAACATTACAAGCCAGGCTTTGATACAGAATATGAATTAATGAGAATTTGACATTTATAAAAGTATTGAAAGAACTAAAAGACAAATATCCATGGAATTCACCAGTGGCTCCTTTAAGGTCTAGAAACTGATTTCTCCCAGCCTGGTGGGAACTTGAGACAGTTTTACAGTATAGACAGAAAATCCCAGCAGTCTCCTTTTGCAGTAACTACATAGGTGGAACTTCCTAGCTCCTCAGGAAGTCATTGTGTCTAGTGAGATATTTGTGATGTGAATCCACTAAAAATTCTTATTCATATAAGAATGAATGTCTTATTCATTCTTTTCCCCTTTGCCACTTTCTGTGCCAATTACTACCTTTTTATTGAAGGCATAGTTTGATTGAAAATACATTAAAAGATAGCTTCTACTTTAGTGTGTAAATAGTAGTTACCTAAAACCTGTCAATGTGCATAGAAAAACAAATGAAAATTAAAAATAAAAATGTAAGTGCAACCAAGAATACATAAGTAATAAATAATAAATAAAGCAATTATGGACTTCATTTTCCTTATTTTAATATATGAAATAAGTATTTTAAATATTAAGGTAAATATTTTCACTCACAGATTCAAATATTTCTATAAAACACACAAGTCCACTTTCTTTTTCACATTTCAATATATATATTTGGAACTCTACTTTAAGGACAATCTGGGATTCCTTGTTCATCTGATTTTGTTCCTATTTGTCTAGGACTTAAATTATGTTTATAGCCAAACCCCAAATTTCAACGTTCATTATTAAATTTGGCTTTAATATAGAAAGCTTCATATTCATTTGTTGTTTTGAGATTATTGAAGTCCCCCTGTGTTGAATTTATGTGTAAATATAAATCATATTCTTTCCAAGTACATCTTTAAACTCTGTTGTTGGTACACATACCCAGTCAGTATTCACTGAATGCTTGTTATATCTAAGCACTCTTGGTGATACTAAGGATCCTTGGCACCTTGGTATCTAACAGTTGAAGGATGGTAATTCACTGCTTAAAACTCAAACAATTTTGGTAAGTGCCCTAGAGGAGACAATTGTACATGATTGCAAGGGAAATGGAGGTATTTCATTATTTTATGATTTCCATGTCACAGGCAAGAATAACAAAAGAAATGAATTTGCTTAAAAGTAGATTTATTTATTTTTTTCTTTCAGGACTGATTGTGATCAAAGACAGCTTAGTCAGAGATTTTCTGTTTGGCAGAATTAAAAGAATTCTAAATTCTGAAGTGGAGTTGAAAGAAGAAGCAGGAGATTGAATTCAACCTCATTTCTCAGTTTTGAGAATACATATATGATATGTTCTGTAGTTCTGTACATAGGCTGTAGAGCCAAACAAACTCATTGTGTTCTGCTCATGCAAAGGTCAGTCTCTCATGGGGCCTGCTTACTTGGATGAGTTCATTGTTACATCACTTGAGAAGTAGACACAATCAGTATGTAGTTCCTCAGTTGCTTTTAAAGGAATAACTAACCCAATTTTAAATTTTCTAAGTCGAGTACCTACAATCTATATGCTTTGGGCATAAAAACATATAAAGAATTTTAGCCTAAAGTGATGACATGAAAAATGAAATATCATTCAAACCCAGTATTTAATAGAAGTCTCCAAAATATAAAGTATACAATATATTACATGCTATTAAACCATCATGAAAATGCATAAAGCATGCATACCTTTCTCTTTCTGTTCCCTTTACTCATTCTATCTTCTTGGTGTTCATTTTCTGAAGACTGTGACAACTATAAAGAACATTGTGTAGTACCAAGGAAGTGTTCCTGAACCTCAAAAGACCAGTCAGGAGCCAAGCTGATGCAATCACACCAAGGTCTTTATTCCTTTATTCCAGCTAGTTTGGGTTTAACTCATTGCTGACCTGCAGGATGGCTCTGGTGGAGGAAAAGCCTTAAACTTTCATTGAGACAAGGTTTTATAAAAAGTGACAAGTGAGGAATGAGTGTTTCTAACAAGAATCTAAATGGGTGTTACTGTGGCCTTTAGCATAATTGGCTGGTGCTGGGAGCCAAACCCTAAACTTAACTTTTAATTTCTTCCTAATTGGTGGTTGTTTGGTAGTGGGTGGTCTTGTTGGGGATTAACCTGGAACCTTGTGCTAAAAGCTAGTTTTGTTGGGGGAGATTAACCTGGAGACACAGGTTTTGTTGGGATTAACCTAGAAACTGGAGCTACACTCAGGTTTGTTGGGCGGGGGTGGGGGGAGTAACTTGGAAATTGATGCTAGGTACTGGTACTGTCCTGCTAATTTACTTGAGTTCAAACTTAGGTCAGGTTCTCTAAGATGGAATTTCAACCCAAATTATTTGGTCGCTCAATTGTTCATTTGAAAAACGGATGCTTGCAAGTATCTGTTGCTTGTGACCCCGACCAAGACCCTTGGAGTAGGGATAAGAAGCCACAGAGTTCAGGACACAGACTCCAGGAGCTGGACAAATGGCCAAAGCAAACTCATTTAATGTAGGAATTGAGCAAAACTTTATACCTTTTAATTAGGCCCCATTGTCCATGTCTGCTTGTTCCATGTAGTTGGCACCATCTGATTACTTGGTCTGGTCACAGGCTCTGTTGTCATTTGTGTCCTGGTGTCAAGCAGGCTTTAGAGGTTAACAGGCACAGAAGCTACTGTAGAGCATGTGTGGGCCACTGTGAGCTGCTTATCAGGGTTTGCTGAGTCATTCCTCCTATATCCATTCAGATCCAGTTGCCTTCAGATCCAGTTGCCCCTAGACTAGTCATGATAATCCTTTTCCTCCCCTTTTTATTTTATTGGATATTTTATTTATTAACTACTAACAAGCAATCACATATGCATGTTAACCATTAATTTGCCTATTAATTGTCATTAGCTATATATTTATGTTTTCCATTGTTCAATATATCTTCTGAAAAGGACCTTAATAAGGATGCATACAAATGGAAACTAACATAGCCATGGACCAAAATGTATGTATTTAGCATACTTAGTACAAGTAATATCAGTTTAACACTTGAAATCTGTGTAAATTAAAACTAAAGCTTTCTCTGAGCCCAGTACATAGCTGCCTAGAAGCTGCCAGCCCAAACTGTCATTTTTTTCCCTCACTGCTTGTTCAAACTCTTGCAGTGCTGGCAGACAGAAAGAGAACACTGGAGGTTCTTTTAATTTCCTCAAATTTTCTTAGTAAACTAATGTAGAGTGAAAACTTATAAAGGCCATTTTATGAAATATGTGTAGATTTCTTTGCCCTTAGACCTGGGCAGAAAAGTGCAGATTCCAGAACGAGGAACTGAAAATAAGATTTCAGGCCTTCACTTTCCCCGGGGCACATTCCGGGCGGAGGACATTATTCCCTGAATCAAGCCTCAGGCAGTAGGCCCGCCTATGGGTGGGTGGAAAAGGCCCAAAGCAGGAAGACACATTCCTGACCATAAAAAATACAAGCCATCTAGGTGGGGCTGTGACTGGAGGAAGTGAGAAATATTTTGTAATGACGGTATAGGGGACAGTGACTTAGTAAGACTACATTTTTGAGAAAAAATGATTGTACTGAGTAATTTCCATGGCTATTAACCTTTCAAGGTGGGTTTCTCTAGAATGCTTCACTATTCTTATGTTATGTATCCTTGGCAACCCCTCACCCCCTCCCCACTCCCCTGGTTTGTGGTTTTGCTCTTTAAAAGACCCCTTACCCATCACTCTGTGCCAAACCTTGCTCTTTGGAGAGAGAGCTTGTGGTTTGACCACTGGCCAATTTCCCTAATAAAGCCTCTGCTGATTGCATCCAGGTATGGTTTCTTGTGATCTTTGGGTGGTCGTGATATCCTGAGACTTGAAGAAGGGTCTCCCGAGTATGGGGGTCTTCACTAACATAGGAAACATTTCTGAAAACCACGGTTATTATTTTCTATAAATTCTTCCCTACACTAAATTGAAGACATTTGCAGACACTAGCAGAATTATTTTAAATCCAATAAGGCCTTTGACAGAATATTTCCCAGGTATCCCTTCTATTTTATTGAGGCAACTAATAATTTCTTTGTGAATTGTAAACACTAGTTTGTCTCTCTTTCTAGGTACACATATCTTTGTCTGCCTACTGGTGCAAATATTATTTAATAGAGGCTCTATTATGCTACAGTATAACTATATTAATCCTTCATCTATAGTGACATCATTCTAAAGCACCAAATTCAGTCAATAGTATTGTATATTAATATGACAACAGATGTTTTCTCAAAAACAAAATTTAACTTATTTTGAATCAATTGTTGAAAATCAGAACCTTTGGTTTTATTGCTGATGCTTTAATTTTCCCTTTCTTCTTTTCCATAATGTATTTCTGACTCTGTGTGGCAGAGTATAGTGTAGTCCCTATTGCAATATTTTAGAACATGGGATATTTACTTATAGTCCAAAGCTCAGTACAGCACTTTTATACATTATCAGAGTTGGAAACTGTCCAAAGGGCATGCTATTATGAAGATCAATATAGTTTGCAATAGTAACTGGATATCTCCATTGTCTACATGAAGAACATCCCCTGGCTATTTGATCCCCCAAAATACTAGATTTCTGACATTTTCCATTTTTGAAATTTTTAATACTTGTACAAAAGACTGATCAGCAAATTTATTGAAAAATACCTAACTCATGAGTATGGAAACTCAACTTTTAGTCACTCAGACTGTTTCTACAACTACTCTGAAGTTGTAATTCTCTTTGATTGGGCAATGGCAATGTTTTGTAAACTCTAGGCAACTTTGATGATTCTTAATAGAAGTAAGAAAGTAAAATTCATTATACATATTTATTTCTAATTAAGAGGTGTCTTGGAGAGGACTCTAGTTGGACTGTAATATAAAACTAAGAATCAATTGGAGCAGTGAGCTCCAGTTTATATATGACAAGCAAATAGGCCTTAAGTTTCCTGGTATCTATGATTCAGATAATTTTAGTCAGTAAGCATGTTGCTGTTACTTTCCTGGTACCTGACTGTATAGTGGTGTGGGTGAATAGGGTGACCAGGAATTGAAATTTCATTAAAAGAAACAATAGAGAGTGTACCATTAAAGTAATGTTCTAGAAGAAAGGAGAAAGGGTCTTAGTACCTGCCAAAATAGCACATTTAAATCACAAACACTGTGCTTATCATGACAAAGTTTCCCTCTGTTGAAAGCAGAAAGGAGACCTTTAGCTACAATTATTTTGTGGCGCCTTTTCTCTAATTACAGTGTTTTTCTTTGATCTTTGATTTGTTTCTTTGTTTTTGTATCACTGTGATATTTGAATGTATCTAATGATTGCTAAATGTCCTTTCTTGAGCAGAGTAAACCTGGACTGTTCATCTTTATGCAACCATATTTTAACAAAATAAACAAACTATAAGAGTAATAGAATAATTCCAGAAAATCCCACATTACAGGCAAAAACAAGCTGAAGTCCTGACCCTAGAGGAGGATCCTCATGGGACTTCTCACAGCCCAAGTCAATCTCTGTGCTGCTTCTGTTTCTGTGACACCTCTTCTATAAAGTTTATCATTGCCACAGGCAAGGCAGAGAAAAACCAAGAGTTCCTCTCTCATACTCTGAAGCAGATTGAGTATGAACCATTTATTAAGCCCATCTCTCTCTTCAACAGGTAAACACAATTGGATTCCTGTTATATAGATTATTTGGTTTTACTCTCTTGAACTTAGGTACTTTGGTAAATAGTTTCCCTCTCTTTCTGTTTATTTGTTTGCTTTGTTTTTTGTTTATCATGAATGAGTATAAGCAATTTGAAATACTTCTTCCACAAGCACTTAGTAGCTGCTTTTTCTTTATGAGATACACTTAGATGGTTAAAAACATTGTTTTATTTCCTTACAAATAAAAACATATTGTATTAAAAATTGATAGATTTGTTTCTATCACTTATATTATTCAGAAACCACTGCTGTTCAAATCCTTTGGTGCTTCCAGTAGGTTGAAAAAAAAAAATCTCTGGTCAAATCATTGCTGAAAAGAAGTTAGTTTTCTATTCATCTCCAGTATTAATAAGTGATTTTTCAAGTTCTTGAAAGACATTGTTTTTATTTTTCTTTGCTTTTTTGTTGCTGAAGTAGGTGCTCTCCATTTGCCCAAGTTCATATGGAATTTTCTATGTAGCCATGTTTGTTATCTCTACCAAGATGGTCTTTTCCAAATATATGAATTTTGGAATGAAAGGATTTTCAATATCTGAAGATGGAAGAAAAGGTGATTTATTTATAAAGCCCACAGTAAAACAATGCAGCACTAAGGAGGGAATGCCTTTCAATCATTTTTTTTTAAAAACCTCAATAGTACAGTGTAGTATCTTGAAAGCTTATATGTTTTACAGAATAGATGATGATATTCTTCAGTACTCTATGTCAGTAGTGACTTGTGTCAGTATCATTTTACTTAAGAGATAGTCAGTTGGTCTCTCATTATGCCAATAAATCAAAATGATGCAGAGTGTGGACTGCACCTTTAGAAAACTATGTTTACAATGCTTATGAAACTTAAAATGAATTCTTTTTTGAAGTTTTACAATGTTAAAGTATAAAAATATGAGTAATTTTACAGTGAGTTAGTCTCATAACATTTATTAATTGAGACTTTGTCAAAAATATCATAGAAGTTGCTTAGAGCATAGTAAGCTTCAGTGGCTGTAGAATATATTTGTTCTCAGAACTGATAGTTTTAGAATTTGAAAAAAATAAAAGCTGCTCAGATCCAGACAGTTCTGCTATTCCCTTGCTGTGTATGATACAGTTTTGCCATATTATCTCATATAGCTAAAGTTGAATTTACTCTCAATACTCAAAGTATTGTCAATACTCTCTCTCTTTCTCTTGCTCTTTCTCATATATATATATATATATATATATATATATATATATATATATATCTCACTAGTTAATTTGAAGGTTATGCTCATGTATCTAGTAATTTGCTAATTTTACAGTAGATAAGAAGATTCAATGTACCACATTTTTGTATCTATTCCTCTGTTGAAGGGCATCTGGGTTCTTTCCAGCTTCTGGCTATTTTAAATAAGGCTGCTATGAACATAGTGGAGTATATGTCCTTGTTATATGTTGGAGCATCTTCTGGGTATATGCACAGGAATGGTATAGCTGGATCCTCGGGTAATGCTATGTCCAATTTTCTGAGGAACCGCCAGACTGATTTCCAGAGTGGTTGTACCAGCTTGCAATTCCACCAAAAATGGAGGAGTGTTCCTCTTTCTCCACATCCTTGCCACCATCTACTATCACCTGTGGTTTTTATCTTAGCCATTCTGATTGGTGTGTGGTGGTATCTCAGGGTTGTTTTGATTTGCATTTCCCTGATGATTAAGGATGTTGAGCATTTCTTATGGTGTTTCTCAGCCATTCGAGTTTCTTCAGTTGAGAATCCTTTGTTTAGTTCTGTACCCCATTTTTAATAGGGTTATTTGGTTGTCTGGAGTATAATTTCTTTAGTTCTTTGTATATATTGGATATTAGCCCTCTATCAGATGTAGGATTGGTAAAGATCTTTTCCCAAACTGTTGGTTGCCATTTTGTTTTATTGACAATGTCCTTTGCCTTACAGAAGCAATGGAGTATTACTCAGCTATTAAAAATAATGAATTCAAGAAATTCTTAGGTGAATGGATGAAACTAGAAATTATCATCCTGAGTGAGTTAACCCAATCACAAAAGAACACACATGGTATTTACTCACTGAAAAGCAGATGTTAGCCCAAAAGCTTGGAATAGCCAAGACTCAACACACAGACCACATGAAGCTCATGAAGAAGAAAGACCAAGTGTGGGTGCCTCAGTCCTACTTAGAAGGAGTAACAAAAATACTCAAGGGAGCAAAAATGGAAACAAAGTGTGGGACAGAAACTGAAGGAGGAGCCACCTGGAGACCTCCACCTGGGTCTCCATCCCAAGTACAGTCACCAAAGGTAGACACTGATGTAGATGGCAGGAAGTGCATGTGGACAAGAGCCTGATATAGCTGTCTCCTTAGAGGTCTGCCAGAGGCTGACACATTCATAGGCCGACGCTCACAGCTAACCACTGCTCTGATCAAGGATTTTTCAATGGAGAAGTTAGAGAGAAGACTGAAGGAGCAGAAAGGGTTTGTGGCCCCATGAGGAGAGCAACAATACCAACCAACCAGAGCTCTTCAAGGTCTAAACCACCAGCCTGGGAGCACATAAGGAGGAACCCATAACTCCACCTGTACACGAAGGGAGGATGGTCTTGTCTAGCATAGGTGGGAGAGGAGATTCTTAGTCCCATGAAGGATGAACACCAAGTGGGGGGGGGGGGGGGATTCGAGGGTGGGGAGATGGGAGTGGGGGTGTAGGTGGGGACACATCATCATAGAATCATGAGGAGGGGGGATAGGATAGGAGGTTCCTGGGTGGTGGGGGAAAGGGGGGGTTAGGGGATAAAATCTGAAATGTAAATATAATATCCAATTAAAAAAAGATTCAATGTGATGTTGAAGGAAGGAAACATGACTTTCTCTATATTCAAAATAAGCACCAATGACAAAGCAAAAAGGAAATAGGAGCTAGCCATTTAAAGTAGTCAAGTCAGTGGAGCAGATAACAAAGTTATTAAGATAACAAAACAAAGCATTCTGTGTGTTAGAGGGAAGGCAAGGAACCTTCATTAGCTGGATTAGGATGAGTCCCAACAAAATGATTAGGAAATGCCATTGGAGAGATAAAATTTGAAATACTACACAATTGCCCCAATTTTCCTCCTACTATTTCTTTTTTGGCCTTTATTTCATAGAATTTCTCACAACCAGACATATAGTCATTCTGTTATAACTTGCTTTATGTCAATTCTAATTAAGAAATTTGCTCATTTGATTGTTGTTTTCAGTCAGTGGCTTATTATGTAGCCTGGGCTGATCTGAAAGTAGCTATGTAGATCAGGCTGATCTGCTTCACTCTCATGAGTTTTAGGATTAAATGTGTGGACTATAAAGCAACAAATAATAGATGCTAGTGAGGATGTAGAGAAAGGAGAGCTCTTACACACTGCTGGAAGGAACATTTATCAGTATAGCTGTTATGGAAAAACATATAATCTCTCCTCAAAGGAAAGAAATACACAAACATAACAGATCCACAAAATCATCCTTCTACTGAATATAAACACAAGGGAAATTGTCACATCAAGAGGTATTTGCAATGCTACTTTTGAAGAAGTCCCACTCATCATAGCCTAGATATGGAATAAAATTTGATGTCCTTCAAGAATCGAGTGACATAGTGTATGACATAAACAGAGAATTATCATTTAACTATAAAAAATTGCACTTCTCTCAGCTGCAATAAGTGTATGGAGCTACAGGACCTGTCATATATTATACATGTGTCCAGCACTATAAGAGCCAAACTATTAGATATTAGCCCTCTATCGAATCTAGGATTGGTAATGATCGTTTCCCAATATGTTGGTTGCCATTTTGTCTTATTGACAGTGTCCTTTGCCTTACAGGAGCTTTGCAATTTGATGAGGTCCCATTTGTCGATTCTTGATCTTAGAGCATAAGCCATTGGTGTTCTGTTCAGGAACTTTTCCCCTGTGCCTAGGTATTTGAGGGTCTTCCCCAAGTTCTCTTCTATTAGTTTCAGTGTATCTGGTTTTATGTGAAGGTCCTTTATACACTTGGAGTTGAGCTTTGTACAAGGGGATAAGAATGGATTAATTTGCATTCTTCTACATGCTGACCTCCAGTTGAGCCAGCACCACTTGTTGAAAATGCTGACCTTTTTCCACTGGATGCTATTAGCTCCCTTGTCAAAGATCAAGTGACCATAGTTGTATGGGTTCATTTCTGGGTCTTTAATTCTATTCCATTGATCTTCCTGCCTGTCTCTGTACCAATACCATGCAGTTTTTATCACTACTGCTTTGTAGTACAGTTTGAGGTCAGGGATGGTGATTTCCCCCAGAAGTTCTTTTATTGTTGAGAATAGTTCTCGCTATCCTAGGTTTTTTGTTATTCCAAATGAATTTGTAAATTGCTCTTTCTATCTCTATGAAGAATTGATTTGGAATTTTGATGGGTATTGCATTGAATCTGTAGATTGCTTTTGGCAGGGTGGCCATTTTTACTAAGTTAATCCTGCCAATCCAGGAGCATGGGAGATCTTTCCATCTTCTGAGATCTTCAATTTCTTTCTTCAGAGACTTGAAGTTCTTGTCATACAGATCTTTCCCTTGCTTGGTTAGATTCACTCCAAGATATTTTATTTTATTTGTGGCTATTGTGAAGGGTGTCATTTCCCTAATTTCTTTCTCAGCCTGTTTATCCTTTGAGTAGAGGAAGGCTACTGATTTGTTTGAGTTGATTTTATATCCAGCCACATTGCTAATGTTGTTTATCAGGTTTAGGAGTTCTCTGGTGGAAGTTATAGGGTCACTTAAGTATACTATCATATCATCTGCAAATAGTAAAATTTTGACTTCTTCCTCCTATTTGTATCGCTTTGACTTCCCTTTGTTGTCTAATTGCTCTAGCTAGGACTTCCAGTACTCTATTGAATAGGTAGACCATTCCACCTGGGTATTCATCCCATGTGCAGTTACCAAAAATAAACGCTGATATGGATTACAGGAAGGGACTTCTGACATCAGCCTGATAAGGCTGTCTCCTTAGAGGTCCCCCAGAGTCTGACATACCCAGAGGCAGATACTCGCAGCTAACTATTAATCTGATCAAGGGTTCCCAATGGAGAAGTTAGAGAGTAGACTGAAGGAGCTGAAAGGGTTGGTGGCTCGATGAGGAGAGCAACAATACCAACAATCCAGAGCTCCCCAGGGTCTAAACCACCAGCCTAGGAGAACATATCGAGGGACACATGACCCCAGCTGTACATGAAGGGGAGGATGGCCTTGTGGGGCATAGGTGGGAGAGGAGATCTTTGGTCCCATGAAGGCTGAACACTGAGTGTGGGGGGGGATCTAAGTGTGGGGAGGGGGGGAGTGTGGGGTAGGTGGGTGCACACCCTCATAGAATCAGGAGGAGGGGGTGGGATAAGGGGTTCCTGGGTGGTGGGGGGAATGGAGTAAGGGGATACAATTTGAAATGTATATATTATATCCAATAAAAGGGGGAAAAAGAAAAGCTCTTAGAACCAACGTCTTTAATAAAATGTAAGCCCTCTTAAAAAATTATCTTGATACTAAAATTTGTTTTGAGAATTGTATATTGCAGAATGATCAGCCTTGGTGTATCTACTCATCAAGCAAGATGAGCAGACCTGCTCAAACCTCTGAGGTCCTGGAATTCCATCTGGATGCAGTGAAGACACAGCATCAGAGGCTTATCAATTTGCCCTTCCCCCCACTCCTCTTCTAATATATCAATGCCCATAATCAGCTTGAAGAAGTTAATGAAGAGTCAGCACCCCTATTCCCTGGGCTTGGAGACTAAGGTGGTAAATGTTGGGCTGTCTTTCTAGGGAAAAGTAGAGGTTTTGTGAGAATAGAGAAGATTAGCTAGGATTTATTGCATAGCCATACCTATTAGTAGAAATCCGTACAATTATTATCAAGATGAAGATATAATTTCTTAAATGGCACCAATTTACTTTAATTAAAAATTTTAAGGTTTTCATTGGTATGAGCTTCTTATTGATATAAAAGTGAGATGAATATTGATACTCTCATAGGCATTGTACCAGTATAACACATTTAGGAATACAAAGCTTAGACCCAGTCCTTCTTTAACTTTTTTAACTGATTTGAGATGGTTAGCCTGTGAGTTAAGGGACTATAGCAAATTCATGGCTTGGAGTTTATTGTTAAGGTGTTTTCTATGTTTCATTTAGAAATACCTGAGTGGAGTGAACAGACTACAATCCAGAATACCTTACATGGATAGTTGGTTTTCAAAATATCAGAAGACCACAGAATTGACGTGACAAACATTTCTGTAGTAATGTTCATTTTGATTAGAGTCCTGTCTGCTCCTGACAGCTTCCTGTATTGAATTCTAAGAAGAAATTGAGCATCTTTGGAGATACTCCAGTTGTGGTGAGACAGTCACTAGACAAGAATTGTCTCTTTCCATCTACAGACAAATTACTGTCCAGAAAAGGACACACTTGCAGAATAGTTGACTGATTATATCTGCCTAGACAGCGTAATCAGCCCTTAATAATTCTGCAGCACTAAGGTCTGTCAGATGATCCTGTGCCAGAAGGCAGAAGAACAGATGCTCCAATGCTCCAATGTTTTATACTATAGGGAGTGTCCAGGTGTTTAGAGGTCTCTATAAATTGGCTAAGTTTTAGAAGCTGTGCTTTGTGCTTCCCACAATTTTAATTAACTCTGTCATTCTGGATTTCGGATGGGGTTGAAAACTTATAGTCTCATAGCCAATCCTGGCTATTTACCTTGAGAGAAATGATTTGAGTGGATGGTTTTCAGTTGACACTCATTCTAAAGCCAAAGAAAAAGCCAGGTTCAGAACTAAGTGTTTTAGTTAGGATAGATGACAGAAGTTCTGGTTATTCAACAAAATGATGGACTGGGTATTAGGACTATCTTGTACCTCACTGGTACAAATTGGCATAATTATGCTCTAATTGTATTTTGAGAGAAAAGTCTTAGTTTAACAGGAATGGTGATATGTAGGAGGAGCTAAGGTGGGAGGAGTACTGAGAGGAACAGAAGGAGTAAGGAGAGGAGGAGGAGAAGGAGAGGAGAAGCTAGGTGATGAGAGGGAGAAAGAGAGAGAAAGAGTGGGAAGTCAGGGAGGCAGATGTTCACATGTCTCCACGAGTCAAAGATAGTTGACACATCTAGGTTGGGTAGTGGGTTACACCTCTGATTGAGCATTACCAAACTTATAAAGCCTTTGATTAACATTTTTTAAAAGTGTATAAATGCAAAAAGTAAAAGGGGGCATAGGGTAGGGGTTTCCTAAAGGGGTGGAAATGGGGAAAGGGGATGGCATCTAAAGTGTAAATTAAATATCCAATAAAAAAAGTCTTAGAGACTAGACAGCACTAGACACACGTTACTTGTGCAGTTTGAGTTAAGATGTGTTTTTTGATTTTGGTATGAACCCTGTATTAGCTGGCCATGCCTTGTTCTTTGTTTTGTATACTGTGTACAAATAAGTACCTGTATTACAGCTAAAATGTATGATACAATGTAATGCATTACCTGTCTCTATAAATACACAAGGAGAAAAGAATGTATACTACCTGAGTTAAAGACATGTCTTAGAGACTAGAAAACACTAAATAAATGTTACTTGTGCAGTTTGAAGAAAAAAAAAGAGCCAAACTATAGTCTCTATATATAAAGAAATGATATGACTATGGAAAAACTAAGAAATGTAATTTGATCAGAAAATTTTGCATAACATCCTAGATTATTTTTCTAGTATATTCTATTAAATCTAAGATTAGTATTAATTAATATACTTAGCAAAGGAAAAACAGAGGTAATGAGGGAGATATAGAGATGATCTGAGGAAGGAAAGATGGAAAATAATAACTCTGAACTATTTGTCCTGAGCACCTGGTGAAATGGAATTATATTAACTGAGATAGTGAATGGATGGTAGAGGTAGAATATATATGTAATAATGGAATATATATATAATAATGTATACAAAGCAATTTATATTCAGGAATATTAGCTAACCTCTTTCAAGGAAACGTAAAAAAAAAATAAGCAAAACATCCAGAAATATAAATTGAGGAGATAATACTTACTGTAAGACTCTGGTGAGCCTTAGCTTACCAGGGACCACCTGAGTGAACCATGAGAAGCTAGGAATCGATGCAAAAGGCAAGAGGAATTTATTGTTCCAATGATTTAGGCGTCTCCTGCACCCAAAGGAGAGGTGGCCTTGTGCCACTTGTTCAGTGAGCTTTTATATGGTTTGTAGAGAAAAAGCAACTAGGCACAATATCATTGTCAGAACAATGTGAATTTTAAACTGATTGGTCTTTAGGGAATGACTTCCCTTGTCTGTATGTGGCTAATGGTTTGTCTTGTGTAAGGTGTCCTGACCTCAGGTGGGTTCTCCTTCCCTCTGTTGTCTGAGGAATGTTAATTAGCAACTCCCTTCAGGAGGGCCAAATGTCCCATGAGCTTCCCAAAGTTCCTGAGCTGACCTCTTCATTCCCCCCTTTTCTTTGTGCATGCTTCAATCTTGAAGCTATTGTGTATAGTTATGCAGAACATATATCTTGTCCTTTGTACCTAGCTCTTGATATCTTTGTCTCAGGACCATCAACTGTACTGTACCTATGTGATCTTTAATAATAAAAGCAACACACACTGATGGGCCTGCTGCTAGCTTTGCCCATCCTGGGGCCACACAAGTATGGGGGGTTTCTCAAAGAACAGTTCTCAACTTCGGGTGTCTGCACCCTAAGCCTGACCCTGTAAGGCTGCTTTGGAAACATGGTTTAGATTTGGAAGTCCCTTATCTCCAACATTCGGGTAATCCCTGGCCCTGCGTCTCTAGGGTGGGTATATCCCAGGAGTCAAGGCCTGCTGCTAACTTACAGAGTTCAATGACAAGAACTAGCCACAAGGCACAAGGCAGGTATTCCACTGTAGTGGACTAAGCCACATCCCCAGTGGCTGAGAGTAATTGCCAAGTCACTTTGGTAGGGTTGTGGGGGTTGAGGATGCTGTTGAGGCTCAGTAAAGGAAGGAAGATACACCATAGCCATCTGATGGTTTTTCTGGCCATGCAGAAGGCAGGTGATCTTGAGCTTGAGGGGGTTTCTCAGGTGTCTAGCTGCTCTCCAGTTGGCATCTGGTGCAGGTGCTGGTCTGACATGAGTTACATGAACCCAGGCAGTTACTCCATCCACTTTAACACAGGTCAGGATGGTCAGCAACAACAAGAATGGCCTTTTCCACTTTGCTTACTCTCTTAGTTGTGTGGAACCTCTGGGGCACTAATTGTAGGCCACAATTCCTGGTAGTTAATCTGGAAAGCTTGCAATCAAGACAGAAGATCCTTTTTAGCCTGAAAAGTCACTTTTGGGGGGAGAGGTCAAGAGCCAGGGGATCAAGGGAGTGGGGAGTCCCACACAAGAGGGGTGTTCCAGGCTCAGAACAAGGCCAGGGGAAGGGGCACTGCCCAGCCAGCTTCAATTTCTGAAGACAATTTAGTTAGGTCTCTTTTTAAAGTTCTGTTCATTTTTTCTACCTGCCCTGAGCTCTGGGGATGGTACCCACAATGGTGTTTCCAATTAGTCCCCAATATCTCTGCAAATCCCTGACTTAGTGTAGAAACAAAAGCAAGACTGTTATCTGATCCAATTACCTTGGGCACTTGAAACCTCAGGATGATTTCTTCTAATATTTCCTTGTCTACCATGGTAGCTATTTCCTGCTTGGTGGGAAAAGCCCCAACCCATCCAGAAATACATAATAAATACATAATAAATCCAGAAATAGTATCTACAAATACTAGAGGGTATTTCTAACTATATTTTCATGTCTTAACTTCTGTAAAATTTGCCTCCCAACATACTCTAGGCTGTTTTCCCCTAGGTCTTTTGCCTGATTTACTCTTGGCTGCATAAGCATTTTCTTTTTGGCATACCTTATACTGTTCTACTGTATGTCTGCCTAAAAACCCAAGGTCTGTTATATATACCTTAGATCTCTTTGCTTATATGAGCTTATCCCGTAAATGAGTCCATATGTTCATTTGGCTTAATAAGTCTTTTGCTTTGTTTCTGGGGAGTATAGTTGTCCCTTCTTATGTGTTCCATTGTCCTTTTCTCTCTAGGGAATAGTTGGTAGAGTGGCTAGTAATCAGAGTCTTCCATATGTTTTAAGTGAGGCCATCCCTTAGTCCATTCCAATTCCCCAGCCAGTGTCTCTTTCAGGTCCATAACCAGGATAAACTTCTGCATAGCCACTTTTTGAGCCACTTGATCTGCCTGGATATTGACTTGGGCCACTGAGTCACTTCCCTTCTGGTGTCCTGGGTAATGAATAATACTCACAGTTGCCAGCTTCATTAGGGCATCCAAGAGATCCAAGATTTCCTCTGATGTCAGTAGTCCTCTTTCTTGGTATATAGTTCCTTGGACATGGGCTGTGGCAAAGGCATACCTGTTATCCGTGTAGATGTTAATTTTCTTGTCGGCCCCAAGTTCCAAGACCACTTTCTGCACAAACATGCCCAAGGGGTAGAGATTCAGTCCAGATGATATTTGTCCTGTCCACCACAGTAGCACCGGCTTGTAAACCACCGACCTGACGGCTGACTAAAACAGTGCCGTTGATCTGACGGCTGACTGAAACAGCACCGCAGATCTGACGGCTGAATCGCAGCGCTGCCACTTCAGACTCGGTGGGCCAAGGCACGCGCGCACCAGCCAATCTGATGCAGCTAGTCAAGATGGCACCTGCTTAGGCTTCTGGTAGTAACTACCAGTGCACTGTGCATGCGCAGTTCAATTTGGAATTTGGCTCCAGCCCCTCCCGAACGGGGCATGCAAATGAGGTACCACTAGGGTACCACGAACCTGACCAATCACCCCCTCCTGTGTGGGGTATGCTGAGGTGTATGCTAATGAAGCACTACAAATGGACCAATCGTGCACCTCCATGTGCTTATCTCTGCCCAGGGCTGGGGGTATATAAGCAGCCCGTTCTGGGCTCTTATTTGAGGTCTTATTTGAGGTCTCTCCCAGAAATCTAAAAGAGCGCTTGTACAATAAAGGCTGTTGAGAGGGATCCGCTTTGTTGCCTCTTCCTTGCTGATCTAGCGGGGGCGCGACACCCACTCTTTTCTAACCAGCATGAAGAAAACTGCCTCTGTCTGTAAAGCAGGTAGCCTCAGCTCCCAGCAGGAATCCATCACAGAGGTCTTTCCTCTACCCATGAGTTCTCATTTTGGGTCAGTTTGTTGTGGCCCATAGGGCAGGAAGTATATTTGGGCCTCTATCTTGGAGAATAAGTCTTGCTCTAAGAGAGGGTAGAGACAGTCTAGGATGACCATAAATGAATGAGATACCTGGCCCCTCCCTAGATCCACTGTTTTTTTTTTTTGGGGGGGGGGGGTAGTAGGTAAATACATTTTGTTTCCACTAGTTCCTTAGAACAAAGATATTTTTCTGGAAATGGGGTCATTGGCTTGGAGGAGAATCGATTATTGAGTCATGTGTCCACCAAGAATTAAGTGGGTTTCACCTCCACTTTCAAGGTTACTCTGGGCTTGGGGAGGGGTCAGAGCCCCATCCTCTCTAGTTGTAGTCTTCCTCCAGGGTTAACATCTTCACTGTTTGGAAGTGCTTCTCCCAAAGCCTGGGATTCCTACCTCTGGCTTCCATTTGTTGGGGCACTCTGGGACCCAGCAGCCCCTCTCCTTGCAATGTGCTCACTGGTCCTTTTCAAGGAGTTTTCTGTCTCTCTTTGATTGGAGTTTCTCTTCTCTGCTTTCCCTAACTACGATAGCCAAAATTCTCTGTAAATTTCTTTTCTGTTGCCGTTCTTTTTCTCATTTCCCTTTCATCATCTTACTTTCTCTTTCTTTGCTCTTTCTCTTTCTCTGTCTCCCTGTTTTGGTAGGCTTCCTCAGCAACCTACACTAAATCCTTATATATTACTTATCTTGTAGTTCCTCTAGTCTCTGAAGCTTTTTCCTGATATCAATTAGCCTGGTCTATAAAAGCCATAGTGTGTACTGACAGACTGCCTCCATGAGCCACTCTGGAAAAGCTGTGGGCAACTCATCCAATCCCTGCTTAACCTCATGTGCCTTGGTCAAAATTGGTAGGGCCTCTTGTGGCCCCTTGTGACCTGCCAATTGAGTCTGGTGGCAGGCTTTTAGATGTCCCTTACATTCTGCTGCACTAAAGTCCCAGTCAGAAACCTGCTGTTGAAGGTGCCCCTGTATCTGAGGGGACATTCTTTCTGGCTTTCTGCATTATCCTCTTTTGCTCTTCAATCCTGAAGATCATTCTCATGAGTTGGATATCATCACAGGTGGGCTGATGAGTAAATAAAACAGTCTCAAAGAAATTAATCAGCCCCTTGGGGATATATGAAAGAAGAGTATTAGGCTCTCAGCAGGTAGGAGAGCCACCATGGCATTAGGAAAGATGGCTCTCAAGAATTCATGTCCCCATAGCAGGACCAAGAAGTTAGGGGGTCTCCTCCCACTCTTCCCTCTGGTAAAGAGGGGTACAGTGGCCCCATCCCATATGGGCTAAGGATCCCGGTGCTGGTGCTGGCAGGGCCATGAGAACAAGAGTAGGGGGATACAGAGGAAGAGGGTCTTGGTGGATCGACTTCTTAGGTCTGGATCCCTCCTCCCATGTTTCCTTTTTCCTGATGGCCAGAACCTACAGGGAGGGTCTTGGGGAAGAAAGGCTTTTATCCACGAGGAGTGTGGGGGTCCTCCACTAGATTCATCCAGGTAACTATATAGGGCATTTGGTCTGGGTGTCTGAGAAATCCTGGCCTAAAGACTCTTTCCTCTATTGCTTTTATCACCTATAGGTTGAAGGTAGCTATGGATAGCCACCCTACTCTGAAGGTGGGCCATTTGGAGAATCTGAGAGTTACTAACTTGCCCTTCTTTACAACTACTGACAAGTTTTTTTTTCTCTTTCCCTAACTTCCCTCCAGTGGTTAAGTAGGATTTTTGATGGGGTAGATCCAGTCCAAAAATAATGTCAGTCCAAGTCTAAAAACATGGAGAAAGACAATCAACACACAGACAGTTCACTCCTGCCATGGGCTCAGACAGACTGGTCTCACCCCTGTCACAGGTGCAGAAACCAGGTTATGCAGACAGATTTTGCCCCTGTCACCAGCAGGTTCAGTTATAACACACAGAGAGACAATCTAGATGTAGGAAAACCACCCCTGTCACAGGCAGAACAATCAAGTAACTAGACAACTTGTGACAAAATTACACTGGGACAAAATCTAACATGTTCAGATGATGTGGCTGATTTAAACCAGACAGAATCAAAAAAGAGTGAGGGTCCTCCGACCTTCTCTGGGGGACCTGAAGTACACTTCAGCCCCCTGCCTCCCCGAGTGGTCACAATGTTGAGGTACGGCTACCCATCTCTCTTGACTGGCCCAAACACTGTGGGATCTCTGAGCCTCCCCCAGCACCCCCCAGACACTTGCAAACAAACTAAAAGTTCAGACAGGCTTACAGGTTCAGACTTTGACAAACAGCTAGACAGGCAAATAAAACTTGGTATCTGCTCAGAGACCTTCAATTCACTACTCTCCAGGATGTTCCAACAGGTGGTCAGATTCCCAGCCAATGCACCAAATGTAAGACTGTTCCGAGTCTTAGCTTACCAGGGACCCCCTGAGTGAAACAAGCAGATCCAGGAATTGATGCAAAAAGCAAGACAAATTTATTGTTCCAATGAGTTGGGATTTCCTGCACCCAAAGGACAGGCAGCCTCATGGAGCTTGTTCAGTGAGCTTTTATACAGTTTCTAGAGAAATGGCAACTAGGTACAATATGATTGGCAGAACAATGTGACTTTTAAACTTTAGGAAATGACATGGCAAGGACTTCCTCTGTTTGTGGGTAGCCAAAGATCTGTCCTTTGTAAGGTGTCCTGACCACAGGGTTGGTTCCCCTACCCTCTTTGGGAGAGCCAGGTGTCTCATGACCTAAATATTAATTGGTTGATATAAATAATCTTTGGATTTAAAATACAGTTATATCATTTTCCCTCTTCCACATTCTCCCTCCTACATTTCCCATAGAAAACCCAACCCTTTTACTCTCAAAACATGTCTATTTTTATTTCATTATTATACTCTTTTCAAGTAAAACGTTTGAACTTGGGACTGTACTAATTCTCTTTTTGAAAGGAGAACATCCTTGTTACTAGGACTTGGGAGTTATGTTGCTCAGCTGCAGGATAATATAAAGAGAATAGTTTTGCATTGGTGTGGACTTAATATGTAAAGAAGCAATTTAATAAAACAAGAGTATATGGGTACATTTATAAATAACTCAAAATAAAAATTGGTACAAAAACAATGATAAGTTTGAAGAGTTATTTGAAAACTAAAGATGTCATATAAAAATTAAATACTGACTACAGAAAAAATATGTTCCTGTTTTAATAAAAAATTAGTTAATATTGCACTCAGACAAGGGGTGTACCAAGAAAAGGTACTTCTATAAGACAGAGAATGTTTAAAATATTATGTCTGGAGAAGGATTTTTGGAATTCTGACATTTTTCTGTGGCAAGATTTCTATAGATTTGTAGAACTGGTAAAAATTAAGACCAGAGTAAGAAAAATGAAAAGACTACTAAGGCAGAAACAAAAATGATAGACTTTGGTTATAATAGATGATAATAAAAATGAGAATTAGAAGAAGTGGATAATCAGATTATTGATTTAGAATTTAGCTTGGAGAATTTGAAGGAGAAAAAGAAAAAAAATTTCCAAGATTAAAAACAGGACATCAATATCTTTTGGCTCTACTAACTTTTAGGGTAAAAATAAAAGAAACATTCTCTCATTTAAAGAGTGCTGGAAAGAAAAATCACTGTCTTACAATAAAAGCCAATGATGAAAATATTAGAGAGGAAATTGAACATATGAATAACTCGCTTTCATTGGCTATAGTTTTCCTGTACATGGAAAAGGCCTATTAGACATTTGTTTTAAACTTTCAAAGTTTTGTCTCCAGCAAGATAGCTGCCTTGGTGAGATGTTTAGAGAAATAAGAAGACTATGCACTCCTATTGGGAGAGAGGATACATAAGGTTAAAAAAGAAAAAGTTTTACTCTAGGTTCTGGCAACTAGATTTCAGAACATAACTAAAGTAATTCTCAATACGCCAAGTTTTGTATGTTTAGAGACAAAACTATTTTGGGGGTAATAGGAAGTGAAATAAATCCATCAAAGCATGTCCCTAGCCTCCTGAAAATTAAAAAAAACAAATAAACAAAACAATTAAAAAATTAATATACTTAAGGATAATAATAATCATACTATTTTAATACTTACAAAAATAAAAACTTTTAAAGATATTAATATATGATTTCAGCTTATAGTTCTATATTTAATATTGAGTCTCCTGGAAAAATATTGTTAATACTTTATGTGAATATTTATTTTTAAAGTATTAGTATAGTAATCAGTTAATTTGTGTGAGATTGCATAAGGAGAAAAACTAATCTTAGATTTTGTTGACATAACATATATAACTTGATAAAACACTTGACAATATGAACTTAATTAGAAATTGCATTTCCCAAGACTATTCTTGGAAGATGCAGATGGATCAGATTCAGTATAGGAAGAAGAAGTTAGAATTGTAATTTTGAATATATATTTTACATGTTAAATTCTCTTAATCTATATTTCTTGCACAGAATAAAGCGATTTAATATGATATCATGCTTATGTTATGAATAAGAGCTATATTAATTGGACAGAGATTCATGTGTACACAATGAAGATGTCTACCACATTGTAGACCTTTGAAACTTCAGTTAGAGAGTTTTTACTTCCTGGATCCTTCAGTTCATTGCCAAGATCAGCTCCTGTGTTTGTATGATGAAGGTCATACTTTACATTTAATATCTATCTGAAAATTACTTTCAAATTCTGAAAACGACCCATAGTCTCTTAACATAACTCTCCCAACTACATAGGAAAGACCTTACCTAAATGTTTACTTTTAGGCTAGAAGAAAGTTTCATCTCTTTTAAACCATTTGTTTGAATAAGCCACAACCTAGGTCACACATATTTGATTAACCCAGAGTGAGGTACTTAGTATCCAAATCGTAGAGGTGATCCCAATCATATTCACAGGCTTTTCTCACACTCTAGGTAAGGGAATGTATGCAATTTTCAGAGACTTTCTAATCTTTCCAACTACAATTACACTAAAATTTCAAAGTACATTACTGAAGATTTGGATTAATGCTCTCACTAATAATAAACTGTACCATTTCTTATGGGAATAACTAATTTTCCAATCAATATAGAAATAAGTATAAAGCTACTTCCTTGTAAACAGAAGAAAATTGATCTTTATATACTTTCAGTGACAAATAAAATTATGTGCCTTAATATACTATTGTTCTAATCTCTAACCTAAAAAGAATATAAAGGAGGAAAAAATGAATTCGTTTAAATATAATAGGCTTTTTAAAAAAAACTTCAGATTAATGAGTATATGAGATTTTAGCAAATGCACTATTAACATGGGGGTAAAAACATACTTTGAGAGAAAGACAGCCATTACCATGAAGAAGCAGATGTTTCTTTTTTATGTAATCCTGCAGGCTTTTATCAGACACTGCCAATTACAGTCTATATGTAGGAATTCTTATAATTCAAGCCATTAACCTTCCTGAGAAGCACTAACTTTGCATTAGGTTCATTGTCTTTGCAATGCTCTTTCTCTTTGGAAGTCTATGTTTTCTTTCAGAATAAAAAGACTATTGAATGGACTTGTGATTCATTTACAGTTCCAACGTACCTAAGAATCTTGTCTCTCCTCTCGGGAGATCAGGCTGAAGCATAAGCTATTTAGCTATGTTCAAGGAGAAACAAAAATATTTTAAGTACTGAAACAGTAATAATGTATTGCTGAAAGAGGGTTTGTCTCAGAATAAAGAAAAAAATACAAAGAGAATTAGAAAAATAATTTAGTAGTTCGAAAAGCAGTGATGTGCAATTACATGTACAATTAATTGCAAAGCTATTCTTCACAAAAGAAAAGGAAAATAGCAGTCCCCAAGAACAGACGCTTTGTTTAAAACATAGTTTGGATTTTCATAATTACTACTTAAGCTTCAGATTTTCCTTTCAGAATTATAACAGCAAATAATCAGTAGTTTCTCTCATTTCTATAATATAGGCTTGATATATGGAAGCATATTGAATGTAGTTTGTCTTAAATGAGCTTCAATAAATGCTTTAGAATAAAAATAATACATGAAATGAAATCTCTTAACCCTTTAAGTGATGTAAAAATATTGGCAATAAAACTTGAAGATAATTATATATATATATATATATATATATATATATATATATATATATATATATATATATATGTTGAGAACCGCACTAGCCCCACGTTCAGGTGCCAAAAAATGTTGCGGCCTGAGCAAAATGTTGAGGCCCAGGCTGCCTCAAGTTTGGCGGCCACTGTATTCGGGTCCAAGCTGCTGCTCCGGTCCACGGGTCTGGGTTCAGCTAGACAGAGGGTGAGAGCAGACTCGAAGAATGGAGACCAGACAGAATGTGTTTCAATCCCGTTTATTCTTCAGTCTCTCTTCCTCTAAGTGTCTCAACTCTTGAGTTCCTAGTCCCTAGTTCCTAGTCCCTAGTGCCTCCAAGTTCCAAGTTCCTTCTTCCAAGTTCTCTTCTAAGTGCCTGCTACCTAATGCCTAATTCCTACTCCAAGTTGTACTCCAAGTTGTACTCTCTGAAGTGTCTCTTTCTCTCTTCTGTGTCTCCCTAATGTCTAATTCTCTGCCATCTGCCTCTGTCTTTTATATGTCTCACTTCTAAGCCATGCCTTTTGGTCACACCTTTAATCATGCCCTTAGGTCTTGTCTCTAAATCTGATCTCTACACTTCTAAGTCACTCTTAAGTTACACACCTTTAATCTCACACACCTTTAATCTCACACACCCAAGGTATCTAAACCAAGATTATCGGAGTGTGCTCAGTTGTTGTAGGCTATTGTAATCCAAGTCTCATGTCAGGGTATATGGCTCAAGATGGCTGCAAAGCTGATAGCCGCTTTCTGCTAAAAGTTGGCCCCCAACATATATATATATATATATATTAAGAGATGTTTTAATTGTAACATGTAAATAATAGACAATTTATGTAATAAATTTATATAAGTATTTTAGTAATCACTCTTCAATAAAAGAAAATATTTTTCTAGACAGTGTATTTTTAAATCTGAGAAAAGCATAATGTTTTCATACATTATAAACAGCATTGAGTAATTCTTGAAATACCATTTAGTAGCTCTCAAGCAAGTACAATTTTAGAGATGAAAATAATTTCTAAAACCATGTTTGAATTTCAGTAGGGTATGAAATAGCATGAATATTACTGAGTGCTTTTTATCTTTGGGGAGAAAAAGTAAGCTGATTTAAGACCCTACATTACTCAAGAACAAGTAGACATTTAACCATGTTCACATTTTAAATTCTAAATAGTAAAATTTCATGAAGAAAATGTCTATATTTCTGTAAAGTATAACATATATTATTTGTTATATCATACTTTTTGGCTTACAATTTTAATGATAACTTTGTTGGCCAAAAACATAGACATGATAATATTTTTCTTTTCAGTACAAATTTAATAATTAGATTACAATTACTTTGAGAATTACTAAAACATAACTCTTCACATTAAGATAAATAGTCCGAGTTTGCTGTGACATTGTTTATGTTACCTTCATACTTCAGAAGAATATTTTAATTTTAGTAATTTAATCTTTAAACATTTAATACATGTATATAATTAAATCTTTGCTTACTTTTAAATAAGCTGGAATTAATAATGTTTGATACCGAGTACATTCATGTACCAAGAAGCTGGGTCATGTTGTAGACCTATTTCTAGCTCCTTGTGAAATCACTGCACTGATTTTTATAATAGATACATCACCTTACCTTCTGACTAACAGTAAATATGTATACCCTGTCCTCATATGTTGCAGAATTTGTTTTCAATTTATATATCTATGTTTTATATTGGCCATTTAGACTGTAGTAAGATGAAATCTCAAAGTAATTAGTTCTGTATTTCCATATGGGCTAAAGATGTTGAACTTTCTGAATGAGCCAGAGACCTGGGACAGGGGAGAGTCTCAGAAGCCTATGGGAGTGACCTTAGCTGAAACTCCAAGTTGTTATGAATATGCAAACTAAAGTTGTCCCCTCCTATAGCTAGGCAAGATTTCCAGTTAAAGGAGGGTGGACACCAACCTTCTCACTGCCCGAGCTGCCCCACACTTGGGGGCCAGAAATGTTGAGAACTGTACTACACCACATTTGGTGGCCAAAATATCTTGGACCGTTCTGTCAATGTTGGGACCCGCACTGCCAAAAGCCTTGGGGACTAACTTGTTAGCCTGCACTGCCCCAAGCAGCTATGGTCTGCAGGTCAGGGCTCAGCAAGAGAGAGAGTGAGGATGGACTGGAAGAATGGAGACCAGACAGAGTGTGATTCAATTCCATTTATTTTTCAGTCTCTCTTCCTAAGTCTTGAGTTCCTAGTCCCTAGTTCCTAGTCCCTAGTGCCTCCAAGTTCCAAGTTCTTTCTCCAAGTGCTAAGTGCCTACTACCTAATAATCTGCTGCAAGTTGTACTGTACTCTTCTGTCTGCCTCTCGCCTTTTATATGTTTTACTTCTAAGTCACTCCCTCAAGTCACACCCTTAGGTCTTATCTTTAAATCTGATCTCTAAGTTATGCCCTTAAGTCTTGGCTATAAATCACACCTTTAAGTCTCACACACCCAAGGGAAGATCCTGGGTATCTAAAACAAGATCTTATCAGAGTGTGCTCAGCTATTGTAGGCAATTGCAAGCAAATCTTTTGTCAGGGTATATGGCTCAAGATGGCTGCAAGGATGATAGCCACCTTCTGTCGGCTCCCTACACAATCTAACTACAAAATTTATCCTGCCTTCAAGATGTTGAAGAATAATGGTGGAACAGAGATTAAGAAATGGCCCATCAATGACTCATCCAACTTGAGACCCGCACCATGGGAAACAGACAACCATGACACTATTGATGATACTCAGCTATGCTTGTAGACAAGAACCTAGTATAATTGTCTCCTGAGAGGCTTCATCCAGCAGATAACAAATACAGAGCCTGATGTCAAACATTAGATAGAGCTCAGGGTGTCTTGTAGGAAAGTCAGGGACAGGGATGAGGAAGCCAGAGGGGCCAAGGAGACCTACAATGTGAACTAACCTGGGCCTGTAGGGACTCACAGATACTGAACCACAAACCAAAGAGCATGCAGAGGCTGGACCTATGCCTTCTACATATTTGTAGCAGATGTGCAGGTTTGTCTTCATGTGAGTCCCCTAACAATTAGAGTAGGGGTTGTCATTGACTCTGTTGCCTGCCTTGGGATCTCCTTCTCTTAGCTGGGATGCTTTATCTGGTCTCAGTGGGAAAGGATGCTTTTATTCCTGCTGTAACTTGATGTGCAGGGATGAGTTGCAACCTATTGGGGCCTTCCCCTTCAGAGAAGGAGAAGAGGAAGTAATAGTAGAGGGAGGGGCTTGGGAGGATGGGACTGTAAAGAGAGGAGTGAGGAAGGGCTATGATCAGGATGTAAAGTGCATAGATAAATTAATTAATGAAACAAAATGTAATGAGTTTAATGTTACCCAATATTTAGACAGTGATTTCAAAATGTTTTAAAATAGTGTCTTGATAAACTGGTATATATAGTTTATGTTTTTATTTTTACACAAAATTGGCTCATGCTATCCTTTCCCCTCAATGTAGTGCAAAATTGAAATACTACTACCTCATAGTTACTCTGAGTGCATATGACTTGGTTCAAGATGTAATAACCCATGAGGAAGGTACAGTTGTCAATACTCATAGTAGACAGGTGAAATGTCAAATGACTTACAAAAGGTACAAGCTTTAAATATATCAGATCGAAGATTTTAAATTGAGATGTTTGCCCTGGGGGATAGGGCTCATGAACACTATTATCTTCTCTGCATTATCTTTATGCTCATTATCTGAATACTAGTATACCAGAAGACCAGCACGTTGTTTCATAATTCCAGACTTTAAATCCAGATGCAAACAGAAGTGTGATTTTGTTTTTGCTTGTATTCATTCTCTGTCATTTCCTCATGTTTATAGACACAACAAACCTGTCTGTATGTCACTTCCTATCTGAATAAATATTTCATCCTCTTCATTGCCAGTGCCACATCCACATCATCTATTCATAGTTATTTCTTAAATTTTCTGGTAGATAATTGTGGGAATATACATCTGTTTAAACTATCACTTGGCTGTCTTATATACTATAATATATTGACATATATTATTTTAGCATTCAAAAATGTAATATTGATAATTTAAAAATCAATAAAAATTACTAATTTCTCTCAGGAAAACTGACTTATACAATGATGAGGAACAATAGAAAAATTTACATTGAGATTTCTGAGATATCCCAAATGCATTATTTATTCATTCTCTAGGCAGAATAATGTAAGTGTAATAAATTGGGCTTTGGTCCGTGTAGCTTTAAAGTTCCTATTCAGTATAATTTAATTTGATATGAACATTTATTCCTAAACATGTTAGAAATGTTATAAATAAAATAATTAAAAATTATAATTAGTTTAATGAAAATATCATTTTGTGAAAGCTTCTTATGTGGTAACAGTAAAAACTTAGTTTTAAATAGAAAGTAATGAGATTCATTTATTATGACAGTTTGATTTAAATATGTATTAAAAGTCTTTTATTACAAATTTGCATAACAATTATCATTTTCACTTAACTCACTTACAGCAGTTACTTTTATATTGTTCTACTATCAAGTATAACTTTGAATCAGTTATACATTTTTTACACAGTTAACAGACAAGAAGTGTGACTATTAAGATATATGGTCATTCTATTTCTGGTAAACTCAGTATTAAATTGTTGAAGTATTTTTCTTCCTTAATAAAAAATATATTCTTTTCAATTTTTTATTGGTGATTTTATTTATTTATATTTCAAACGTTATACTTCTTTCCAGTTTCCCCTCTGGAAACCCACTATCCCATCTCCCTTCCCCCATGATGCTCTCCTACCTACCCACCCACTCTAGATTCACAACCATTCAAAATTCAGATACCTAGGTACCAGTGTAGAAGCAGAAGCATTAACGTTTAAGATAATATGGCTTCACCAGAACCCAGGAACCCTACTACAGTAGGTCTATAGATGCAAAATAGTTGAAGCATAAGAAAAGGACTCCAAAATAGCTATTATTTAATATAATCAAGAATCTCAGTGAGCATATGAATAAATCGATTAGCAAAATCTAAAAAACACTAAGAAAGCATGGAATGAAATAACAAAAAGAGTTCAAAATATGCAAGTAGAAATAGAATCACTAAAGTAAAATCAAACTGAGAAAAAGTAGAAAATGAAAATTTTAGTTAGTAAAAAAGAAAAACAAAAATCTACCACCAACAACAAAAATATGGGAATGCTGGTAATTCTGGGTATTTTTTTAGTGTACAAGATTGTTTTAAATATCTTGAATTTTTAATTTTTTTATCTGAATTTGAGTAATGTCCTTTCAAGGTCTATAAAAATGTATTGGAGTTTTGATAGAGATTGTGTTGAATCTATACATTGCTTTTGATAGGATGGTTATTTTTACTATGTCAATCCCACCAATTCATGAGCATTGGAGACCATTCAATACTATATCTTATTCAATTTCTTTCATCTAAGACTTGAGGTTTCTGTTATATAATTTTTTGACATGGCTGATTATCGTTACCTCAAGATATTTTATATTATTTGTGGCTATTGTGAAAGTTATCTTACTGATATTTTCTGAGCCTTTTCTTATCTTGTGTATTGGAAGCCTACTGATTTTTTTTCTTTTTTTATATAACCTCTTCACTAAAGTTGTTTATCAGGTGTAGGAGTCCCCTGGTGAGGTTTTTGAAGTTATAGCATCTACAGATAATCATATTGTGACTATATCCCTTCCCATTTGTATCTCCTTGATCTCCTTTATTGTCTAATTATTTTTTCTTGGACTTACAGTTACAACATTGAATAGACATGGAGAGAGTAATAAATATAGTAGAGTTGTTTTGAATTTCTCTCCAATTAATTTGATGTTGGCTGTTGGCTTACTGTAAATTGCCTTTATTATGTTTGTGTATTTCTCTTGTATCCCTAATTCTTCAAGACATTCACCATGAAGGGGTATGAGATTTTGGTATAGATTTTTAAATATCTAATGAAATGATCATTTTTTTCTTAGTTTGTTTATATTGTAGATTACTTGACAGATTTTTGTGTGTCAAACAATCCCCAATCTGTAGAATGAAGTCTATTTGGTTGGGGATATCCAATCTCTGATTCATTCTATCAAATCTTTCTCTGTTCTCACTTTGTCTGCCCCCCAATTATACAACATTGTTTTGGATTAAAGATGTGTCTATGTTTCAGTCAGTGGGATTAAATGTGTATAGTAGGGCATATTTATAGTCCATCCAGAAGGATTAAAATTGTGTTATTCCCAAAAGCTCTCCACCTCTTCCCCTTTTTCATTTCATAAACAAGAATGGTCAGTCTTCCAAAAATGCCTTCCTTACCCATTGTGGAATATGCATTAGCAAAAGCAATGCACTTCTGTCTTAAGTTGGGAAGGCTCTTTGTAGAATCTGGAAGTAGGCTTCAGACATGAAAATAACTTTGGGCTAGGACAGGGAAGTGGGTATTTTGGTCATCCTGATAGTTCTTAGAAACAGGGCTCACAGAATTGTTCACAGAAATTTGTTTATTGACGTGCTTGTTTTTGCCTATTTATATTTATTGTCTTGCTTGTTACTTGACTATTTGCATCTATTGTATTGTTAGTTCCTCGACCTAGAACTGACCTTAATACTTGCATGTAATTAAAATAGTATAAAAGCAAAAAGAAGAAGGGGGATGTGATAAGGGGACTCTAGGGAAGGAAATGAGGAAAGGAGATGGCATCTGACATGAAATGTAAATAATTAAAATATCCTATAAAAAACCAAAAGAAAAAAAAAAAAACATGTGTCATTCTAGCCTGATCACACAAATTTAGAAGGTCTTTGGATGTAATCACTTGCCAGAGCAACTATATTGCTGGATCAAACTTTTTCTACAGGGAACATTTTTCTGTTGGTAATGGGAGTACAAACTAGGATAGTCACAATGGAAATCAATATAGCAGTTCCTCTAGAAATTATGAACTGATTTACTGCAAGACTTAGTTATACCATTCTTAGATATAGCTCCAAACGATGCTTCATTGTAGCATAAGGACACTTGCTTAACCACGTTCATTGTAGCTTTAGGCCTAATAGCTAGAAAATGTAAACAACCAAATATCCCTCAACTGAAGAATGGATACAAACCTTGTAGTTTGCACTGGAGTATGGCCCAGCTCTTAAAAATAATGACATCATGAAATTTTCAGGCAAAACCATGGAACTAGCAAAGATCATCCTGAGTAAGGTAACAAAGACCCAGAAAGACAAACTTGAGCAATACCTAATCCAGTTATAATCAGAGGAGTGTCAACTGGCAACTAACGGAGCATTTGTAGAGACCCATAGCCAAACACTAGGCAGAGCCAGAGGAACAACACAGAAGAGGGGAAGGGAAAGTTGTAGGATCGAGAGGAGTCTACAGTGCTGACACTATGAGAATGTGGCCAACAGAATCAACTAAGCAAGGCTCAGTGTGGCTCATTGAAACAACAAATACAGACACTATATGGGTCTGAGCTATGTCTTTTACATTTAACTTATACTTGAGGAGATGGAAGTTCTTTTGGGACTCCCAACAATGGAAGTGGAGAGTGTCTCTGACTCTTTTTGCCTGCACTAAGTCCTTACCCTCTTACTAGGTTGTCTCATTTAGCCTTGATCAAAAGAATTGTTCCCAGTTTTCATATATATATATATATATATATATATATTTTTTTTTTTTTCTTTTTCATTTTGAGGAGAATAAGGGTGGAGGAGAAGTTGATATGAGAGCCAGGGGAAGCAGGGTAGGGACTGGGAGTTCTGGAAGAAAGGAAAAATGCATTTGAGATGTAATTCAGGAAAGAAGAATGAAGGTTAACAAATCTAGATAAATCATACAGAATATAATAAACACATAAACAAACAAATATATCCTCAACAGTTAGCCTCATCAAAAGGCTACAGATTATTAAAGAGAAAATTCTAGGGAATAAAGGCATAGTAGAATAAATGCTTATCTCAGTTAAATCTAAATAAAATCTAGGCAAAAAACACCAATGATATATGAAATATATAAAAAGACCAAATTTACCAAGAATAAGAGTAGTAGAAGAATAAACTCAGGTCAAATGGACAGAAAATATTTTCAATAAAATTATACACAGCAGAGTACTGACTGGTCTGGTCTCAGTGAGAGAATATTCACTTTATACTTTGAGAGACTTGAGGTCCCAGAATGTTGGGAGGTCTGGTGGTATGGGGGTAGGGGGTTGGTGACATCCTCTGGAGACAAGGGTGAAGAAATAAGATGAGGAATAGTTGGTGGGAAGACCAGGAGTGAGATAATAACTGGACTGTAAAAAAAAGATTAAAGGAAAAGCTAATAAAATTATTGAAGTAAATTTACCTAAGATAGTGGAGGTTCCCATTAAGGGACCAGAAGAATACTATACAGTAAAAAGACTGGACTAGAAAGGAAATTCTCCATGAGACATTAATTATCAAAACATACAATATATAGAACAAAGAAAATATAGTAAGAGGCTCAAGAGATAAAGCCTGAGTAGTATATTAAAGTAGACTAAAGCTTAGATATTTCTTCAGTGGAGATTCTAAACACCAGAAGGACCCGGATGGATATTATGCACACTGTAAGATATCTCACAGATACCAGACCAGATTTCATTAACCAGCAAAAACTTTCTTTCTTTTTTTTGGGTGGGTGGGTGGGGTAATTCTTTTTTTAAATTATATTTTATATTTTATTTACATTTAAGATGCCATCTCCTTTCCCCATTTCCCCTCCCTAGAAAACCCCTGTCCCATGCCCCACCTTTCCTTTTTGCTTTTATACAATTTTTTAAATATTAATCAAAGGATTTATAAGTTTGGTAATGCTCGATCAGAAGCATAAGCCAATACCCAACCTAGATATAAAAACTATCTTTGACCGGTGAAGACATGTGAACATCTGCCTCCATGCCCCCTCTCTCTTTCTCTCTCTCATCACCTAGCTTCTGCTCTCCTTCATCTTCTCTCCTTACTCCATCTCTTCCTTTCAGTACTCCTTCCCACTTAGCTCCTCCTACATATCACTCTTCCTGTTAAAGTAAAAATTTTCTCTCAAAATACAATTAGAGCATACTTATTCCTAATTGTACCAGTGAGGTACAAGATAGTCCTAATACCCAGTCCATCATTTTGTTGACTAACCAGAACCTCTGCCATCTCTTCTAAGTAAAACACTTACTTTTGATCCTGGCTTTTTTTTTTTTTTTTTTTTTTTTTTTTTTTTTTTTTTTTTTTGGCTTTAGAATGAATGTCAGCTGAAAACCATCTACTCAGATCCTTTCTCTCAAAGTAAGTAGCCAGGATTGGCTATGAGACTATAGGTCTTCAACCCCGTCAGAAATCCAGAATGACTGAGTTAACTGAAGTTATGGGAAGCACGAAACATAGCTTCTAAAACTTAGCCTATTTATAGAGACCGCTGAACACCTGAAAAGCCCCTATAATACCGAACGTTGGAGCATTAAATCTGCAGCCTTCTGGCCCAGAGTCATCTGACAGACCTTAATGATGCAGGATTATTAAGGGCTGATTACTCTGTCTAGGCAGATATAATCAGTCGACTATTCTGCATGTGTGTCCTTTTCTGGACAGTAATTTGTCTGTAGATAGAAAGAGGCAATTCTTGCCTAGTGGCTGTCACCACACAACTGGAGTAACTCCAAGGATACTCAATTTCTTCTTAGAATCCACGACAGGAAGCTGTCAGGAGCAGACAGGTCTCTAATCAGAATAGACATTAATATATAAATATTTGTAGTGTCAATTCTGTGGACTTCCGATGTTTTGAAAATCAACTATCCATGTAAGGTAACCTGAACTTTGTCTGTTCATTCCTCTCGGCTATTTCTAAATAAAATATGGGAAACCTCCTAACAATAAACTCAAAACTATGAATTTGCTATAGTCCCTTAACTCATAGGTTAACCGTCCCAAATCAGTTAAAAAAGTTAAAGAAGGACTGGTCTAGGCCTTGTATTCCTAAATGTGTTATACAGGCACAATGCCCATGAGAGTATCAATATTCATCTCACTTTTATATTAATAAGAAGCTTGTACCAATGAAAATCTTAAATTTGAAATCAAAGTAAATTTTGTACCATTTAAGAAATTATAACTTCATCTTGATAATAATTATACAGATTTCTACCAATAGGTTATGGCTATGGAAAAGTCCTAGCTAATCCTCCCTGTTCCAACAAAACCACTACTTTTCCCTAGAAAGACAGACCATTATTAACCACATTAGTCCCCAAGCCCAGGTAATAGGGGCACTGACTCTTCTTTAACTTCTTCAAGCTGATTACTGGCATTGAGATATTAGAAGAGAGGTGGAGGGAAGATTAAGTTGATAAGCCTCTGACGCTGTGTCTTCACTGAATCCAGATGGAATTCCAGGACATGGGAGGTTTGGGCAGGTCTGCTCAGTATGCTTGATGAGTAGATACACCAAGGTTGTGTATTCTGATATATACAATTCTCAGAACAAGTTTTAGTATCAAGAAAAAAAATTTCCCCCCTAGGGAGCTGATATTTTTTTTAAAGATATTGGTTCTAACAACTTTTCTTTTTTTTTTCCCTTTTTAAAATTGGTTGTAATATTTACATTTCAGATTTTATCCCCTTACCCCACTTCCTCCCACCACCCAGAAACCTCCTATCCCATTCCCCTCCTCATGCTTCTATGAGACAGTGACTGCACCTACCCCCCACCACTATCCCCTCCCCATCCTCACATTCCCCCCCCACACTCTGTGTTTATTTTTTTATGGGACCAAGAAATTCCTCTCCCACCTATGCCCAACAAGGCCATCCTCCCCTACATATACCACTGGAGTCTTGGGTCTCTCCCTATGTGTTCCCAGGCTGCTGGTTTAGACCCTGGGGGGCTCTGGTTGTTTGGTATTGTTGCTTTTCTCCTGGAGTCATAAACCCTTTCTGCTCCTTCAGTCCTCTCTCTATGTTCTCCATTGGGAAACCCCTGATCATATCAGTGGTTAACTGTGAGCATCGTCCTCAGTGTGTGTGAGTCTTTGGCAGACCTCTAAGGAGACAGCTATATCATGTTCCTCACATTATGCACTTCCAGCCATCTGCAACAGTGTTTAGCTTAGGTGGCTGTACATGAGATGAATACCCAGGTGGAATGGTCTCCTGATGGCCCTTCCTTCAGTTTCTGTCCCATGTTTTGTTTCCATATTTGCTCCCTTGAGCATTTTTGTTACTCATTCTAAGTAGAACTGAGGCATCCCCTCTTGGTCTTCCTTCTTCATGAGCTTCATGTGGTCTGCGGGTTGAGTCTTCGCTAATCCAAGCTTTTGGGCTAACAAAAGCTTAACAGTGAGTAAATACCCTGTGTGTTCTTTTGGGATTGGGTTAACTCACTCAAGATGATAATTTCAAGATCCATCCATTTACCTAAAAATTTCTTGAATTCATTATTTTTAATAGCTGAGTAATACTTCATTGTGTAGATGTACCACATTTTTTGTATCCATTCCTCTTTGAGGGACATCTTGGTTCTTTCCAGCTTCTGGCTATTATAAATAAGGCTGCTATGAACATAGTGGAGCATATGTCTTTATTATATGTTGGAGCATCTTCTGGGTATATGCCCAGGAGTGCTATAGCTGGATCCTCAGGTAATGCTATGTCCAGTTTTCTGAGGAACCGCCAGACTGATTTCCAGAGTGGTTGTACCAGCTTGCAATCCCACCAACAATGGAGGAGTGTTCCTCTTTCTCCGCATCCTCGACAGCATCTACTATCACCTGAGTTTTTGATCTTAGCCATTCTGATTGGTGTGAGGTGGTATCTCAGGGTTATTTTCATTCAGCAAAAACTTTCTATCACAAAAATATTGCAGAATCAATATATCCATATATATCCATATATATATATATATATATATATATATATATATATATATATCTCCCTAGTTAACCCTGAATAGTGTATGTATACATGTCCACATGTCCATGTAGAATGAAGGTATGAGCACAAACTCTTTAATTAACTATCTTGTAAGAGAGCTCTTTTCTAAAAGAGCTATAATATTGACAACCCTAACCTCCCAGCATTCACTGCTAGACCAGCATCTTGCTATCTATCCTGTTCTGGACTTCACTTCATCCTTTCCTGTCTGTTATAGAAGGTAAGATGCAGATCACAGAACTGGGCTATGCTTCAACCTTACTTGATTAGTGTACAGTTTTACCTGGACATTTAAAGGGAAGGAGCAAATAATAGAACCACATATCTTAACTTATGAAGAAAGAAAATTAGCTAAGTAACCAAATAAATAAAACACACACACCCAAACACACACACACACACTAACAGACAAAACAAAACCTTATATAACTATACAACAAAAAACCTTATTAAAAATGAGATGAGCTAAACAGAATATTTTCAAAAGAGTAAAAACTGATTGCAAAGAAACACTTATATAAATGTCTAATCTGACTAGTCATTAGGGAAATGCTAGTCAATACACTTTTGATATTGCATCTCATATCATTCTAAATGCCCTAGAACAAAAAAATATATGACAGCTCATGTTATTGCGTATATGTGGTAAGAGGGGCACTCATCTGTCACTAGTGGGATTGCAAATGTGCAGAGACAAATAGAAACCTGTATGATATTTTCTTGGAAATCTGGGGCTAAATATACCTCATAACTTTTTTGCTGACTAGTTTTTTGTCAACTTGACACAAACTAGAGTCATCAGAGAGGAGGGTACTTCAAATAGAAAATTACTCTATACATTCTGGCTGTAGACAAATCCTTAAGGCATTTTCGAAATTAGTGATTGATGTTGGATGGCCTAGCCCATTGTGGGTGGTGTCATTCCTGGGCTTCTGTTTCTAGTTCTATAAGAAAGCAGGCTGAAAAAGCCACGAAGGGCACCCCATTATGCAGCTGTCCTTAGTAGCCTCAGCATATACATTCCTGTCTTAATGGAGTTCCTGCCCTGACTTGTTTCAGTGATAAAAAATGATGAGGAAGCTTAAGCCTATTAATTCCTTTAACCCAATGTTGCTTTGATCATGGTATTTCATCACAACAATAGAAACCGTAATTAGGACAACACTCTTGGGCATATGTCCAAAAAATTCTACATCTTAATACAGGACACATTGCTCAATCATGGTCACTGATGCTCTGAAATTGAAAACAGATTAGATGTGTGTCAATGGATGAATAGATAAAGAATATGTAGTACAGTTACACAACGAAATATTACTCAGCTGTTTAGAAAGTGAAATCTTGAAAGTCACGGGTAAATTGGTGGAGCAAGTAAACATCTTGAGTTAGGTTTCTTAGACCACAAAAGACAAATATGGTTTGTAATCACTTATGTGTGGATGTTTGCTGTTAATTTTTTGATCGACAGGATTGTGGGTCCCTGTTCCAGAGGGTGTCCCATGAAGATCTCTGGCCCAGCCGGGTGTGGGGGTCTAGGTCAAGGGGATAGAGTGTGAGTAGGGAGGGGAAATTGCCTCTGCTGCCTCTGCTGCACATCTCCACTGTTGCTATCCAGTTGCTCCCAGGTGCTGCACCTGTCTTTCCATGCTAAGCTAGTCCAGGCTGGGCCAGTGAGAAGCTGGCTAGCTAACAAGGAGGTGAAGGTCCTGAAGGGTCTTTGTGAGAGCAGATCTTTTCCCCAATGTTACAGCTCTTGTGACAGAAACTCTTGGACAACAGGATGATTCCCGCACACCTTTACTTCTCCTGAATAGGGCTCTTATATACAGTTTTGGGGTGGGTTAGGGTCTGGCAGCAGATAACCCTATTGGCTTGGTCTGAGAGCTTGGAGATACATCATCTACATGTGGGAGAACCTGAGGCACTGTTCCTATGTGACTGATGGCCATAGACCTCACTGTGGGAGGGGCTGTGGAGGGATGAAGCTAAATGAAAGGAACGAGGAGCCCAGGAGCAAAGTCGAACACCTACTGTCCCATTGGGGTCCGGGGTTTGAGGCCTGTGCTTGACCAGGCACCCAGATGCCTCTCACAGCCCACTGACCCAGACAGGGTACCTTGCACATAATGAAGGGTCACCTGGGAAGGGAAAATAGATCAGTTATCAATGGATGGAGGGGAACTGGAATAGAATTACTGAAATGAAAGAAGAATGAAGGTGAAATTATGGAGAGGTACATCCTAAACCAAGGGACATTCAAGGGACTGTGTGAAAACCTACTACTGTAGAAGTTTCTTAAATAATATATATGGATTATCTAAATGAATAACCACAATGGGGGAAACAGAGACCCAACTAGACACATGTAGTCTTCTAATGAAACTTTCAATTCTGAGAATGGGTTAAAAATAAGTGAGTTGTTGTCTAATGGCATCCCATAAGAATCCCGAAAACAACACAGATTATTATAGCCAAACCTATTGTTGCTTTCTACAAACTGAGGGTAACTCACTAAGCATGGAGGAATTGAGCTGTTTCCTATTTAGGTCCTTCACCCTAATGACTAGAGTTCTGGAAAGTACTCTTCATACTACCAAATCAGAAAGGTATAATCAAGATAGCTAAATAAATATTTATGTATTTATACTTTTTGATCTATAATGGTAACTGACCTGCAAGATATTCTAGTGTAATAATGCCACAAAGCTTTTGGGGCAATCCAATTAATATCTAATTGATTAAAGTCCTACTCCATTATTTGGAACCCATTGCTGGCACTGTTCATGTGGCCAAGAACTTGAAACTACATAAGTCAAAGGAAAATGAAATATTTCTGTTCTACTAAAGGAACATAATATTAAAATGACTCATAATAAAATTTTACTGTATTTCCTAAACCAGTGCCATATTCTGCTATTATCATCAAAACTACCCCTGTAGTAGATGGGAGCTAATGTAGAGACCCAAAACTTTACTGTATAAAGACAGTGAGAGATCTTAGGACACCAGTCATTTATAGAAGGTTACTGTCAAATCTCTCCCCTCAGAGCTCAGAGAACTCTGCTGAAGAGGAACAAATACACTGTAAGCGACAGAAGGAATGGAGGAGATCAAAGACACAGTACTTACAGACATATAAATTCTCAGACTAAGACACTACACACAGAATCCGAAAAGATCTGTGCCTAATGGTGTCACCATCAGTAAGCCAGAAACTATCTCCAATTGATAACAATTTACAAAAAAAAAAAAAAAAAAAATTTCTCCAATGGAGTCTCCATAGGGTATGCAAACTACTATTTTGTTTGTTTGTTTATTAATGTCTGTGCATAATTTATTAAATAAATATTCAGATGTTTTTGAGTGCTTATCTCAGAGATTTTTGTATGTGTTTATTTTAACATAGTCTTTCTATGTATTCCAGGATAGACTTGAAACCACAATGTTTCTTTTCCACCCTCCTGAGAGTTGGAATAGGTATGTGCCACGAAATATATACATGTGTTATTTTTTATTTTACATTCTGATAGTGTCTCTCCTCCCTCCCTACCTTCTAGTCCCATTTTTATATTTTCCTTCCTCCATTACTCCTTTCGCTTCTCCTCAGTGTAGGAGAAGCCTCCATGTGCACCAATCCGATTTGACACATTAAGTCAGAGCAGGACTGAAAGCATTCTCTCCTACTGAAGCCAAGCAAATCATTTCAGCTAGGAAACCATATCCAAAGGCAGGCAACAGTAACAAAGACAGCCCCTGCTTTAGTTGTTAGGGGACCCATTTATAGACAGTACTGCACATCTGCTACAAATGTGTAGTGGGTCTATGTCCAGCCAATACATAGTCTTTGGTTAATGAAAAAGTCTCTGTGACCTGGAATCAGATCAAGTTAGTTAACACAGTAAATCTGTTGGTCTTCTTGTAGTGTCCCTATCCCCTCTGGTTCCCTCAGTTCATCTCCACACCTCTTCCAAAAGTTTTCCAAGCTCTCCTTAATATTTGCCTCTGGGTCTCTGCATCTGTTTTTTTTTTTTTTTCCAGCTGCTGAATGAAGCCTCTCAGAAGACAGTTAAGCTAGGCTTCTGTTTCCTATCAGCTAGGGTCTCACCCATCATTTCCAGCTCCACACATCTTCTGTTTCGTTTCAGAAAGTAGCAAACACCCATGGATATTAAACAAACATGCTATAGAAAGTAGAAAAAGACTAGGCATGTATCCCATATCCTCATACCAAGGTTGGATTAGGCAACACAGGGGGAGGAAAAGGTTCCCAAGAATAAGTGAAAGAGTCAGAGATAACCCCCATTTTTATGGTTAGGAGTTCCACAAGAACAGCAAGCTACACAACCATAAAATATATGCAGAAGGCATTTCTCAGACCCAAACAAGCTCCATGATGCTTGCTTCAGTTTATGTGAACCTCAATAAACTTTTTTTTTACTTGATTCTGTGTGCAGTGTTGATTTGGGTAAGAGAAGAGGAGGAGAGATCGGTAGGATATAGGAGTTGGTAGATTGACAGCCATAATCAGAATATATATCATAATAATGCACGTGTATATTCTGTTTCAATAAAAAATATAAAAGAAAGTAAAATATAAGATATTTGTTGAAATCCCAGCCCCAGATGCCTAACCAGTTCTTTAGTACACAGTGGAATCATAAAGAAATAGGTTCTAATATGAGGATGGAGTTCCTGAACCCGAGGAAAGATGAACTCCTAGGGAAAGTATAGAAAAACAGGCAAAAGCAAAACCTTCCTCCTCCATTGTTTTATATAGGCTGCAACCAGAGTAGAAGGTGTTGCCCACGTGCAGGCTGGGTCTTTGGACCTCAAATGATCTTGATTTAGGGCCGGTTCTTCCAACTCAAATGATCCATAGTTAGGTGTGAGTTTTTCTACCTTAAATGATTTAATGAAGAAAACTCTTGCACAGATGTGCTCCATTTACTGGGGTTTAGATGATTTCAGATACAGTCATGCTAAAATCCCAAATTGTCCATGTCTCAGGATCCATGCTCTACTTTCTTACTCCAGTACAAATATATTTTTTAATTTTAGTAACTTGTGCTGCTATTTCTAGTTCTTTGTTCACAATTCTTTTAAAATGATAAATGAATCTTATATAAAGTTTAATCCCTCCTACTAATAATTTTACTAAATCAAGCTCCTGAAACAAAAATGACATAATCATCTCTATAAAAATATTCATGAAAGTGACTCTAGCTGAGACTACTAGCAGTGGGGCATATGGATACCAAATAGACCCCATCATGTAGCCTGACAGTAAAAGGGTATGTACAGTTATCTGCCTACAAAATACTTTGACCCAGTATGTGCTCTGACCCTGAGATTTGCAGAGACAAACATTGAACAGAGACAGAGGGAATGACCAACCAATGACTGTCCTAAATTGAGACCCATCCCATAAGCATGCACCAATCCTGGACACTATTAATGATACTCTGCTATGCTTGAGGACAGAAGCCTAGCATAATTGTCCTCTGAGAGGCTCCAACTAGTAGCCAATGGTAATAAATGCAGAGATACTCAGCCAAACATTAGGTAGAGCTCTTGCAGAAAAGTTAGGTGAAGAATTGAGTAACCCAAAGATGGTAGGGACTTCATAGGAAGACCAACAAAGTCAACTAAGCTGGATGCTTGGTGGCTCCCAGACACTGAACCACCAACCAAAGAGCAATCATGGGCCAGACCTAGGTCCCTCCACACATGTAGCTGGTCTAGCTCCATCTCAACATTTAGAAGATGCAAGTAGATCCATATTTATCACCCTACACAGAACTCAAGTCCAAGATAATCAAAGACCTCAACAAAAAACCTGATACACTAACTCAAAGAGAAAATAGGGAATAGCCTTGAACACATTGGTAAGGAGACAAAATCTTGAACAGAACATCCATACCTCTGGCACTAAGATCAACAATTAAAAATGAGACCTATTGAAGCTGAAAAAGTTCTACAAGGCAAAGGACATCATCAATTGGACAAAGTATGAGCCTAACAATTGGAAAAATGTCTTTACCATCCCTACATCTGACAAAGGGCTGATATCTGAAATATATAAAGAACTCAAGAAGTTAGACACCACAACATAAATAACCCAATTTAAAAAATGGAGTACAGAGCTAAACAGAGAATTCTCAACAGAAAAATCTCTAATGGCCAAGAAACACTAAAATTTAAACTGCCTTAGTCATCAGACAAATACAAATCAAAAGCACTTTGCGATTCCACCTTACAGCAACCAGAATGGCTAAGATCAAAAACTGAAGAGAAAGAACAAGCTGAATAGGAAGTGGATCAATGGGAATACTCCTCCATTGCTGGTGGGAGTGCAAACTTGTACAACTATTCTGGAAATCAAATTGGTAGTGTCTCAGAAAATTTGGAATATATCTATCTCAAGACCCAGCTGTAACACTCCTGGGAATATTGACAAAAAATGTTCTACCATACTACAAAGACACTTGTACAACTATGTTTGTAGCAGATTTTATTTTCATAATAGCCAGAACTGGAAACAACACAGATTTCCCTCAACTGAAGAATAGATAAAACGTTCTCTATTTACAATGTGGAATACTACTCAGCTATTAAAAACAAGGACATCATGAATTTTTCAGGCAAATGAATGTAATTAGAAAATATCACCTTGAGTGAGGTAACCCAGACCCAAAGAGATATGCATGGTATATATTCAGTTATAATTGGATATTAAGCCCTAAAGTAAGGATAACCACAGTACAATTCACAAACCTAAATGAGTCAAATAACAAGGAGTGTCTAAGGGTGGATGATTGAATCTTACTCAGAAGGGAAAACAAAATAGTCATCAGTGATGGATGGAGTAAGGGAGCTGTGTGGGAAAGGGGCTCTGGAGAGGAAAGAGGGGGAGATCTGGGGTAATGAGAGTAAGGGAGAAAGGAAATCTGTGGTGGCCAGGGGGACACATCTCTAGGAGGTGCCATAAACCTGGGACATGGGGAGGCCCCAGAGAGTCTATGGGCATGACTCTAGATAAAACTCCTAGCACTGAATGATATGGAGCCTGAAGTGGCCACCTCCTGTATGCAGGCAGGACTCCCAGTGGAAGGATAAGGATACTAACCCACCCAAAATAATTTCAACTCAAAATGTGTCCTACTTATGCAGGGTCAAATATGGAGCAGAGATGGAGGGAATGACCAACCAATGACTGCCTCACCTTGAGAACCATCCCATTGTCAGGAGCCAATCCTGGACACTATTAATGATATTCTGTTATGCTTACAGACAGGAGCCTAGCATAACTGTCCACTGAAAGTTTCCACCTAGCAGCTGACTAAAACAAAGGCAGAGACTCTCAGCCAAATATTAGACTGAAACTTAGGAAGTGTTGTAGAAGAGTTGGGACAAAGATTAAGGGACCCAAAGATGATAGAGACTTCACAAGAAGACCAATACAGTCATGTAATCTGGACCCTTCCAGATTCCCAGAGGCTGTACCACCAACCAAAAAGCAAGCAAAATACAACAAAATAAAAATATTATCAATATATATTATGTGCTAGATATGCTGTCACAGAATGAATGATGAGGAATTAATATTTTCTCTACTTTCACCACTTGCCTGGGGTTTTTTCTTCAACAGGAAAACAATGTTATTTTTAAGCCTTCAGATGCTTTAAGGGCAGAGTTATTTGGGTTAGAGCTAATGAGAAGGATGTCACCACCTAAAGTCATCTCAAGTCTTAACCTAAACTATCTTAGAAAAAAGAATTAGGGGCAGTTGAGAACTCAGGTAGCAAAAGAATAATAAAAAGAGCATTTTCCTATGGCAAAGCTGATCTTCTTAACTCATGTCTGGCAAAAATTATAGTATATATGTCTTCACAGTTAAAAATGAAACTATATCTGTGTCTGACGAAAATAGTATTTCCTTATGCCTAGTGTTAAACCATATATTTTCTCTTAGGAATAACTTATTCTGAGTGTTTATAATCTAAGAAATGAACCTCTCTCTTCCTTTGTATGATAAATTTTTGAAAGAGTTGCACAATCACCTGCTTCTCTCAAATTTATCTTTTCTGTCTTATGAATAAGCTATTGGTTCCCAAAACTCTCATTTAACTACTTCATCAATGTGGTTGTTGAAAATTGTATTACTAAAATAAATGGCTAGCTTTTCGTTCGTATTAAACATGTTCCAGCCTCAAGAACAGTGATTTTACCCCTTATTCTCGGTATCCTGGTTTGATTCTTCAGCCATGGCAGACCAGAGAAGGCACCTTCCTTGCTTACCTAGATGTTTTCCAAATTCTGACTCATGGTTATTTTAGTAGGTTGGATATAGTTTTTCATCAGTGTCCTTAGCTCTCAGTTTAATAAGCTTTTTACTTGTAGTATTCTCAGTCAATAGATGAGCTCAGTGAGACCGATGTTCCAAGTGTCTTTTTTTAAATTAACAGAATATTGATTATTTGGAAATTCCACATGATACACCCCTGTAAAATTCACTTCCCAGTAACCTCTAGGTTACCCATCCTGCTCTTGTGACTTCTTCCTAACCCACCCCCCCCAAGAAGAAAAAATAGCAAATCCAATATTTTTGCCACAAACTCACTGGAGTATGGTCAAACTCCAATGGCCAACCCAGTAAAAAAAAAAAAAATCGAGTCCTTTTCTACCTCCACCCTGATAGAAGCCATCTTTAAGTCATTATGTTGTGTTCTCTATTTATAAGTTCTATCTGTTAGGCCTTCTACTCAGCCTTTCACTTGACTAATTGAATTTTTGATTCCAACATAATTTGAGTTTGGCTTTCGTCAACAATTCTATATCTTTTTTAACATAATATTTTTATTGATCATTTGGAAATTTTACATCATACTCCCTGATCATTCTCACTACCTGTTTCTTCCAGACCTGCTCCCCACCTCTCCTTGTAACTTCTCCCACCAAATAAATAAATAAGGAAAGAAAAAAAGAAAGAAAAAAGAAGATAAAAACAAGAAAAAAGAAAGAAAGAAAGAAAGAAAGAAAGAAAGAAAGAAAGAAAGAAAGAAAGAAAGAGAAAGGAAGGAAGGAAGGAAGCAAGGAAGCAAGGAAGGAAGGAAGGAAAAACATAAACCAAAACAAACCCAATTTATGTTTCCAATATACTCAATAGAATATGGTTGCACTTCCAGTGACCAGCCCCTTAAAGAAATCTGATTCCTTTCCCACCCCTATATCTGTCAAAATCCATCAATTGTAGACAACTATACTTCAGCACCTCTATCACAAAATTTAAAAGTTGTCTTTAAATAGCTTTCTGTCTAGACTGCTACCTTTTATGTGTGGAATTGGGGGGTGGGTGTCACATAAGCTTTACATCTTTTTCATTCTCAATGCTGAGTATACATTCATTGATACTACTGTAGAAGCTTCCTTGTCCTTTATAGTCTGCAGCAGCATGGATTAATTAAAAAAAAAACACTTTTTTTTTTTACCTCTGATAAATAAGTTAATACATTACTTTTGTAATTGTCTTTTTATTTTCTTACAAATTATTATCAAACCACATTCTCGAAGCTGCATTAACCAGGGTATCCAGAGAGTAGGGTAGTAGACACAGTGTGGCTGTTCTTGTTCGCAACTTTAAGATAAAGGTGTATGAGGTAATAAGGCAAGTTTCAGATTCTGAAACAGACTCTGTTTCTCTGCCAGTTTAAAAGGAAAAAAAGAGGCAAGAAATTCAAGCTTTTAGCACTCCGCCAAATTTCATTAAAGCAAAAGCATACACAGCAACAACAAAGCACACGGAAAGACTATCTCTGTGGGTATACGGAGAAGCTGGACTCAGAATTTGAGTGAGTCTGAAAAAGTTAGACTTTTTATATTTTTGGTATAGGGTATGTTTCTTTTTCTTTCTGAATTGATTGATTTTGGCTACTGTGTTTTAATGAATAATCTAGATAAAGAGAGTGAAGCTGTTGGAACCTCAGAAACTCCACCCTTGCTCTTTAACCTACCACAACACAAGGAGGTTAATCCCATAAAAGAAGCTGGGTCATAGCCCTTCAATGAGAAAGTTTGTGTGTATGTGTGCATGTGAGCATGTGACTATATGTGTCTTTGTGTGTCTGTGTATGTGTATCTGTGTGTATGTGTATATCTCTGTGTGTGTTTGTGTGTGTCTGTCTGTTTCTGTGTGTTTGTGTGTGTCCATGTGTATGTGTGTATTTTGTGAGTGTCTCTGGTTGTATGTGGCTGTGTGTGTATCTAGGTGTATGTGTATGTTCCAGTCTCTGTGTTTGTTAGTGTCTGTGTATTTATGTCTCTCTGTGTGTGCCACTGTGTATGTGTGAGACTGTGTGTGTCTGTGTGCATATGTATTTGTGTCTGTGTGTGTGTATATCTGTGTGTGCTGGTTTGTGATGGAATATGTGACTGTCTTTACATAGATGCCAAAGGAGGGTAGATGGCTCTATTAATCTGCCTTATTTCTTTGTAAAAGGATCTTGTCATGAAACTAGAGCTAAACTGGTAGCCAGAAAGCCCACAAATTGTTTCTTTTCCCTTCTCATTAATGGTGCTTTGATTACAGTTAGTTTTTTCATGGGTGTTAATGAAATAAAAAAAAAAAAACAGGGAGAGGCAGAGAGCCTTTGGGACTGCTTGACATGAATCTGACATGGGCCAAGGGCAACAAAATGGGCTGCTTCACAGGAATATGACATTGGCCAAGGACAAGGAAGTAGGGTTCAGGCAGGAATCAGACATTAGGCTAGAACAAAAAAGCAATTTCAGGCAAGAATCTAGATATTAGGCTAGAACAAAGTTCTTGTGTTTTATAGCAGGCATTCTTACACAGGACTCACCTCTGATCTCCGAGCCATTCAAATGAAGAATAAATTTTGCTGAATTTCTACAATGCTATAAATATAAGCATAAAAAGTTGTGAAAATCAGTATGAGTTCCATTTCTAGCCTTAAAGAAGTATAAAAAAGCAAATATATATATGTATATGTATACATATATGTACATATATATACGTATATGCATGTATATACATATATATGTACATATATGTATACATATATATTGTATGTGTTTAAATAAAAGAAAAATGAACACTGTTAAGCTCATCATGTATGACATCTGTTAAACAGATATGAAACCTGTTATCTTTATAGTGCAAATGTCAATTATATATATGATTTTAATTCTCAAATAAAATCTAATTAATTATTCTTTAAAAAAGCTTAAAACATTTTCATAAACTGTAATATGTTCAGAGTATAATTTAGTATGTCAGTATAAAATATAATGAATCCTTAAAGAATTTCTATATAATTCATTTGATTTACAGAAAATACCTCATTTAAAAGAAGGGAAAATTATATATAATTTGCCATTATTATTTATAAACAACATCAGTGGTACAATGACAAGAAGTTTTTAATCTTTTGTCTTTGTCCAACACTCAGGAACTACATGAATATTAGTTAATCTTGTTTGTTCCATTTGGTTTTCCATTCTTATTTATTTTATTTCCATTTCTACTGAGCTCTCACTGACTGACTTACCCAGCCATTTGGGAAGATGTTAACAAGAAACACCGTTGTTTTTCTCAGGGATACTACCTGAGATGGTTTTCATATTCCTTCTGTCCAGTCCAATTGGGTAAGTAGTTGGGGAAGTCAGCCTTCAATGCTGTACATTTTATGTAAACAGACTTCTGTGTTCTTAATACTGAATCTAAACTTGCACTCCACAGTTCAATAAAATGGAATGAACTACTCAGCTCATTGTCATTCTACATGTAGGAGTAATGAATAAGAGAACTATGAACTTAAGTTAATTGACCATTTTATTCCTTGCAATTTCCAGGACTATCCAAATGTGGGTTTTATTTTTACGATGTAAACACTCAGCAAATTCTTTCAGAAGATGGTGAGGGGGGTTTTAGAAGTCAACCTGTGGGCATCCTGTGGACTTCACTGTGTGATCTTAGTGTTTTCTGTCAGTTTGATTGTTTTTGCTGGACAATGAATGTATTCTTTCAAGGCATTAGAATGCTATATAATGATCTCTTCTAGAAGCCCCAGGAGTCTAAGTTGAGCTACTGTGTATTTGAGAGCCATGGATCTTCCTGTAGACAGAGAAACATGAATATTTTTGTGTGGGTTCAGGTTATTCTTTACTAGCAGGTTGTGTTTTGCTCTTTAGTGTATATATGAATAACCACTAAAGCATGATAAAAAAGACATGTTTTTTTCTGCATAAAGGAGAAAAGAAATATGATATAGATAATCAAGTTAAAAAAGTAAAAATAATCTGGTTTAATTTATTCAAAATTCAAACAAAATAAAACCTAATAGTCTTCTTGGTATCCTTTAAATTTAAATGTCTATGAACTTTGGGAAATTTATTTTTTAAATATCTATAACTTAATTTTAATGATTAGTTTTTTTGGTAAAATATTTTTATGAATATAGATTTTCAAAAAGTTTTATGTTGCAAGAATTTAACATGACATGAATTGGATGAAAGTGAACCCCACAAGCTTATATATTTGAATATTTAGCCTGCAGTTAAAGTATTGATTGAGGAGGTTTAGTAGGTTTGGGCTTGTTTGGAAGGCTGTATAACTGGGGCCACATTTTGAAGTTTCAAAGGACCATCCTATTCTGGGTTACCTCTCTCTGCCTGGTGCTTGAGTTACAAAATGAGAAGGTCAAGTTACTATGACATTGCTGTGCTGGCCTACTTATAGCCATGTTCCCCAACAAGATGAAACCATCTCTGAAACTAAGCTTAAAATAAACTCTTATAATGTCCTGGTAATGGTGTCATATCACAGAAGTAGAAAAGTAATTAAAACTGAATATAATACTAAATTAAGTATTATCCAAACAATTCAAGAAAACTTTTTAAAGTTTATTTTAATTTATTGCTTTTTTTCTTTTTAAAATTATTATTAGTTAAACTTTTTTTTTTACACTCCAGTCATGAAACATTTATGACACATAATTTAGCAATATCTTATTCTGGATGGTTTCTCCTAGTTCTGTTTTCCAAATAAACAGTACTGTCTTCCATTTTCTTACTCCCTATTTGTTATACTACTTACTGCATTTAATATCTTATGGGTAAAATTATTAATGTTGTATTGTGACATATAGACCCAAATAAAGGCACTTAAAACATGATAAAACTCCAGGTTTGGATCTGGCTTCAGTAGCTAAATAACACCTTTTGGGGTTAGTGACAAACATAAGAGTGTGTGGACACACTTACAGTTATCAATGAATTATGAATGTGCCAATTTTTTAACTTGCTTGTATATGAGGAAATCTATGTGAACTCTGTTGCCACTCATATTTTTTTTCTAAAATTTATTTTGTTTTTATTTATGTGTATGTACGTGTGTCTCTCTGTGTGTATGAGTACATACTTGGAGATTCCTATGGCTGCCCAAAGAGGGTGTCAAACCCCTGGATATGGAGTTCTAGGTAGCTGTGAGGCAACAGTTGTGGATTCTGGGAACTAAACTTAATACTTTTCTAGAATTATAACAGTTCTTAGCTACTGAGCCATTTCTCTGGACCCTTCCAATGACTTTTATAAAATAGCAGTCTGAGCAATTTCACTTTCTTTCCCTATTCCAGTGATCTGCATAGAAATTTCAAGTGTTGTAAATGTTTTGGGCCAAAGCTTGACAGGATATCTTATTTTCTTAATCTGTGCAATTTCCTTTATATGGAGACACATGAACCAGAAGAGAAGAATATCTTCTGAAATTGTTTTGAGGAATAGTGGCTTAAAGTCGCTATTTTCTTGTTGATCTTAATGACAAGCACATAAAATCTGGGCCTGCTTTCACATCATTTACACAATAGTCCTTAAAATCAAATAAACCTTAAGGAAGATAGACCGACAAGTATTGTACTGAAGTGATATCACTCGAATCTTTAACTCAGCTGTAGAAATCCATAACTGTACAATGTTGAGTTTCAGTTACAAAGGCCAGTAAATCTATTTCCCATCTTGGTACACTTCTACTCATATTTTATCTCAAGTATGTTTGTTTTTATTGTTTTTCAAAGATATACTTATTTATTTTATGGATATGAGTACACCGTAGCTGTCTTCAGGCATACCAGAAGATGGCATTGGATCCCATTACAGATGGTAGTGAGCCACCATGTGGTTGCTGGGAATTAAACGCAGGACCTCTGGAAGAGCAGTCAGTGCTCTTAACAACTGAGGCATCTCTCCAGACCCTCAAGTATGTTTTTGATTTGTATCATTTGAATATGAAATATATGAATTGACTAAATACATGATGTATCTACCTAGGGCTGGTAGATAACTGTTTAAATAAAGAGCCTGTAGATTGGTGGACGTCAGAACCCATGTACATAATGGTTGGGAATCAAATTCCACTGTTTGGGGTGTTTGGAAAGTAGAGACAAGAGATCGCCAGAACAAGTTGGTTGGTGACACTGCTCTTCAGGGCAAGCTCTAGTTAGAGCTGCTTCTTTAATGACGGAAGTGGATTGTAATGGAGAAAGAATCCCAATGTCACCCTCAGACATCCATATGCATGTGCTCATAAGTTCATGTGAAGTTTCATACACATATATGCAAACACATATGTGAACATGTACATACACACACACCACAACTGCACACACCACAGAGATGTGAAAAGAAGAAAAGGAAGAAAATGCATGTCTATGCACTTCTCATTGAACATATGATTCATGTTTATCTCTTGTATGAATATAAACATTTATTACATTTCTTACTTATATAGTGACTATTCTCTTCTCAAATAAGAAGAAGAGCCTTTCTTTAAATTGTATCCTTTAAATTGTATCTAAAAAAGTTATCTCCCTGGTAGGAAGAGAGACCCATTTAAATGTACAGAAACTAGAAACAATCACATTATTGCTAGTTTTAAAAGATATTCCATTTGAGGGTAACTTAATTACTATTAAAATAGACAATGAATGTTTAAAAATCTAATAGAAACAAATGTGTATATATTTATGATATTTTATCGGGAAATAATGTGAAAAAATTTATTCATATATTAGACAAATAAAATGATATCCAAACTTAGGGCAAGATAAGAAATACAAACACATCATCCTCAAAATTTATATGGTTTTAAAGTGGGTCAGTTCTCCTCATAGTTGGACACATAACTTATATACTGTATGTTAAGAACTTTGTTAGCAGAAAATAAGTAATAATTTTATCTTAAGTGGGTCTGTTTGTGTAAGTATCCTGAGCACTCATTTGATGACAATCAAAGGAAAATCAATGAAAGCCTTAACAATGAGTTAAGATGATTCAAAAATTGTCTCCGATTTTTTTTTTTAATTTTAGGATTAAAAATGGCAAAGGATTGGTGATTTGGTTATAAAAGATATAATCTACTATTCATCCCCAGTTTTACTTCTCTTTTCTTGTGGTGTCATGTCAGTAAGATTACCTATTCTCTGTCTTGTCTGAAAAATCAAGGCATGATAAAACAATAAATCACATTTATACAATGAGACTCTACTGCATCATGTGTTGCATTGCAATGTTTATTCAGACTTTTATCTTACATTTTATAGGTGTGAACAACATAGGCAATCGTGTTGCATTCCTCATTGAAGGAATTGAGAATGTTTTTGTGACCCATGGCTTACTGCAGAAGAGTAATCTTAGAGTGTTTAAAGGATAACCTACTAAATAACATTTCTGGAGAGAGTCTGGATTCTTTAGTTAGATGTTCTGCATTTATCAATTCCTAAAATTATATAAGTGTTTTTTAAACTTGTTTTGAAGTGGTTTTCAAACTGTTTTATTTACAATATATAATTGGGAGGGTGGAAAAATGGTTCAGCAGTTGAAATCTCTTACTGCCCTTGCATAGCAGTTGGGTTCAACTTCCAGGACCCAACTACAGCCATTTGTAACTCAAAGGAGTACAGGATCTTTCACTCCTTTTGGCCTTAATGGTCATTGCATGCAAGTAATAAAATGCCTCTATGCAGAAGAAACATTTATTCACATAAAATAAATGTTATTAAAGTATTAACAGATAAAATAAAACATATTGGGCTATTTATAACTTTAATAAAATTCCCAGAATTTTACAAGGTTCAGTCAACTCAAACTTCACATTGGTGTTAATATGTTTCCATTTATATTTGAAAAATTTTGATTGAAGAAATATATTATAGAAAAATAATATTTCTTTTAACATCTAAGTTACTATTATCAGTTCAAGATAGATTTGGGAGAAAAACTACCTTTTGCTACTTTTCTAATTGACTGATCTTGAGCAATTAACTTAACCTTTCTAAATCTCCTTTTCTCAACTTATAAATATTAATGATAAAACCAGTTTAATGAGCCCATAGAGAAGATCAAAGAAATAACAAAGCAGTTCTCTCATTATCATACTTTGCACAGTGATCATTCAATGCCAGAATGTAGAATGGAATGGAATGTTTCATAGAATTTGCATGCAAATAGATAAGCTTTCTGTTAACATTTCTAAAAAGAAGGTTCAGTGTACTTAAAATTGATATTGTTTCTGTCCTGTTCCCTTATATTATAGTATTAATTTGAATAAGCTCTGAAATTTTGGTTTTTTTTTTTTTCTTGACTAATATCAAGAATATCAAGTTGTCTTCCCTTCTGTATCTAGTAGTATTGGTCCAGATCAATCTAATGCTAACAGCTGCTTATTCCTAAGCCTCTTGTTAACACAAAAAGTGTTCTCTTTCCTGTTATGTCTAGGAATAAAATAAGAGCCATGGTTCTGCTTACATTCAGCGCTAGTCTTCCCTACTTTAAAAAAAAAAAAAAAAAAAAAAAAAAACATTTTAGAAACACCTTCATGTAGCTGCCTACATTAGTAATTATGTTCTGCCAAAAAAGTGCTCTCGTGAATATCTTCCTATAGATTCTGGAAACCTGTCCCCAGTTGGATATGACTAGTAAATAAAAATGCAAGCCGGCAGTAGCTGAGAATGACAGACAGAGGCAGGTTTTTAGAATTTCCCATGCTTCAGCCTGTGAGAGAGGAAGAAGGAAGGCACACCATGTTGGAAGAGTCTGGAGGAAAGGAGAGACACCGTGCCTGAGAAGAGTGCAGAACAGAGGTATATCCACTATGTAAAGAAGCCAGAAGAGCACAGCCCAGAGGGCTTCCCAAGGAGGTCCAGGGCAACCAAGATAGAATATAGAATTTAGTAAGTAATAACGGTGAATTATCAGCAGAAGGTTGATTAACTGCATGGAGTTTGAACAGTGGCTCAGCTATTATGGCATTTAAAGCATATTAAAATATAAAGGTTGTGTGTATCTTTCATTCAGGAACCTAAAGCATTGAGAAAGGTAGTGAACCTGCCACAAGGATTTACTCAAAAAATATTTCAACGACTTCCAACATACATATACTGAGAGACATGTTCCTATGGGAATTATAATTGTGAGATGGGCAGTAAAATTAACTATCCCAAATAATTTCAACAATTTAAATGCTATGTATAGTTATCTGTTTTTGTTTGTTTGTTTGGTTGGTTGATTGGTTTTGTTTTCTTTTTGGCATTTCTTTGGAAATAATGACACCATAGCAGTGTAGACATAATTTGTCCAGTTTCATTTTCCCCCAAACTATTGACAGTTTGATTCTTCTGTTGTAGAACTTATATAATACAGATTTAACTGTAGCTTTAAATTTTTTTATTTGAACCTTAAAACTACAAATTATTGCAATATTTGTGAAGGTAAAGGCTCTTGCCTTCAAATATGACAACCTAAGTTAGATCTTCTTGCAACCCAAACAGGACAAAGAGAGACTGGACACTCCCCAATTGACCCCTGGCTCCTACAATAACAGCATGGAACATATATACCTAATTTTCCCCCTGCCTGCTTCCCTACCCCATCAAATAGATATTTAAACCATAAAAGAAATATTCTTCTCATAACAGCTCAGTATATGCATTGGTATTTCAGTCAAATAGAAACAAAATTTTAATATCATTTTCTGTCTTTGTTTTAATTTTATTTTCATTATGCTTTGTGTTCTGGTGTGAGTGAATATGTACAGGTGAGAGGACAATTTTAGGTTCTAGTCTCCAATTTCCATCTTATTTTAAGTCACAGATTTTGGAGACTGTGTGTCTCAGGCTAGCCAGAGGCCAAGTTTGATCCAACCTCACTATAGGGGTTCTATACTTGATCACAAACTTTAGGAATATATTATAAACTTGAAACATTTCAACTGCTGCCCAGGTGAGCATTTTATACTCTAAAAAGAAGCACTAAAAGAAAAATGTAAAACTAATGTTGTTCCTAATTTTAACATTTTTGATGTTAATTTGCTAGTATGTTGTGAGTGGCAGAGCAAAGCTCTCAACTCATGTTCAAAATTTCCAAAAGAGAGGGAGCCAGAGTTTCATTATCCAGTCTTAGGAATTATCCAAAAGAATCAAAGAATCTTTTTTGAGGCTTGAAAATTTAAATAGTCACGTCCTCACAACCATAGTAACACTGCTGAGTAAAGTTTCACCCAGATCTTTGGAGAATGGTTCAGGTGCTAACTAAAATAGTTACTTGGGCTGAGGTGATGACTAACGGTGTTATACATGTGCCATAAAAATATGAGGACTTCATTTCCAATCCACAGATTAGTATAGTATACATGTATTTTTCACCATGAACTTATTTCACAGGCTGCAAATGATAGGAAATGACTTTCAGTAAAATTCAATTCCACTATTAAACAGTTTACTGAATTAGAATTGAACTGAACATTATGTAGAATTGCATTTATCAAGATTTCTAATGTTCTGCTTAATTTCTTCCATAGAATAGTCTCACAAGAAATCGCTGCAACAAAATAATTGCCTTTGGTAAATGCAAATTTATTCACAGGTTGGTGAAAACAGAGATACTAACTAAGAAGTATATAACTGACTTCTAGTTGCTATCATCATTAAAATAAGTATTTTGAACCAAACTGTCTCTAGGTTCTTCACACTCTACATTCTTGTTTTTACTATGTGAAAATTTTATGTTCTCCAAATTAAATTGAAAAGTACAAGAAGCTAGAAGTCTAATAAATCATTTATGGATATCAGCATATCTACTTTTGATATTTAGAAAATTAAATAAGAAAAAATGTCTCATTTGTGAACTCTTTTGATTTTTAATTATTTCTTTATAATTTTTTACACTCCAAATTTTATTTCACCCCATTCACCCTCTGACTGTTACACATCCCATACCTCCAACCCACCCCCTTTCTCAATGAGGCTGTCCCCATTGCCCACCACTCCCCACCCCCACCTGACCTTTAAACTCCCAGGGAACTCCAGTCTATTGAGGGTTAGGTGCATCACCTTTGATTGAACACAGACCCTGCAGTTCTCTGCTGTGTATGTGTTGGGAGCCTCATATCAGCTGGTATATGCTGCATTTTTGTCGTCCAGTGTTTGAGAGATCTGAGTGTCCAGATTAATTAAGAATGCTGGTCCTCCTACAGGGTCACCCTCCTCTCTAGCTTCTTTCAGCATTTCCCTAATTCAACCACAAGAGTCAGCAGCTTCTGTGCATTGGTTGGGTGCAAATATTTGCATCTCACTCTTTCAGCTGATTGTTGGGTCTCATTGGGAGGGCAGTCAGTATACTATGTCCCTTTTTTGAGAGAGCTCCATAGACTCAGTAATAGTATCAGGCCTAGGGACCTCCCCTTAAGCCAGGTGCCTCTTTGGGCCTGTTACTGGACCTTCCTTTCCTCAGGCACCCTTCCACTTCCATCCCTGTAGTTCTTTCAAACAGGATCTTACACCTGTAATTCCTGGCCTCTTTCCTAGGTTTTCGATTTCCAGGTTTGCTTCCATTTGTGTTTTCTTTATTTTTTTTTCTACTTTCTCTTTTAGCTCCTGGATCTCTTTATTCAATTCCTTCACATGTTTATTAGTATTTTCTGTATTTCTTTCATTGAGTTATTGATAGTCTCCTAAAGGAGTCTATTATCTTCATGGGACAGGATTTTAGGACAGTTCCTGATTTTGAGGTGTGTTGGTGTATCCAGGACTTGCTCTGATGGAAGAACTGTGTTCTGATGATGCCCATGTATATTGGCTTCTGTTGCTTATCATCTTGTGCTTGCCTCTCACTGTCTGTATATTCCTGATGTTTGTTGGTCTGGGTAACTCTGTCTGGAGTCTGCCTCTTTTGTCCCTGGGTTGCCTCAGGTCTCTTAATAAGCCTGTGGCTCTGGCTGTAGCTGACCACCTGTGGGGCCTTTCAACTAGGGTTCTTCAGAGGGTCAGAGAATCTGCTGAACTGTTGCCCTGGCTGCAGTAGATCTGCTGGGAGGCCTTTAGACTGATGGGTTTTCAGTGCAGCAGTCAAGCTGTTTTTCTGTGTGAAGATGATCTCGGGGGGAGGGGCTATGGACTATTATGGTTTCTGTTTTCCTGTGTGCAGAAGAATTTCAGGGAGGCTTTCAGTCTGTCAGGTCACTTGCCTTGCTTGCGTTCAAGCTGTGGTGTCAACTGCTCTGATTGCAGCTGATCCACAACTTCCCTAAGTACAGTGGATTCTCTAGGATGGGTCAGGTTATGGTGTCTTCACAGGAGCAGTTCAGCTAGGAGTCTGCCCCAACAGCTTGAGTACTGTTAATTGAACCCAAGGTAATATAATCAATTCTATCGTACTGCCCTAGCAACAAAAGTAAAAACTTTAGAAATTTTATTTATTTATTTATTTCATAAAGCTAGCTTGTAAACATCTTCTCTGTGGTTTGTGAATTCAGTCTCCTATTAGGAGATTCCAGTAAGAAAAGATGTGTCAATAAAATAGCCAATAGAGTTGAAGAGAGGAATGTCAATGCATAGAAAGTAAATGTAAAAAAGAGTTTCTTCTAAACATGTTGGTAACAGAATTTAAAATTGTTGTATTTTTTTAGAAGTTGCTTCTAGATTTAGATAAAAATCACTTCCCCTATTCTATAAAAAGAATTATTTCTGGGATAAAGTGAATAAAACACTTTTCTATTTTTTCTTTTTAATTTGTTCACTTGATTTTGAGCATTGAAGTAATTACAATGTTTAAATTGCATCAGGTTGAAGTATTTACCACTTGGATTATTCATTTGAATATAGAGGTTTTGCCTTTATTTCTACTTAACAGAAATCTCTCTCTGTCTTATCTTCCAACATGGTTTTTCTACATTTAGATGACACCTTGAATGTTTTGCGTTGTTTCATTTTTGTGAAAATATGGGTATTTTTTATAGTAAACTCGAAGTGTGATGTGTAGATACATATAAAGAAGAGTTACCTGATTTATTCTGTTACCTTGCTTGAAAGGACTGAAAAGATCCCACTAAAATAGACCATTAAGTAAAATAGAGCTCACTCTCAGTATTTTCTGGAAGAATGGTGGGACTCTGCCAAACTTCTGTAAAGTCAAACTTATAATTACCACTCACAAATGGTGAATTTATAGCACTTAAAGTCAGTAAGCCATTTCAAACTTAAATACATCATTGTAGTTCCTTGACATTGAGTATCATAGTCGACTACTTAAAAACACCATGCACAGTTTAAAGCAGGATGTGTCACCTCAGCACTTTATATTGATTGAACAAAATTTCCCTAACTGGAAGTTGAAGCATTTCATCAGGCAGATTGTTCGTACCATGCAGGTTCAATAGACTCACCTGGGTCGCTAATGATAACAGAGTGGCATTCCACCAGAGGCTTTCTGATGGGGATAATAAATGGAGAGTGCTCATCAGCTTGAAAGCTGCTTTCTGAGAATAAGAAGGGCTTTATTAAGGAGAAAAATTGGTCATGAACAATCACAATGCTTAGAGTACAGAAGTATCATAGAATAGTTGAGGAAAGACAATATGATTAAATGGGAGAGAGGAAACATTCCACAGTTTCCGTTCAGAACAGGGTTTATAACAGAGCTCAATCCACACAATGGTTTTATCCCAAGAGACTATGCTGTGTTTCAATATATAAGGAGACATTTATAAGTAAAGAATCTTTAAAAATATCTTCCATTGTATTTTAAAGAATAATTTCTAATGAACATTATTTATAGGTTTCTGATTAAATGGCTCCTTCTCTCTCTGTCTCTGTCTGTCTCTCTGTCTCTGCCTCTGTCTTTGTCTCTATCTCTCTCTATACACACACAAACACATATATACATATATATGTATAATATGTATATATGTATAATATTGAAGGTCAGTTAAAACAATGAAAAGAAATAAAATGTAAAAACCAAACCAAACAAGCAAACACAGAACCAAACAAAAGTATCATCATTTGTTTACTGCATTCTCAGTGTCCTATGTATGTACAAATATCCATAAATGCATTAAAAGTCAAATCTACAGACACGAAAATTAGAATCATTACTGAGGTATATATTTTATATTTTATTGAGACTATTTGAACAGTCTGGTTAGAGATAATAACATGGTAATTTAGGATTCACTAGTGCAATTCTTATGGTTGCATTTCTCTACCTTTCACTGACATTCATATCAGCACTCTGCCCTCTTTTAACTTTTTGAATCATACTCTCCAGTTCAACTCCTTCCATCCAATCCATTCTCTGGTGAGTAGGTTAAAATATTATAATCTGTAAGGTTGACAGTTCTTACTGAAAACCTTTCAAAGTGTTTCTTTGGAAGCCAAATTACTCCTGAATCTTTCATTATCTTCAGTTATAATTTTTTTTGTATACCATATTGTTTCACTCACGTTTTCTCTTTAAGTCCTCTAATACAATAATAATAATGATAATAATAATGGTATTATTAATAATGATATTAATTGTGTGATATATAAATATATTGATTATATATTATTATTAACAACTATCATCATCATCTCTGGAATTTTTTGCATGCATTTTCCTGAAACCTGATATTAGCTAGCCCTATCTCAGTGTCATGTCAGCTTTCTGGACTTCATATGATTACCTGCCTGTGAGAGAAGTATTTAACAATTTTTTATAACATTTGTAGTAATTAGTTATTAGGTACATGTTCTTTGAACTATTGTGGTGCAGAATAATAATTCATGTAGTAACAGTTGTCTCAAACTTTAGTTCATATTGTACATAAAAGAAAATCACTTGAAGTTGTTGCATATATCAGTACAGTTCATTTTGATTATACTTACACTTTCATCTCTCTGCCAACTCCTTCCTTGTCCTCTATTACACTCCCTCTTTTAAATTCATTTTTATTACATCAATAATAACTATTATTATATTATATAAAATTTATTATAGAAGCATATACATAGACATGAAACTTCCTGAGTTCAATTATTTTTTTATACGAATATGAGTGCAGGACTCACCACTTCAGTACTGGCAACATTTGAGGATGCTTATTGCTGCAAAAACTAAATTACCCTTCCTCACAAGCCAATGATTACCAATACCTTCTCAGCTAGGTGAGAAACCTCATGAGTCCTTTTCTCATACCAGCTAGGAAGTTGACAGTGGTCTTATACAGGTCTTATTCAGGCAACTACTGAATGTTGAAGGTTTATAGATACTACAATTGCAATTCAATCATGTACATAATTCTATATAACTCATATCCATATTTCTATACCTTTGTATACAATGTTCCCCAAGGCTGAAAATGTCACACAACTTTAGTCGCAGACTTAGAGAAGGCAATCTGTGCAGACATAGAATCTTGCACTCTGTTATTGTTGGTTGTCATAGTACCAAAAGTTGCAATTCATGTTATAGAGGTAAAAAGACACCAACACTTCTACTCTGGCCTAAATTATGTGAAAAGATGTAGAAACCAACCTGTTATAATATGCATGATAGTAAACTAGTAACATTGCTGTCTTTGGAGCAATAAATAATTGCATATTTAGAATTAAGTTCCCTTTAATAATTGCATAGTACTGTAAACCCAGCCAAGAACCCATGACTGCTGAGGTCATAGACCTTAGAGAAGAACTTTCTGTTACTATTTGATAAATGACATAGTATCCCACTACTTTCAAAGTTATTATGTTTTTACTAATTCATTGTGTGGTTCTCAATCCTCATTAAACTAACTTAACATTGTGTTAGACCGAGACTATGAAAGAGAAACACAACTAAACAAATTGAAGAAATCAGATACTATGGAAAGAATGTATTAGTGAATCTAAGCTCATCATTCCTTCTATCAGGGAAATTTCAAAATGAAGAGATTCAATGACTTTTTATCTTGTCCTTAATTCTAGTGCAATATTCAGGAACAATCAAAGCAGATCTTTAAAAGACTCATAAATAAATTTATGAACTATAAGTGTATAAGATAAAAAGATAATTCATGATGCTGTTGGTAGTAAGTTTAGCTCAATTTCTTAGATTGGCTCTTACAAATTAATTCTAATCCATAAACACTGAGCAACTTAATTGTTTATTTTGCTACAATTTGAAACTATCTCTAACCTCAAGCTGTACTGTAAGGTAATAGTGATAAAGACCACATAGTATTGGTACAAAGACAGACAGGTTGATCAATAAAATAGAATCGAAGACCCAGAAATAAACCAACTATGGACACTTGATCTTTGGCAAAGAAGCCAAAACCATACAGTGAAAAAAGGAAACATTGTTAGCAAATGGTGCTGGTCTAACTGGCTCTCTATATGTAGAAAAATGAGAATAGATCCATATTTATCACCTTGCACAAAGCTCAAGTCCAAGTAGATAAAGGACCTCAATATAAACGAGATATACTAAATATAATAGAAAAGAAAGTGGGTGAAAAACCTCAAACTCATTGGCACAGGGGGAATTTCCTAAAAAGAACACCAATGGTTGAGGCTCCAAGAGCAAGAATTGATAAATGAGACCTGATGAAATTGAAAACCTTCTGATGTGTTTATAAAATGATAAACAAATATAGAATAAGTTCTGTGGGTGTGTGGTGAGATATGGAAGTAAGGGATGTCTCAGTGGGCCCATGCCAAGGCATCCAAGCCACAGTATGGTATAGTATAGAGTTTATTCAGAGCATGGGGAAAGGAGTTAGGAGGGTAGTAGAGGCAGAGAGAGGCAGAGAGAGAGAGAGAAAGAGAGAGAGAGAGAAGAGGAGAGGAGAGGAGAGGAGAGGAGAGGAGAGGAGAGGAGAAGAGAAGAGAAGAGAAGAGAAGAGAAGAGAAGAGAAGAGAAGAGAAGAGAAGAGAAGAGAAGAGAAGAGAAGAGAAAAGAGAAATAGAGGAGTAGAGGCTGGCCATGAGAGATGAGGAAGGGAAGGGGGAAGGGGGAACGGGGAACGGGGAAGGGGTGAGGGGACAAGGAGAAGCAAGAGCAAGAGAGTAAGAGAGAGCAAGAGAGAAAGGAGGGGGCAAAAGCCCCTTTTATAGTGGGCCAGGCCTACCTGACTGTTGCCAGGTAACTGTGGGGAGGAGCATTCCTAGCATTTTCTAGGTAACTGGGTGTTGAGTTTAGACAGCATGCTAACATTCCACCATTTTGGTTTAATTTAAAAAGAAAAATTAGGAAGAGGTGATGGCAAAGCAGGAATAGGGTTGTTATGATATCTGTCTACTTCTTGCCGGCATTGAGGGTGATGTGTCTCTATGGAACCTGGAAGAATAGGTATGGGGGATGTTCGTCTGGTTTTAGGAGAGTTGGCTGTTTCCTGCTGTCCAGGGACTGTGGAGCCATCTGAAGATAGGTCAGAAGGATAAGGTCCAAGTAGAAGCATCTGTGTGTGTGACAGGAAATGGGGTATCTGGAGGTTGCTTTTCTAGAGCGGTTCTGGATGTGCCTGGACTTGACAAGATGTAGGAAATAAGATTAAGCACATTTTGTAGAAAGAAAAAAAATTCTTAAATGTACATTTGAGACCCAGTGTATATATGCCCAAGAGTGGTATAGCTGACTCTTCAGGTAGAACTATTTCCAATTTTCTGACAAACTGCCAGATTAATTTCCAGAGTGGTAATTCCAGTTTTCAACCCCACAATCAATGGATGAGTGCTCCTCTTTCTCCACATCCTCAATAGCATGTGGTGTTCCTTGAGTTTTTGATCTTAGCCATTCTGATTGGTATAAGGTAGAATCTCAGGGTTGCTTTGACTTGCATTTCCTTCTGTATCTCAAATGTACCAGAGAACTGGGAGGTGATAAGACTATTAGTATTCAATGAGGTGACCTTAGCCAAAATGCCCAACAATGGTGAGTGTGGAAACTCAAAGAGTCTACATCCATTAAATGGACAGTGCTTCAAAGGGTGGAAATGGTTTACTAGCCCACAGTCAAAATTTCTGATCCGGAATTGCAGGGACAAACATAAAGAAGAGACACAAGGCAGAATCCAAACATTGCTGTCCTCTCAGAGGCCCTACCAGCAGCTGACTGAGACAAATGCAGATATTTACACCCAACCATTGGTCTGAAGATGGAGTGCCCTGTGGTTGAATTAGGCAAAGGACTGAAGAAGCTGAAGGGGAGAAAAGGAAGACCAGCATGCTCAATTAGTCCGGACCCCAGGGGTCTCCCAGACTCTGAGCCACCAATCAGGAGCTGGTAGGAGGCCCATGGTACATATATAACAGAGGACTGTCTGATCTGTCTTCAGTGGAAGATATGCCTAATTCTCTAGAGACTTGAAACCCCAGGGAACAGGGAGTCCTGTTGGGGTGGAGCATCCTCTCAGACACAAGTGGGAGTATGAGTGGGATGAGGAATATGAGAAGTGGGACCAGCGGGGGGGGGGGGCAATGGCTGGAATGTTAATAAATAAATAAATGATAAATAATAATAGTAATTAATAGTAATTAATAATAATATAATGACCAAAACCAGAGAAAAACTTTTAATAATTCAAATGTATAATTAGTATTCTAGTTTTATTTATTATTGTGATGAACATTTATGAAAAGCAGTTTGAAGGGGGAAGGGTTGATTTCCCAATAAAAATTGTAGTATAGGTGTAGAAAATCAAGGAAGGAACCCAAGATAGGAAAACCTGAAACAGAAACCAAGGCAAAAATCATACACAAATGCTCCTTACTTTTTTTCCATGGAGTAGTCCCATCTCCTCAGGTACAGTGTTGCTACAGTGGAAGGAACCTCCTATATCAAATAGCAATTAATAAAATATCCCAGAGATATATTCACAGGCCAATCTAATTGACATAACTTTTCAGTGGTGGTTTCCTCTTCCCTGGTATAATTAAATTGACAACTGACGCTAACAATGGCATTCAATATGTGTCAATTTTGATGTACAAACACACCACTTTAAACACTCACCTTTCTTTTCTTTCTTGTTCCCAATATCATATGTTAACATTACAAGATGAAACACAGTCCTACTTTGAAAAATCCTCTGGAATTTCAAAACTTCAAAAACTTAAAGCCTAACTTCCCTTAAAATCTGTAAAATCCACAATTAAATAACTTTTTAAATCCAAGACAGAATGTCCAGCTTACAATCATGATAATAAAAAAGCAAAAACAAAGTCCAACAGTATAAATGTCTCAATGTCCAATGTCTACAACTCACAAACTTCACAGGACCAAAAAGGCTCAGACAGTTCTAATTTTGAGACGTTGCCATTCACAACATTCACAACTTACATGGTAGGCTCAAGGCATCTCCACTTCATAGCTCCTACATTGTTAGTGGTAGCCTCATGGTAATAGCATTTTCAAAATAAAGGAAGGTCCACTGCAAGTGCAGCTGTAACTTAACCAGTGGTTTCTACTAAATTTTACAGTGGAGAACTTCAGTGCTCTCTAAAACTTCTTAGCTTCAAAATCATCACCCTTTTGGAAACTTTTACTCTATAAGAGTAACAATAAGCCATGGATATTTAATTCAAAATATCACATAAATCTTCCTTATGGATTTTTCAAGGACTCTCCATCTTCACTCTAAAATTTCATAAGCCTCCATCATTTAAATTATTCTCAGGAATTTTGTCTTCTATGATCTGACAGGAAAAGCCATTAAATTCTGGGTACTCAGTAGTTATTTTTATATAATTAATCTATTTACAAATAGGTAGAGATTCTGAAACATACAGTCATATTATATGTATATACAAACATATAATGTATTTATAGCTATACAAATTAATTTGAATAGTCCATTTATTCATAATGTATATCCCAATAACATATGTGTATGTATTAAGAGAGAGAAGTTGATATGATTTATGTGTATATATTCAGAAATATATAATCTACTGCTGCTTCTCTATATTTTAATAACACTGACCTATGAAGGCAATTGAAATTATCTTTGAAATAATTTTCTTAAAGAGAAAAGAGTACAATTATATGTATACAGATAATACATAAATATTCAACCATAAATTTATAATTAAATATTTATACATATATTCCTGTGTTTTCTTAAAATTTAAAAATAAGTTCAAATAAGTACTTCTGAAAAATCCTTCTCCAAAAGAGGTAAAATATTCCATCCAAAATTTTTTGATTCAATAAGCTAACAAGCAATAGGATTTTCTGGGCATGTTGCCAAATATGTATGATAATGCTGATTTGAAACATGAAGCCCTCTTGTGGAAAGTCAGCTATATTTGCACATATATTTCCCAAAGCTTTAAGAGAGAAAAATCCCCTAAACATATCTCTTACTGCACCATTAAATACTGCAAAACCATTAGGGCAAATCATCACTCAAGCTGTGGCTTGCTTTGTGTGGCTTTGGTTTTAGGTTATATTTAGAGACACTTGGAGAAAACAATTGCCAAAATTTTAATGACTGATTAAATTCCTACCAAGTAGAAAGTGTTTAAGTAAAAACAATGTATAAAGAGTTATAAAATCAAAGAGAATGATATAGAATCAAACTGACAACTGGAAACCATTTCATCTGTGTTTGTTGGAATTATTCCTACCCTGAAATGCTTTCACTGAAAAAAAAAAATGTATTTTTACTTTTTTAGTCCTTTGAGCAAAATAAGCTAAAAAGGGCAGTTAAATTAAATATGACTTCATGTTTGAAGAATGATGAACAATAGCATTTTGCAAAACAAGATGAATATTTGACTTTTTAATTTATCAATTGAGTGTACTTATTTTGAATAAGCAAATCCCTCTAAACTTTGATTATAATACTCATCCTATTCTTCATAGCAGAGAGTTTTTATAAAGAAGATTACATACTATAATCAACCATAGAAATGAAATACAGTAATCAAAAACCAATCTTTCCTTTACAGGAACTTGGACATAAGATATATGCACATTTCTTTTTGGCTTGTGGTTTATTTGACCTATATATATGGTTATTTGATCATTATCTGCTTGTGTTATACTGAAAGTCCTGTATAATATTGCCCCACTGAGTGGCTCTATTTTAATGTATCATTATTTTTAAAAGCATGATAAGTTTTACCAAATATTAAAAGGTAAAAAGTTATAAAACCTACTCACAGAAAAAATTCAATTATCATTAGTAGAAATCTACTTGGATAATGATAATATCCTATATATGAATGATGTTTAAATGAATACTTTTTTCTAACAAGAGTGAAATATTTTGCAGAGCACTTGTCCAACTTTTCTCTTAGACAAATTGTTTAGAATATAATTAGAGAGAAAACAATTTTAGAAAGAGTTACAGGTTCCATGTATTCTCAAAATATAGTTATTGTATCTTTTTTTCCACTTTATCAGTGCTGAGGTTGAATCTTTGGAAGACAAAAGGTACAACTTTCATGTGCTAATCAACTCATGCATTGATTGACTAATTAGTCAAAGTCATTGTTACAGTACCCTAACCTAGTTAATAACCTAGTTTAATAACCTAGTTATTAAAGCAAATCCTGTCTGACAACTTGGTTTCTACCATGGGATTCATTCTATTTACCACTAAGAGAAAAGTTTTTTACCATATTCATGTTTTGTGATTTGAATGTTCTTTCCTTTATTTCCAATAGAATAGCATGTCTGTGATATAACTTCGGTTAACTCATATGTTAGAAATACATATCCACTATGAAAATTTAGATTATTACATGTATTGTGATAATATCTAACAAAGAGAAGGCTATCTCATAACAAACTTACCTTAAGTCCAAGCACAACAGTCTTTCATTCTGAAGCAAATAAATAAACTACAATTACACTAAGAAATTGTTTCTAGAGGCTACATTTTACAAATGTTTCTTGAAATAATTTTCCTGATAAATAAAACAAATATTACAATGTTGTTGAAGAAAAATTTTTGATATGTAGATATTTGAGGGTATATAAATGCAACTGTGGACCTAATTCATTTGTAACTATTTTTTAATAGAAGATACAAAATTGTCATGGTGAAAATATAGCCACAGTTTTTTTGTTGCTAATATTAGAAATCATATTGAAGTGATGTTTAACTAAGAGTCATTTAGCCCATATACGCTCTGGCAATTCTCAATGGTTCTTGTTTTCAAACTGGATAGTACAGTTAGCTTCTGAATCGATGATACAAAATTAGATTTTTCAATCAATCCTGATGCTTACTTATTATCCTATGTTTAGAACTGACAATATTAATATTGATAAAATTACTGAAAGAATTGTATCTACAAATTTATGTCAGTAGTTTTACACATGGTCTCACTTAAAGCTTCAGCACCAATAAAATATTTGTCCTGGAATGATGTATATTCTTAATAGTGTATTAATGTAATTAACCATTTCCCCTCAGTGATAAGTAAATTATTTAGTTAAGTTCAAAGCATTTATTCCAAGGTTGTTCTATTTTCCGATTAATACTAGAGAGTACAAAGAGTTTGTTAGTGTCTTCAAATCTATAAAGTTAGTCTAAAATTAATCTTGATTTTTGTTCTTTTTGCATGTGTATTTGCATAGTTGTGTTTTTTTCAGAAGCTATTCACATGTGCAGATATATGTGTATGCATGTTAGTCATTTTGATTGAGTGCATTCCTAGGTCACATATCACTTTATTTATTGAGGCAGGGTCTCTGGCTAAACTTAAAGTTGTCAAATTACTGTAGTCTAATTAGTTTGCCTTGTTGCAGTCTCCAACACATTGAGTTTTAAGGCAGGGTTTTATACAGTTAGCCAACTCCCTAATCTTTCTGTGCAGTGGTTTGAATGAGAATGGCTCCAGAGCTTCAAAGATTGAATAAATAGACATGTAGTAGTTACACAGATTGAAAGGATTAGGTGATATGGTGTTGTTGGAGTAAGTTGGCAATGAGGCTGGACTGTGAGGCCTCAAAATCAACATATCAAGCCATAATCATTCTCTTCCTGATGCCTATGGTTTAGGCTGTAGAATTCAGCTCCTTCCCCAGCACCATTTCTGTCTCCATGATGACATTCTCCTTACCATAATGACAATGAACTAAACCTCAGAAACTATAAGCAAACTCCAGCTGAATTGTTTTCTGTATAAGAGTTGCAGTGGTCATAGTATCTCTTCATAGCAATAAAACACTGAATAAGACATCCTAATTTAATCCTTTTGCTGAGTCTGTAACAGTAAATAAAAGGGATACTTTCTTTAATATCAGTAAAGTTAGATCTGTGTTCATAAATATTTTTGGTTGAAGGACATTAGAATATTCTTATTTCCTACCTATTCTGAATGGAATCAAAATGAAAATGTTCCAATTTTTTATGGAACAGCATTTCAGTTCTTTAGAACATATACTAAGGAGTAATATATCATCCTGGATTGTATTTTATATTTATTTTTTTAGCTGTTAGAAATCTCTTTACACTGATTTCCTGAGTGAATGGACCAGTTTACAATCCCACCAACAGTAAATGAGTATTCCCCCCTTTCCACTCACCATCCAGCAATTGATGTTCTGTTGTTGTTGTTAACCTTTAGCACCCAAGTGATATAAGAGGAAATCTCAAAGTTGTTTTTATTGCATTTCTCTAATTTCTAGGAGTTAAGCATGTTTTTGAGATAATTCTTAGTCACTGTCTTTTTCTGTTTGAGATGTACTGCTTTTTTTTAATTCATAGAAAAGATAGCCAAAATGTCAAGAGTGGGGAGATGGAACCTGAAGAGACCACCTCCAGATAGGACCCCCAGTGGAGGGATGGGACCAACCTCCTACCTTCAATTATTTTTGTCAAGAATTGTTCGTGTCTAAAGGAAATTCCAAAAGAAAATTAAGCACAGACTGATAGAAAGGCCATCTAGCGACTGGTCCAACTTGGATCCATTCTGTGGGCAGGCACCAAACCCTGATACTATTACTGATGAAATGTTGTGCTTATAGTTTTGAGTCTAGCATGGCTTTTTTTTTTTTTTTTTTGGAGAGACTCTACAGCAACTGACTAAGACAGGTGCAAATACTTATAGCCAACTATTGTACTGAGGTCAGAGACCCTCCCTATGGAAGAGTTAGGAGAAGGATTGAAGGATTGTTTCAGTTCTTTAAGAAAGCGACTGAGCAAAAAATGGAATAACACCACTAAGCATCTTTCCTTTATGCCTCTATTTCAGTTCCTGTCCCCCAGGTTCCTGCCTTGAGCTCCTACTCTACTTCCTTCCACCATGGATTCTGACCTATAATATGTAATAAACTATTTTTCTCAAATAAATAAATAAATAAATAAATAAATAAATAAATAAATATTAATGGTATTAAGTAAATTAATAATGAATGACAATGCACAGAATATTCTATTCATTACTTTTAAGATAAATATGACACAATCAAAAGTTATAAAGTTCAATAGCATTTTCAAAATTCAAGCAATATTTTTATATATCCAATGTACAAAATTATATTATTCTAATAATGTTAGAGACTATACAGGAAATAATGTTATGTATATTGTACTCTTATGCAACAATAAAATGTATCTTTGGAAAAAATACAATGAATTCTTTTCTAAAGTAACTAAAGAAAGATCCCTCTTGTAATAATAAATTTCATTCTACTTTAAATTCCCACTTTTAAATAATATTTGCTTGCAAGACTGTTATAAACATTAAAATCCTTGGTATATACTCTTGTAATTTTAAGTAATTTATGTATTGAGATATACTACATATAGATTTATAACAAAACAAAAATTATTGGTTATGTTTTCCTTACTGAATAAAATTAGAAATTTACATACTCATAAGGGAACTTCACTAGATACTTTGCAAAACACCAACTCTTCAATTTTTTCTTATATCACGTTCAATTGTGTTTTGCCATTTTAACAGTGAAAAGCGGAAAGAATCAAAACAAAGGTGAAACTATAATGAACTAGTCATTTTAAAGGACCTCCACTAAAAACAGGAAATTTCTTGTATTTATGTTACAGCATTCGAAATGTATTTCTCATCTCAAATCACATGTTTGATGATCAGCAAGCAATCGTAAACATACATATTCCTATAGCATTTTTACAGTTCTTGAAATAGTTGTAAGAAAAGTGTATCTGTTTGAGCATAATAATCTGTATTCACTTAAATACAGCAATTTAAGATTATTTATTGCCAACAAAATAAATATTTCTGAATATCTTAGAAAATAAATTTGATCAATTCTTGTCAAATAAGTGATAGATTTTACTAGCTAGCAAAATCAAATCAATCATTTATATAATCTCTCTGTACATTTTTTGTCACAGTATATAAATTATAATGTACTGAACACATAGAATAATATACAATCTCCTTAGAAATCCTATACCTAGTATAACTTATTTAGTTTTAAAATTATTTCACACGTGTCTATTTATATTTATAAACACACACACATATATATACATATATTTGTATATAGAATACACACACACACACACACACACACACACACACACATATATATAATTTGTTCACAGTGTACAAGGTTGTTACTCAAAAAGGCCAGAAGCAAGTGTTGTATCTTTAGGAACTGAAATTAAAAGTAAGAGTAAGCTTAAGAGTGCTAGGAAAACAGGCTCTCTTCTAGAGCAAGAAGGACTCTTAATAACTGAGTAGTCTCTTCAGTCCTCCATTTGATTATTATTCTCTTGAAAGTGGTGAATATTAAATGACATAACTTGCCATTTTACTTTCATTGTTGTTATTATTTTAGTTGTATTTATGAAGGTATTTTTAAAATTATTTTTCTGCCCATCAAGTGTTTTAGAATAGAACACAAAATAGAGCTACACAAATTTCTACTAACTAGCTTTGTTTATTGTTTTAAAATGTGCTTGTGTGTAAATTCATCATTTAAAAGGAACAATTGCTTAATTAATAAATTTAATTGAGATACCTTCTGGTTTTCATTTCCCTGAAGTAACGAAAATCTTTTCTTCATAACACACAATGCTAAGTGATTTTTCAAATCATATTAAATATAATTTTACTCTTTAAATAAAGATTAGCATACTGTTCTTGAAATTTGATCCAGAACGACATTATTATAGTTTCATTAGTGAAAAGTTGATCTTCCCTTTACCTCTGTCTACTTCAAATTTAATTTGTAAAATTTCATTGACAATTAATGATACTGAGCTCTTGAATGTTTTTTTTTCACCTATTCCAGGAACAAAACTCATGGGTGCACAATTATCTCACATAAAATACTAATCATATATAACAAGTCATTTTAATTTCATATAAAATTATAGATACAAATTTATCCAAAAACTTCATCACATAGAATTTCCTTTTAAAATGTTGTGCCAGGTACATTTTTACAATTAGTTATATTTAATATTTCCATCATTAATAATAACACTTTATATTTAACTGTATGAACTAATAATAGACTTTATGTAGTCAGGTCCTTTGCCAGAGTATAACTTGATGCCTTCTAGCCTGATACTTAGTAAAGTTTCTGTTGTTCTTTGAAATTTCATGAGCCAGACATTCACAGCCCACATATTTATCAGCCTTATAATTTGAACTACCAGTAAAAGGGTTTATTAAACTCTATTTATAGCTTATATGGCTCTAGTTATCACTCTAAACTTTTTCACATTCTTCTTACAAATGAGGTTCAAAGGACTAAATAACACAGAAGCAGAGCAAAGAACCCAAATCTCCATATCATTTTTTATCATGATTACTTTTTCTATTGCTGTGATGTAATACTTGAGAAAACAACTAAAGAGAGTCATCCTTTATGTTGACTATTGGAAAGATTTTCTTCCAGGACATAGTTAGAAGTCATTAGAGTATTTATGCACAGCTGCTTCTGTGGTATTTCTTCTCTTTGAGTTCATTCTTTTTCTTTATCTCTTTGTGCAACCAGCCAACATTGTCAGTGTCTTTATTTTTCCAAAAAAAAAAAAAAATTCACTAATTTGATAGAGTCTAATTTGAGGATAATTTGAATTATCTAATGCAAGTGCCTTTAATTACTTCATGCTATAATTTTGAGTGTTCACCCTACTATTACAAGAAATTTTGAGAATCTGTAGATTTTTCTAATTTAGGAAGTAAAAGCCACATACCACCAATCTCATGAAATAAATTAATACTTACAATTCTGTTTCTCTACATATATTCATGATACCAAAGAATATTAATAGGTTACAACAAAATACATAATGCATTATCATATTCAGTTGAATACTGCTTAGTAGTGTCATGAAATGAACAAAATCTATGCTCCTGGACTGAAGAATGGATAAAGTATATGTGGTGCATACAGACAATGGAGTGTTATTCAATTATAGCAAGAATGAGTTAGTGTCACTTATAATATACATTTATAGATAACACTAGGTACTGCTACATTAAATAAAATAAGCCAGGCATAAATAATCTCACTCAGATTTAGAAAATGAACTAGTTTATTATCAATAAAATGAGAGTAAATCTTAAACTCTAGAAACTAGGGCAAGGAAGTTGAATAGGCATTATATTGTAGGCATATTGTTTTTCATCTTAGAGAGAGAGAGAAAGAGAGACAGATATATATATATATAGAGAGAGAGAGAGAGAGAGACAGAGAGAGAGAGAGAGGGAGAGAGAGAGAGAGACTGCATATAAGGTAGATTAATTCCTTAGTATATGTGAATATCTCATCATACTTCTATCATCATTGATTGATTCAGCCCAGTACAGAGAAAATTCAGAGATGATATAGTAGATCCCAATACCAACTTTTTGAATAATATTTTTGAAACAAATCAGAATATTTCACTTAATATTACACATTTAGAAGATATTACAACCTATCCAAGACCAAGAACAGGCACCTTTTGGGTGTATACCCAGGAGAAGTATAGATGGGTTGAGAAAGGGAGAGGGTGATGGAGGGACTTGTGTGGTGGAGACTAGGAGGGGATGAGCAACAATAAAGATATCAAATAAATAAATTGATTAATTAATGAAGAGACCCAAAGGACAAGGCAAATATGTCCTTTCTCACACATTTTACCATATTGTATGGGAATTACTTTACAACTTCTTACTAAAAGAAACTTAAACATGTTATTTTAAAGGAATATTAAATAAAACATTATTTGTTTATAGATGCCATGATAACCTGTATAGCCAATAGGAAGGAAACTTTCAATACATAAAGTGTATTTATAAGGTCAATATTCTCTGTATTTGTTGTTGTATTTTGTTAAAAAAAATGTATTTGTTGATACAAATACATTTGAAATGAAAAATTCAAGCACATTGCCAATGAGTTTACAAAGGAAATCACAAATATCTGGAAATGGGCTTCAGAAGTAAGTGGGTAAATATTTATCTGCATATATTAATGGAGAGTTGTTTCATGGACAGCAATCATCCATACACTAAAAATATCAGCTAAACTAAGCTTATCTTTAGAGTTGTTAGTGATGGTAAAACAAGGAAGGTGTATGTAGGATAATGAAACTAGATCTTTATCTATCACCGTGTATAAAACTGAACTGAAAATAGATTAAGGGCCTAATCATAATGTCTGATGAGCTGAATATGATAAAAGAGAAAGTACAAACTATGCTTGAACTTATAGATACAGATAAAAGCTTTCTAAGAGAACCATGTTATCTTAGGCAGTAAGACTCATGATAAATGGAGCATCATGAAACTAAGTTGTTTCTGTACAGCAAAGGACACAATCATGCAAGTAAAGGGGAAGCTTATAGAATGTTAAAAATCAAACAAACACTTTACCAACTATACATCTGGCAAATGCCTAGTAACTAGAATATGCAAAAAATTTTAATTAATAATAATTGATAATAATAAATATTAGCAAACATTAGAACTACTAAAAATACAGCATAGAACTATAGATATACATATACATCACATATACATACACATATACATACAGTTGAACACCATTAGCAAAGAGAGAAATGCAAATTAAAATTAATTTTGAAATTTTCTACCTATTTCTGAACAGTTGATTTAAAAATGTCAAAAATTGTGGGCACTGACTACTTTCTAGACATTCTGAGTTTAATTCCCAGCAACCATATAGATCTGATGCCCTTTTCTGGTGTGACTGAAGACAGCTACAGTGTACTCATTTAACCCATCTCAATTTTTTTCACCCAGAATTATTCTTCTCTAAAGAAAATGCAGGTACAAAACATGGAGCAGAGACTGAAGGAAAGTGCATCCAGAGACCACATTACCTAGGGATCCAGTCCATGTGCAGATATCAAATCCCCACACTAATGCTGATGCCAAGAAGTTGTAGCTGACAGGAGTCTGATATGGCTGTCCTCTGAGAGGCCCTGCCAGCACCTGACTAATACAGATGCAGATATTCACAGCCAATCATCTGACTGAGTCTTGGACCCCAGTGGAAGATCTAGGGGAAGAACTGAAGAAGCTGAATGGGATTGCAACCCAATAGAAAGAACAATATCAACTAACTGGACACCCAGAACTCCCAGAGACTAAACCACCAACCAAAGAGTACACATAGAGGGATCCATGGCTCCAGCTACATAAGTAGCAGAGGATGGCCTGATCTGGCATCAATGGGAGGGAAGGGCCTTGTTCCTGTGGAGGCTTGATGCCCCAGTGTAGAGGGATGATAGAGGAGTGAGGCAGGAATGGATGAGTGGGTGGAGGAGTACCCTCATAGAGTCAAAAGGAGGGGGCATGGGATGGGATTTTTGCATAGGTGAAATCAGGAATGAAGATATCATTTGAATTGTAAACAAATGAAATGATTAATAATAAATAAATAAATACATTAAATAAATCTTTTTTAAAAATGTCAAAAAATTATGGCTCTTGGTTACTCCAGCAAAACTTGTGGTAAGATCCTGTTGCTGAATTATGCATGGTTTTATATTAAATAGGAAAATACAGCTAGAATTGACATGGAGACTTCATTCCAACTGTCTGATTTTTATAATGATGGAATGTGCAATGTATTCTACAGTAGAAGAAAAGTAATCATTATCTTATCTACTCATGAACTGCTGGCCTGGTAAGATATGCTAGTGTTCATACATAACATAAATGACTTGGGAATATCCCACCAATTTCTGATTTCATTTCTTACCTGTTCCATAAGACATAGTTCATATCTAGCAACAATATTGGGGGAAAAAGTCTAAAACTAAGTATCTTTCCAATCTGATCAGAGAATCTATTTGCAACAGATGGTAATTAAAACAGAGGCCCACCTTCAGTGAGGTTTCATCTAGCAACTGATGGAAACAGATGCCGAAAGCCACAGCCAAACGTGAGACAAAGCTCAGGGAATCCTGAATTGTAGGATCCAGCAGAGTCAAGGACACCACAAGAAAACCCACCAAATCAACAAATCCGGACTCACAAGGAATCATTGGTACTAAACTGACAACCAGGAAGCCTGCATGGGTCTAACCTAGGCCCTCTGCATATATGTTATAGTTGTGTAGTTTAACATTTTTTTTTGTGGTACTTCTAACCAAGAGGCTGAACTGTTTCTTATGCTTTTAACTGTTTTTAGGACCCTTGTCCTCCTACTGGTTTGCTTCTTCCAGTCTTAATATGAAAGAGATGCCTACCCTTATTGCATTTTGATATGCCATGTTAGGCTTATAGGGAAGCTTACTCTTTTCTGAAGGGAAACACAGGAGAAGTAGGTGGAAAGGAGGGGAGGGCTAGTCCTGGAAATAGGGAGAGGGAGGGAGGTGAAACTTCAGTCATGATGTAATATATGAGATAATAAATTAAGTTTTAAAGGGAGGGGAGAAAGTTAGAGAGCTATAAGTAATCAAGGTGCAGAGAATATGAGACTGTAAAACATTGAACTCTAAATAGGTCATCTACATGACACTCTTTTCCCATTGTTCAGAGATAACTGCAAAAATAAGGTCAGAAAAAACCACAGTCCTGAGGTCACACATCTAAGAGAATACACACAGCACAAATTAGACAAGATGGAATTAGAAAAATATGAGGATATACAGTTAGGTCTATATGGAAAGTGTGTGCAAAAGGAGACCATTTGATGGCACAGTGAATATGATCAAAACAAGTGTCTTATGAGGAGAGAAAAGGAAAATGCCCATTTTACTAAGTAACAGATTAAACATGAAATAATATGTGCATTTTGTCATCTTGACTATATGATACTTAGGGAAAATAAAAAAGGAAGACAGTTAAAAACTTCAGTGGAAGAATAGACTTTTATCTAGGAACCATAGGGCATATATTTCCAGGCAAATGACTGGCAGAATTCACAGCTGAATACAACTGTTATCTCTTTGTCCTACTCCCCAGGCTCTAGTAGCTGTCCCTATACACATGTTCATATGGGAGCTACTCATTGACCTCAGTGCTTAATAACAATAGTACAAACAAACAAATATGTAATTAGTAAATAACAAATGAATTTGTTTATTTTTAGTAATAATGATCTGAGGTAAAAAGTAGTGAGATTTAGGTAGGAAATGGGGCATGGATTTTATCCAAGCACATTACTTACATATACCAAATTCTCAATCAATAATAGATAACTTTGTAAATATGCCTAATACACTCCCTATTCCGAGACTTTATAGGTCTACACTGAAGGAAAATCAAGGAGGTTTACATCAGCATTAGCCTTTAGTACTCTTCCTCCAATGTCACAGAGCAAAGTTTTCTCTAGCCAGTCCTCAAGAATATACAATATAAATCTGAGGGGAAATCTATGAGGGAATATCTAGAATAATAATGTATACTTTTAAAGGAGAGATTTTTATTTGGGTATGAGTAATTAAGTTCATCATGACTATTTCTTCACTGCTAAGACTATGAAAGTCCTGGAAGCCAAAGAATTTAGGTGAACCCTATCTTATATCATGAGATTTGGTGCCCAAGAGTCTGTCTTCAACATAACTACCACAACCTATGGCAGCATTGGATGTGAAAAAACAAAACAAAACAAAAAAAACCAAAAACAAACGTGAATTTTCTGGAGCTATAAAATTATAGAAATACAAAACTTTTCTTTGAAGATATCTATACTAGTGAAACCTGACACTTAACATGTCCCAACAACCCTTACCAACCAGATACCTCAGAGTTGCCAGGGACCAAACAGCCAACCAAAGAATACACATGGTGGAACATATTGCTCCAGCCACATATATAACGAAGAATGGTATTGTGTGACATCAATAGGAGCAGAGGTCCTTGGTCCTGTGAAGGCTTGATTCCCCTGTGTAGGGGGATACCAGGGCAGCATGATAGGTGTGGGTAAGTGGGAGGGAGAGCACCCTCAAAGAAACAGGGGGATGGGGATGGGGGATGGAATAAGGGGATTTCAAAGAGGAAACAGGGAAAGGGGCAACATTAGAAATGTAAATACATAAAATATCCAATAGAAAAAAGGCCAGTGTCTTCAGAATTGTTATAGTGCTAAGCAGATAAAAGCAACACAGTCTATTAGGTCTGTATTTGAACCAGCATCTCTTGAACTTGCTGTCAATGATTTCAGACCATGAATACATTTTAGGATGAAGGAGCTCAAATTTGAATGAGTGCTGCTTTACCTCAACAATGTGTTATTCTCAAAAGGCTGTAAACTCAATCATTGTAAGATACAACAATGAAGAGTTTGCTGGCCACAGAACTATCACTTCCTTTCTTTTCCAACTGCAGGCAATAAAACGCAGAGAATGAGGAAAAGGGAGAGAAGAAAAGAGAAGAGAAGAGAAGAGAAGAGAAGAGAAGAGAAGAGAAGAGAAGAGAAGAGAAGAGAAGAGAAGAGAAGAGAGAAGTAAACTTTTGTATGTTATGGTTTGTATATATAAGCCACAAAGTCTATGTGTTAAAACTTTGTCTTCAAGGTGTCACTACAGGGAGAAGGAAGAACACACACTAAGAAATGTGGATCTTCAGCTTTTCCATCTTTTCCTTTTGGCTTGCAATGAGAAAATTTCCCTACATCTGATCTCCCAGTTTTGCCATCTGCTATGAAGTAACAATGCCAAAGGGTAGGAGTGGGGAGCTTGCCAGAGTCTGCACCATGCTGTTTGGTTTTTAGCATCCAAAACCTGAGATAAGTATACTACTTGTTCTTATAAACTGATCTCCAAGTATTTCCTTATAATAACAATGATTCATTCACTTAATCTGATATTAACATATGATCTCCTCATTAACAAATTTTAAGCTTTAATGTATCTTTAGGAGCATGTCATAAACCTCTGTGATCACTAGAGTTTGTCCATTCCAGTTGCTATTTCAACACTGAGGGCATCAACAACTGTGTGCCTATTTTGAGAGGATTGGGGATTATTTCACACTGTGTTATTTAATTCGTGTGTACATTTTCCACTTTTTGCGTCACAGACCACTATTTTAATTCAATTTGGAAGAGGAAAACATAACACAGCCAGGAAAATAAAAATAGGTCGGTATTTTTGAAAATTATGATATGCAGGTATAGAAAAAATTCAGGGTAGGCTGTAGGGTATAACAGTCCCATAGTCCAGTACAACACACAGATCAGAAATTAGTGCTATAGTTAAAATAAGTTGTAGAAAATAAGTACAGAGTGTACTCTGTGAGATAATTTGAGAGTATAGCATACAGAATGAAAATATAGCTTCATCTGTAGTCCAATAGTCTGTAAATCCCTTACTTAGAGAGACTTTTATTTTCCTCATGTATTATCTATCATTAGAAAGGATCGTAGTTTCAACAAAATAGCATGGTAAGCTGATAAAAGGTTATTTTTCATCATTGTCAAGGCTGAACTGAGTAGAAATTATGAACCAGAAAATCTAAATAATTTTGAAAAGCTACTATTTTATTTTCTTTGATGAGTAAAATGCCAGTCTATAAGCAGTTGAGTTTTATAACCATCAATAATAAGATAATCTATTTTATCCACTTCTAAAATTTATGGGAAAGTTGGAAAATGCATGGATAGCTATGCTGGTAGTGTTATCTTCTTCATTGTAAAAAATCTTGAGTATAATGTTGCTGATAGAAAATATGTCTGGATGCAGAGGTACCCCAGCATATTGAAGCATCATTATGTGGCTGTTTTTATTTATATTCATGTTCTAGTGCTACAATGAGCATGCTAGCTTATGAATATATCTATAAAAGTCTCTTTATTGTTCCCTTTAGGAAATCACTTTAAGTGGAAAGATTTGAACAGAATATAAAAGTTCAACATACACTCTACATTGCCCATACCAATTAGTCACTTCATTTATCTTCTTAGATCACTTACTACTATAATTTTTTTATTTAACTATTTTAAAAAATTTAAGTAGAATATAATTATATCATTTCCATCATTCTCTACCTTCAGCTTCTCTTGTGTCCCTTCTTGATCCTTATCAAATGCATGTTCTCTTCTTCTTTAACTATTACTTGTCACACACACACACACACACACACACACACACACACACACACACACACACCAAAATATAAATGCAATGGGCTGAGTCTAGTTACTGTTCTTCATGCTGTAAGTTTGTGTTTTTATAGCCCAATCTTAGGAATTGGATAATTATATACAGAGCTTATTCCTGGGGAGTACTAACTCTCCTTTTCAGAAGTTATTTTCCTGTAGCTCTTCTTTTAGTGGTAGGTCCCATCCACTTTAGTATGTAAAGTGCTTTTGTCATCGTTTAAGTGGTTATGTTGTTGACATTTCATGGGTGTAACTATCCTGTCATATCTAGAAGATAGAATCTCCATAGTCTTCTGTATCATACAATCTTTCTCTCTTCTCTTCTGCCAGGTTTTTGGTATCTAAAGTGTAGGAGTTGTGTTGTAGATGCATCTGTTAGGATGGCACACTTCACACATAGTCAGCTTCTATCTGAATTTTGCCTAGTTGTAGCTTTCTTTGGTAATGGTTTTTGCCTGCTATAAAAATTAACTTCTTTATTCTTGGGTGGGAGGTAAATTAACTGTGGTCATAGGACACTTATCTAAAATGCAATTAAGAATGTAACTGCTTGGAAAAGTGGCACTAGTATGTTCTCCTCTAAAATTCCTGGCCTCCATAGCTGTAGGTGGATAGCTAGATTTACAGATGAAAACTCCATTTTTTTTGGTTGTTATCAGTGTTTTTCTTTCTTTAGCCTGCAGAGTACCTGGCAGTGGTATTGAAACTAGAACATAGGAATGAAGACTCCATGCAGCAACCAGCTTGACCTCTCTGTGGTCCACAATCTTCGTGAATGTCATCCACAATGGCAATCTGGTGACCCTTTTCAGTAACCCTGTCATAGCATCAATCTGAATTGTTTAGGGATCCTCATGTGATCTCTGTAACCAATAAATCAGCCAAATGCAACTCAGTCTCACCACTGGAATTCTTGCCTGGTTACAAAAGACAGCCATCTAATACTCTAGATATTCCATTACTGGGTTCATCCTCATTGATTCTAGAAAATTTCTACTGTACTAGGTTTACAACATGTCTTTCCCTAACTTCCCCCTAAGTTCTAGCTACCTATTGACATACAGGCTGTCTAGCATGCAAGACTTACTGTCCAATGGTGGCATAGAACATGTTGGAGTGGCCAACCACTGTTTCGTTTAACTTAAAGCTGACTCCATGAGAGGGAGATCATTCCATACACTATTTGTATGACCATTTACTAAAGACTGGATCACACAGAGACCCATGATAGAACCAAATATGACTGGCAAAAAAATCAGTGAAGTGATTCCTATTGATATTCTGCCATAGTCATAGATCCATGCCTTGTCATAATCAAATAGGTTTCCTCTGGCACAAGATGGGAAAAAGTGCAAATACACACACACACACACACACACACACACACACACAAAATGTACTTTGGAGGTCTCCATCTGTTCCCTATCTTTGGAACTCAGAGAACCCCAAACATGAGAAAGAAAAGTCTCTAAGAATCAGTTGAGATGGAAGGAAGACCCCAGGGGAACATGGCCCACTGAATCAAGTAAGGAGGGCTCATATAGGCTCATAAATACTAAAACAGTAAGAATTGGGTCTGTATTTGTTGACATCGGGTCTTCTGCATATGTGTTATGCCTCTTAGTTTGCTGGTTTTGTAGGACACTTTACAGTGGGAAGAGGTGTGTCTCTGACTCTTGCCTGCTCTTGGGCACCCTTTTCCTCCTATTTGAGTTGCCTTGTCCTACCTCAATATGAGGGATTTTTGCCTTGGCTTTTTATATTTTTGTCCTGTATATATTTTTTATTGATTATCTTATTCATTTACATTTTGAATATTGTCTCCCTTTCGGGTCTCTTCTCCACAAACTCTCAACCCATCCCCATACCCTTTGCCATTAAGAGAGTGTTTCAACATACAGCCATCCACTCCCACCTCACCCATCTAGCATCCTCCTTCACTGGGGCAACAAGCCAACAAAGGACCAACCATCTCACCTCCCACTGATACCAGATAAGGCCATCCTCTTCTCCATCTGTAGCAGAAGCTATAGACCTATTCATGTATAATTTTTGGTTAATGGTTTAGTCTCTGGGAACTCTGACATGTCTGGTTAATTGATATTGTGTTTCTTCCTATGGGGTTGTAATTCCCTTAAACTCCTGCAGTCCTTCTGCTAACTCTTCCATTCTGGTTCCAGAGCTCAGTCCAATGGTTGGCTGTGAGTATAGGCATCTGTCTTTGTCAGGTGCTGACAGAGCCTCTCAGAGGACATCTAAACCAGGCTCCTCTCTGCAAACACTTACTGACATTAGCAATAGTGTCAGGGTTTTGTGTCTGTGGATGGGATGGATCTCAAGATAGGGTAGTCTATGGATGGACTTTTCTTCAGTGTGACCTTTCCTTCAGTATCTGCTCCATTTTTTGTCCCTATGTTTTTTTTAGACAGAAACAATTCTGGGCTAAAGATTTTGAGATGGGTGGGTAGCCCTTTTCCTCTCCTGGGGGCCATGTATATCTACTGGAGATGGTCTCTTCAGGATCTATCTCACTGCTGTTGGGTATTTCCTCAAATGTCATCACCACTAGATTTTGGGACTTTCTAGTGGTTCACCATGCTCCTCAACCCCCACTGCTACATATTTCTATTCATTCTCCTGGCCCTCTGGACTTCTTACCTGTCTCTTCACATACCTGATCCTGCCCCCTTTTCCCTTCCTCTCTTCTCTCACACCTAGGTCCCTTCCTCCTTCTGCCTCCCATAATTATTTTGTTCCCACTCCTAAGTGGTATTGAAGCATCCATACTTTGGCCTTCCTTCTTATTAAGCTGCCTTTGGTCTAGGAGTTGTATTGTGGATAATCTGAGTTTTGGGGCTAATATTCACTTATCAGTGAGTGCATATCATGTATGTGTATTTGGGTCTGGGTTATCTCAGTCAGGATGATAGTTTCTAGTTCTATCCATTTGACTGCAAAATTTGAGAAATCATTTTTAATTGCTGTGTGATACACTATTCTGTAAATGTACATCTTATATGATGGGACATTTGTGTTGTTTTTAGCTTCTGGCTATTATAAATAAGGCTACTTTGATCATAGTGCAGCATGTGTTCTTGTTATATGTTGGAGCATCTTTTGGGGATATGTCAAGTAGTTGCATAGTTGTGTCTTCTGGTATAACTATTTCCAATTTTCTAAGGAACTGCCAGATTTATTTTCAAGGTGGTTACCCCAAGAATTCAAGGCACATACCTAAAGATAATAAAAGCAATACATAGCAAACCAACAGGCAACACTAAATTAAATAGAAAAAAAAAACTTGAAGCAATCCCACTAAAACTAGAGACGAGACAAGGTTGCCCACTCTCTCCCTATTTATTGACTATAGTACTTGAAGGTCTAGCTAGAACAATTATATAACAAAAGAAGGTCCAAGGGACACAAATTGGAAAGTAAGAAATCAAGGTATCACTATTTGTGGTTGATATGATAGTATACATAAGCAACCCAACCCAAAAAATTCTACCAAAGAACTCCTACATCTGATAAACAACTTCAGTAAAGTGGGTAGATATAAAATTAACTCAAAAACCAGTGGCTTTCCTCTACACAGAGGATAAAGAGGCTGAGAAAGAAATTAGTGAAACAATACCCTTCACCACAGTCACAAATAATATAACATATTTTAGTGTAACTCTAACCAACAAAGTGAATGATGTCTATGAACAAAACTGCAAGTCTCTGATAAAAGAAATTGAAGAAGACCTCAGATGATGAAAAGATCTTCCATGCTCATGGATTAGTAAGATTAACATAGCAAAAATGTCCATTTTACTGAAAATAATCTACAGATTCAGAACAATCCTCATCAAAATTTCAAGTCCATTCTTCACAGAGATAGAAAGAGCAATTTTTATTGGATGTTTACATTTATATTTATACATTAAAGCCATGAATTGAAAAAAAAAGAAAAGAAATTTGCATCAGGCATTTTGGCTTTATTGTTCAGGATATGTGATTTACATTTATATTATAAATTGGTTATTCTCTCAAAATTGCAGGTGTATTTGTATGATATTGGTTTATTTGCTAATCCATGTAAAATATGCAATGTTCTATATAATAATGTTGGTAAATCATTATTCAGATTGATAAAAGTATATGTTTTATATATTTCACTTTTATCTATACTGAATATTGTCAGCATTGTTAGTCATTTCATAATGGATATTCTTTTTCATATTACAGTAAAACTCTTAATTCTGAAAGTAGTTATCCATCTCTCCAGACATTTTCATGGCCCATACTACTCACAAGGCCCAGAGGCCTGCTTACATTTTAAACCATGATTTCATAAAAAAGGGTCATTACTGATGCCTTAATTGTGAACAACAGAACCCTACTAAAATGCTAAAATGAAATCTTATGTAGAATAAAATTGTTAATACATAGAATCACCTTGGACCTGATCCAGAAGACATTAACTACGGAAGTACTGCACATACACACACACACACAAAAGAAATGCATTACAGGATAATATTACATATAATGTGTTTTTTTCACAAATGTACCTTTCTGAAATTGATATATTTTAATACAAACTTTTAAATTAAAATATAAAGTATGTTTTTCATGCAAAGGGGGAAAAGAACTGGAATCAGTGTCTGGACTGTAGAAGATGATCTAAATTTGTCATTCTACTTTATTAATATGAAATTTGTACCACAAAATAATGAAGTTTGTGTCAAAGTAAAAAAGAAATTTTATGCCTACACTGTTTCAATTATGCACATAGAGATGCTTCATACTAATCCAACAGATGAAGTCAGGTTACTTAAAATTTTCACTCCAAACTATGAGCAGGAATTGAAAAGATAAGGTCATGGTTCCTGAATCAATTAGGGTTCTACTGGAGAGAGAGTAAAGAAAACTGATCAAGAGCTCAGAACACAATAGAATTGAGTTACCGTACTGATGAGTACAGAGGCAGAGTGTGTACTATTATTCAGAGACAACTGTACATGATGTTATAGAAATTTTCAAAACAAAACAACAAACTAGAACTCTCACATTACAAAGAGCACAAAAATTTTCACATTAGATTCAGTTAAGCATTGCAAGGACACTCTCACTAGCTCTATGTATATGGAACTACATCTGTCTCCCTCAGTCATTTTTTTATACCTTCCAGGGAATACCTATTTGTTTGCTCATGCACTATATCAAGCATTAGGTCAGGCCATAAAACAAAATTGATCAGTCAGAAATGAATGAATGATGAATCAATTAATTAAATTGCAATTGAAACTATGGCCTACAAAAGTTTATTTGACTATTAAGTCAAACAAAATGATCCCACAGAAAATCAAATGTTGTGAATAGGGAATAAAGCATATATAAAGAGAGATTTAAGCAATATAAACAATATAATTGTCATAAATTGGAGACCCTACCTAATAATTTACTATTTTTGTCCTAAAGACAACAACTAATTTATAGTTTCATTTATCTACTTGTCATTTGTAACTGTGATTATGATGATAGTATAAGATAAAATAATAAATTACCATGATTTTAAATTTTTCTCCATATTTCTACAAACAAAATGTTTGCTTTTATAGTAAATTTTAACAATTTCAGCATAATGCTTTCCCTCTTTTATTAAGTCTGGAACATTTACATTTGCATTTATAGGAAGCATTTTATGAGTACCTTTGACATATACAAATAACCAGTATCATTCCTCTTTCAATGGGTCCATAATTAGTACAATAAGTACTCCTTTAAGACAAGTACTGAGTTTTAATCTAAACCTTTTTATACTCAGAAAGAAAAAAAAAGAATATCCATAGTTTCTATTAACCAAACCAACACATTAAATCTTTGTATTTCTGTCTATATAATAACATCCAACTTTAGTAATATCAAAGGATTAAGCAGTGACCCAACAATGGCCCATAAACTCCTATTACTTAGAGTGTGTTGAGTTGAAGTTATGATGTAAATACTTTAGATTTGTAGGTAACAGGGAATAAGAAAGACTTTAGACTTTTATTACAGGGGAAGGTTGGAAGAATATCAAGTAAGGCATGAGCCTCAGACAAGGAAGACTACTTGTCACATGTCTTTCTAGGCAATGATGTGGATAGCATGTTTATTTGTGACTGTCTCCAGGGAGTACTTTTAGCCAAGTTAAAGAAAGAGACACAGAAAGGTATGTAGCCTCCTTTAATATATGTGACAAGAGTCCTCATTGCAGAATTTTCGCATAGTACAGTGAAAATATCTTCACTGCCGCTCGCCCCTCCTCCAGTCTGAGGCCTGCGGGTAAGTGCACCCAGGAGCCCCCCAGACACATTCTGGGGGATCCATAGAACCCATAGCCAGCGCTAGCACGCCCCGTCCGCCGCTTGCCCCTCCTGCAGTCTGAGGCCTGCGGGTAAGTGCACCCAGGAGTCCCCCAGACACATTCTGGGGGATCCATAGAACCCATAGCCAGCACTAGCACGCTCCTTCTGCTGCTCGCCCCCCCCTCCGGTCTGAGGCCTGCAGGGTCTGAGTCCCAGACCAGACCTCTACCAGGTCTGCAGTTGTGTGGACCCCGGATTCCACCTGAGACATACTGGAAGGTCCGCTCAACCCAGAGCCACAGAGGAACAACTGAACTCAGAGTGTCAGACAACATACCCTGAGATATCCAAGAGGAGACACTGCACCCAGAACATCAGACATCTAGCTGGACTGCTACCTTGGAGGCACCATATCCTGAGGCATCCTAGAGATACCACTGTAATCAGGGCAGCTGGAAAAAAACCACAAAGACATCTGGACTCCTAGAAGACCAAACAAAAGCGAGACAACTGGAAAGACAGGCTTCAATCAGAGACAGAAGTACAGGTAGCACTAGAATTAACCAGATGGCAAAAGGCAGGCGCAAGAACGTAAGCAACAGAAACCAAAGTTACATGGCATCATCAGAACCCAGTTCCCCCATCATAGCAAGCCCTGAACACCCCATCACACCAGAAAAGCAGGATTCAGAATTAAAATCACTTCTCATGATGATGATAGAGGACTTTAAGAAAGACATAAATAACACTCTCAAAGAACAGATAGAAACCCTTAGAGAGGAAACACAAAAATCCCTTAAGGAATTACAAGAAAATGCAACCAAACAGGAGAAGGAATTAAACAAAACCATGCAGGATCTAAAAACGGAAGTAGAAACAATAAAGAAATCACAAAGGGAGAACATCCTGGAGATAGAAAACTTAAAAAAACGATCAGGAGTCATAGATACAAGTATTACCAACAGAATACAAGAGATGGAAGAGAGAATCTCATGTGCAGAAGATACCATGGAAAACATAGACACAACTGTCAAAGAAAATGCAAAATACAAAAAGCTACTAACCCAAAATATACAAGAAATCCAAGACACAATGAGAAGGCCAAACCTAAGGATAATAGGAATAGATGAGGGGGAAGACTCCCAACTTAAAGGACCAGTAAATATTCTCAACAAAATTATAGAGGAAAACTTCCCTAACCTAAAGAAAGAGATGTCCATAAATATACAAGAAGCCTACAGGACTCCAAATAGTTTAGACCAGAAAAGAAATACTTCCCGCCACATAATAGTCAAAACATCAAATGTACAAAACAAAGAAAAAATACTAAAAGCAGTAAGGGAAAAAGGTAAAGTAAAATATAAAGGCAGACCTATAAGAATTACACCAGACTTTTCACCAGAGACCATAAAAGCCAGAAGATCCTGGACTGATATCATACAGACCCTAAAAGAACATAAATGTCAGCCCAGACTACTATACCCAGCAAAACTGTCAATCATTATTGATGGAGAAACCAAAATATTCCATGACAAATCCAAATTTACACAGTATCTCAACACAAACCCAGCACTTCAAAGGATAATTGGTGGAAAACTCCATCACAAGGAGGGAAACTACAACCTGGAAAAAGCAGGAAAGTAATCTTCCAAAAACCGTAAAAGAAGGTAGCTACACAAACATATCCCCACTGCCAATAACAAAAATAACAGGAAACAACACTCATTTTTCCTTAATATCTCTTAATATCAATGGACTCAATTCTCCAGTAAAAAGACATAGACTATCAGACTGGATACGTAAACAGGACCCAACATTTTGCTGCATTCAGGAAACGCACCTCTGTGGAAAGGACAGACACTACCTCAGAGTAAAAGGTTGGAAAACAATCTACCAAGCAAATGGTCCCAAGAAACAAGCTGGAGTAGCGATTCTAATATCAAATAAAATCAGTTTTCAACCAGAAGTAATCAAAAAAGATAAAGAAGGACACTTCATATTCATGAAAGGAAAAATGTACCAAGAGGAACTTGCAATTCTCAACATCTATGCCCCAAATGTAAGGGCACCCACATACATAAAAGACACTTTACTAAAACTTAAAGCATACATTGCACCCTACACAATAATAGTGGGAGATTTCAACACCCCACTCTCAGCTATGGACAGGTCATGGAAACAGAAACTAAATCGAGACACAATGAAACTAACAGAAGTTATGAACCAATTGGACTTAACTGACATCTATAGAACATTTCATCCTAAAACAAAAGAATACACCTTCTTCTCAGCACCTCATGGTACCTTCTCGAAAATAGACCATATAATTGGTCACAAAACAGGCCTCAACAGATACAAAAAGATTGAAATAATCCCCAGCACCTTATCAGACCACCATGGATTAAGACTTGTCTTTGACATGGACAAAAACATCAGAAAACCGACATACACTTGGCAACTGAACAATGCTCTACTCAATGATAACTTGGTCAAGGAAGAAATTAAGAAAGAAATTAAAGACTTTTTAGATTTAAATGAAAATGAGGACACATCATATCAAAACATGTGGGACTCATTGAAAGCAGTACTAAGAGGAAAAATCATAGCTCTAAGTGCTCACAAAAAGAAAGTGGAAAGAGCATACATCAACAACTTGACAGCAAACCTGAAAGCATTAGAACAAAAAGAAGCTAGTATACCCAAGAGGAGTAGACGGCAGGAAATAGTCAAACTCAGGGCTGAAATCAACCAAGTCGAAACAAAAAGAACTATACAAAATATCAACAAAACCAGGAGCTGGTTCTTTGAGAAAATCAACAAGATAGACAAACCCTTATCCAGACTAACCAAAGGGCGCAGAGACAGCATTCAAATTAATAAAATCAGAACTGAAAAGGGAGACATAACAACAGAAACAGAGGAAATTAAAAAAATTATCAGATCCTACTACAAAGGCCTATACTCAACAAAATTGGAAAATCTGGAGGAAATGGACAATTTTCTAGATAGATACCAGGTACCAAAGTTAAACGAGGAGCAGATAAACCAACTAAACAGCCCCATAACACCTAAAGAAATAGACACAGTCATTAAAAATCTTCCCACCAAAAAATGTCCAGGGCCACATGGTTTCAGTGCAGAATTCTTTCAGACCTTCAAGGAAGACCTAATACCAATCCTCTTCAAGTTATTCCATCGAATAGAAACAGAAGGAACACTACCCAATTCATTCTATGAAGCTACCATTACACTCATACCTAAACCACAGAAAGACCCAACAAAGAAAGAGAACTACAGACCAATCTCTCTTATGAATATTGATGCAAAAATACTCAATAAAATTCTCGCAAACCGAATCCAACAACACATCAAAACAATTATCCATCAAGATCAAGTAGGCTTTATCCCAGGAATGCAGGGATGGTTCAATATTCGGAAATCCATCAATGTAATCCACTACATAAATAAACTCAGAGAGAAAAACCACATGGTCATATCACTAGATGCTGAGATAGCATTTGACAAAATTCAACATCCCTTCATGTTAAAAGTCTTGGAAAGATCAGGAATACAAGGCCCATATCTAAACATAGTAAAAGCAATATACAGCAAGCCAGTAGCCAACATCAAACTAAATGGAGAGAAACTTGAAGCAATCCCACTAAGATCAGGGACTAGGCAAGGCTGTCCACTCTCACCTTACCTATTCAATATAATACTGGAAGTCTTAGCTAGAGCAATTAGACAACAAAAGGAAGTCAAAGGGATACAGATAGGAAAGGAAGAAGTCAAAATTTCACTATTTGCAGATGACATGATAGTATACTTAAGTGAACCTAAAACTTCCACCAGAGAACTCCTAAACCTGATAAACAACTTTAGCAATGTGGCTGGATATAAAATCAACTCAAACAAATCTGTAGCCTTCCTCTACTCAAAGGATAAACAGGCAGAGAAAGAAATCAGGTAAATGATACCCTTCACAATAGCCACGAATAAAATAAATTATCTTGGAGTGAATCTAACAAAGCAAGTGAAAGATCTGTATGACAAGAACTTCAAGTCTCTCAAGAAAGAAATTGAAGAACATCTCAGAAGATGGAAAGATCTCCCATGCTCCTGGATTGGCAAGATTAATTTAGTAAAAATGGCTATCCTGCCAAAAGCAATCTACAGATTCAATGCAATACCCATCAAAATTCCAAATCAATTCTTCATAGAGATAGAAAAAGCAATTTACAAATTCATTTGGAATAACAAAAAACCTAGGATAGCGAGAACTATTCTCAACAATAAAAGAACCTCTGGGGGAATCACCATTCCGGACCTCAAACTGTACTACAGAACAGTAGTGATAAAAACTGCTTGGTATTGGTACAGAGACAGAAAGGACGATCAATGGAACAGAATTGAAGACCCAGAAATGAACCCGCATACCTATGGTCACTTGATATTTGACAAGGGAGCTAAATTCATCCAGTGGAAAAAGGACAGCATTTTCAACAAGTGGTGCTGGCTCAACTGGAGGTCAACATGTAGAAGAATGCAAATTAATCCATTCTTATCTCCTTGCACAAAGCTCAACTCCAAGTGGATAAAGGACCTTCACATAAAGCCAGGTACACTGAAAATATTAGAAGAGAAGTTGGGGAAGACCCTCGAATACCTAGGCACAGGGGAAAAGTTCCTGAACAGAACACCAATGGCTTATGCTCTAAGATCAAGAATCGACAAATGGGACCTCATCAAATTGCAAAGCTTCTGTAAGGCAAAGGACACTGTCAACAAGACAAAACGGCAACCAACAGATTGGGAAAAGATCATTACCAATCCTACATCTGATAGGGGGCTAATATCTAATATTTACAAAGAACTCAAGAAATTAGACTCCAAACAACAAAATAACCCCATTAAAAAATGGGGTACAGAGCTAAACAAAGAATTCTCAACTGAGGAAACTCGAATGGCCGAGAAGCACCTTAAGAAATGCTCAACATCCTTAGTCATCAGGGAAATGCAAATCAAAACAACACTGAGATACCACCTCACACCAGTCAGAATGGCTAAGATCAAAAACTCAGGTGATAGTAGATGCTGGCGAGGATGTGAAGAAAGAGGAACACTCCTGCATTGTTGGTGGGGTTGCAAGCTGGTACAACCACTTTGGAAGTCAGTCTGGCGGTTCCTCAGAAAATTGGACATAGCACTACCTGAGGACCCAGCTATACCACTTCTGGGTATATACCCAGAAAATGCCTCAACAAATAACAAAGACATATGCTCCACTATGTTCATAGCAGCCCTATTTATAATAGCCAGAAGCTGGAAAGAACCCAGATGCCCTTCAACAGAGGAATGGATACAAAAAATGTGGTACATTTACACAATGGAATATTACTCAGCTATTAAAAATAATGAATTCGAGAAATTCTTAGGTAAATGGATGGATCTAGAAAATATCATCCTGAGTGAGGTAACCCAATCACAAAAGAACACACATGGTATTTACTCACTGATAAGCGGAGATTAGCCCAAAAGTTTGAAACAACAAAGATTCAACTACCAGAAGACACGAAGGTCATGAAGAAGAAAGAACAAGTGAGGATGCCTAGGTCTTTCTTAGAAGGAGTAACTAAATAACCAAGGGAGCAAATATGGAGACAAAGTGTGGGTCAGAATCTGAAGGGGGGGTTGTAGGGAGACCATTGTGTCTGGGTATTCATTCCATAGGCAGTCACCAAAAATAGACACTGATAGGGATGTCAGGATGGGAAAGCTGACAGCAGCCTGATAAGGCTGTCTCCTTAGAGGTCTCTCAGAGTCGGACATACCCAGAGACAGATACCCACAGCTATCCATTAATCTGATCAAAGTTCCCAATGGAGGAGTTAGAGAGTAAATTGAGGGAACCGTGAACCATACGGGCTGGTGGCCCTGTGAGGAGAGCAAGAATACCAACCAGCCAGAGCTCCCCAGGGTCTAAACCACCAGCCCAGGTGCACATAGGGAGAGACACATGACTCCAGCTGTATATGTAGGGGAGGATGGCCCTGTTGGGCATAGGTGGGAGACAAGATCATTGGTACCCTGAAGGCTGAGCACTGGGGGGGGGGGAATCTGAGGGTGGGGAGGGAGGCTGGGGGTAGGTGGGTAAACACCTTCATAGAGGCAGGAGGAGGGGGGATGGGATAAGGGGTTCCTGGGTGGTGGGGGAAATATGGTAAGGGGATAAAATTTGAAATGTAAATATTATATCCAATAAAAGAGGGGAAAAATAGAAAAGTGGTTAGAACCAACATTCTTAATAAAATGTCAGCCCTCTTTAAAAAAAAAAAAAAACTATCTTGATACTAAAATTAGTTTTGAGAATTGTATATTGCAGAATGATCAGCCTTGGTGTATCTACTCAACAAGCAAGCTGGGCAGACCTGCTCAAACCTCTGAGGTCCGTGAATTCCATCTGGAGGCAGCGAAGACACAGCATCAGAGGATTGTCAACTTGCTCTCCCCCCCCCCACTCCTCTTCTAATATCTCAACGCCCATAATCAGCTTGAAGAAGCTAATGATGAGTCAGTGCCCCTATTCCCTGGGCATGGGGACTAAGGTGGTAAATGTTGGGCTGTCTCCCTAGGGAAAAGTAGTGGTTTTGTTGGAATAGAGAGGATTAGCTAGGGTTTATTGCATAGCCATAACCTATTAGTAGAAATCTGTATAATTAATATCAAGATGAAGATATAAATTCTTAAATGGCACCAATTTACTTTGTTTACAAATTTTAAGGTTTTCATTGGCATGAGCTTCTTAGTGATATAAGAGTGAGATGAATATTGTTACTCTCATAGGCATTGTACCAGTATAACACACTTAGGAATACAAAGCTTAGACCCAGTCCTTCTTTAACTTTTTTAACTGATTTGAGATGGTCAGCCTGTGAGTTAAGGGACTATAGCAAATTCATGACTTGGAGTTTATTATAAGGGTGTTCTCTATGTTTTATTTAGAAATAGCTGAGTGGAGTTAACAGGCAACAGTCCAGATTACCTTACATGGATAGCTGGTTTTCAAAACATCAGAAATCCTTAGAATTGACATGACAAACATTTCAGTATTAATGTTCATTTTCATTAGAGACCTGTCTGCTCCGGACAGCTTCCTATGTTAAATTCTAAGAAGAAATTGAGCATCCTTGGAGTTACTCCAGTTGTGGTGAGACAGCCACTAGGCAAGAATTGCCACTTTCCTTCTACAGACAAATTACTGTCCAGAAAAGGACACACTTGCAGAATAGTCGACTGATTATATCTGCCTAGACAGAGTAATCAGCCCTTAATAATTCTGCAGCACTAAGGTCTGTCAGATGATCCTGGGCCAGAAGGCAGAAGAACAGATGCTCCAACGTTTTGAAGTAGAGCGAGTGTCCAGGTGTTCAGAGGTCTCTATAAATTGGCTAAGTTTTAGAAGCTATGCTTTGTGCTTCCCACAATTATAGTCAACTCAGTCATTCTGGATTTCTGATGGGGTTGAAAACTTATAGCTATTTACTTTGAGAGAAAAGATCTGAGTGTATGGTCATCAGCTGACATTCATCCTAAAGCCAAGGAAAAAGCCAGGTTCAGAACTAAGTGTTTTAGTTAGGATAGATGACAGAGGTGCTGGTTAGTCAACAAAAGGATGGACTGGGTATTAGGACTATCTTGTACCTCACTGGTACAAATAGGCATAATTATGCTCTAATTGTATTTTGAGAGAAAAGTTTCCTTTTAACAGGAAGGGTGATGTGTAGGAGGAGCTAAGGTGGGAGGAGTACTGAGAGGAAGAAAAGGAGTAAGAAGAGGAGAAGAAGAAGGAGAGGAGAAGCTAGGTGATGAAAGAGAGATAGAGGGGGGAGACAGGGAAGCAGATGTTCATGTATCTCCACCAGTCAAAGATAGTAGATATATCTAGGTTGGGTAGTGGGTTACACCTCTGATTGAACAATACCAAACTTATAAAGCCTATGATTAACATTTCTTAAAAAAATGTATAAATGCAAAATGAAAAGGGGGCATGGGATAGGGGTTTTCTAAGGGGGGGGGATGGGGAAACGGGATGGTATCTGAAGTGTAAATGAAAGATCTAATAAAAAAAAATAAAATAAAAAAAAAAAAAAAGAAAATATCTTCACTGGTCACCCAGGCTAAAATTAGACTTAATCATTAGTTTGTTTGCATAATTACCTGCTTCTTACTTTTGTTCCAATATATAGCATTGAACTATGTATATGAGCTTTTTTACTTGTTAAAATTTTGATTTTGATAAAATTATGAGCTATAAAAACTTGTTCTAAATTTCCAACATTAAGGTAATCTTTGTTTAAAAGAGGAGGGTAGACAAAAGAAAAGAAGAAAAGGCATGGAAAATGGAGAGGAGGGGAGAGATGAGCAAATACATTTTGAATGACTTTGCTGTCCTCTAATTATTTTGCCAGTAAGAATTTGGAGGTGATTTGAATTCTTTCATGTCTTCCTTCCTTCCTTTCTTCTTTCCTTCCTTCCTTCTTTTCTTTCTTTCTTTCTTTCTTTCTTTCTTTCTTTCTTTCTTTCTCTATTTTTGCTATCTCTTTAACTCTAACAAACTAGAAAAGGGCCACTATTTTTCATTTTTTTATTTAAATATTTTGCTCATAAATTTGTAAACATTAAGTGAAATGTGATAGACAACAATAACATCTTGCTTAAACTTTATTAGGATTCCAAATAATCTCTTTCTTATAAAATCCATCCAGCACACTATAATATGATGAGGTATCTTACACTACTGTAAGGCATATCTCACACCATTTGTGATGGCAAAAAACAACTACTGTCTGCAAAAGAGAAATTATCTACTCTGTGTCCACTTCCAAGAATATTAAACAATGGGCCCTCTAGTACAGTGTGTATTATTTAGGTTTTCTTTTTTTTAGGGGGGAGGGATATTTTATTTACATTTCAGATGCCATTCCCTTTCCCCATTTCCCCTCCCTAGAAAACCCCTATCCCATGCCCCCTTTTCCTATTTGTTTTTATACAATTTTTAAAACTGTTAATCAAAGGCTTTATAAGTTTGGTAATGATCAATCAGTAGTGTAACCCAATACCCAACCTAGATATACCAACTATCTTTGACTGATGGAGACACGTGAACATCTGCCTCCATGCCCCCCCCCCTTTTCTATTTCTCTCTCTTATTACCTAGCTTCTCCTCTCCTTCTTCTCCTCTTGGTACTCCTCTCACCTTAGCTCCTCCTACATATCACCCTTCCTGTTAAAATAAAACTTTTCTCTCAAAATACAATTAGAGTGTAATTATGCCTATTTGTGCCAGTGACGTACAAGATAGTCCTAATACCCAGTCCATCATTTTGTTGACTAACCAGAACCTCTGTCATCTCTCCTAACTAAACACTTAGCTCTGAACCTGGCATTTTTCTTGGCTTTAGAATGAATGTCAGCTGAAATTATTTAGGTTTTCTATGGATATGATAAAACACCATGAGCAAGAAACAACTTGTAGAGAAAAGGGCTTCTTTCATTTTACAGCTTGTAGTCCACCAGATCAAAAACAAAAGATGGACTTTGTAGGCCAGAAGTGAAAGAGACATCATGGAGCACTTTGCTTGCTGGATTTCTCCTTCTGGCTTGTTTACTTATGTCTTGTTTAAGGTTAGCAAGAGGTTGAAGAATGTGTCTTTGGTGCATCGTCATTCTCCTGGTTGTATTCTCTTTCCTTTCCTCATTATCAGGATCCAGTGTCATTTGTTGCTCATTTTTCATTGAATATTTGCTTTCCTACTATTACAAACTCATATTTTATTCCAGAAAAGGGTTCAATTACATAAAACAGTAAAAATTTGGATTATAAATTGTAGAAGAATTTTAATCTACCAAGAAAATTACTCTGACAAGGTAATACATACAAAGATTCATATTCTGTGTTCTGGCTGGAATGCAGAAATGCCACAGATATTTAGTCCCTCTGGCTGGAATACAGATAAGCCTTTAGTATGTGCATCTTCCTTCTTCCTTGGGGTCATTGGCCACTGACTGGAGCTCAAGGACAATGACAGCAGAGGTGGTTATTGTGCTTTTGAAGGCCATGAATATATATTTCCAGAGACCTCTGCAGTGAGATAATTCTACTTTATTGTTAAAGAAATGGGGTATATAAGGGATTTGAAGGGTATGGGTGGAAATAGCTAATTAATCATAATAATACTGTACCTAATTATCATTAGAAAGCCAGAGAGGCTGAGTTGTACAGCTCTGTACAAGGTCATTTTTCAGATAAGCCCAGGTACTTTTGCTCATGAACATTCTCCAGATAAAGTCAGGCAGAGGAAGGGAAATCCCACAGAGAAAGAGTGTCCTCTGTTTTTGCCTAGGGTGGAGAGCCATCCAGTCAGGGGAGACTGCAGCCTTAATAGCAGGATTCTCCAACATTAATATACACCTTTAATCCCAAACAGTGATGTCTAATTGAGGATCAGTCAGGATCATAGAAATATTTGACAGAATGAGTCGGAGAAAAGATACACCAACTTTCACAACAGACAGAAAAGGAAAGCTACTTAAAGAACTGTGAGGGAGAGAAAGTTCAATTTAATTAATTAATTCAGTTCAGTTCAGTTCAATTCAATTCATTTCAGTTTGGAGATTTAGTTTGGTGCAGTTTAGTTGAATGCAGTTGTGCTCAGTTCAGCTTGAAGTAGAACAGTTGAGTTGGAGCAGTTCAATTTAAAGAGTTCAGAGGAAGTCTTTCCATGCAAAGCAACTCAGTCAGAAGTGGAGAGAAACCAAGTTGAATTAGTCAGCTTGTAAAAGACCTTGAGCCAGAACAGCTAAGTTGAACCAGCCAGCCAGAATTCAGAAAGAGATATAAATGGTGAGTTTATTGAGCAGTAAGTCTTAGAGGCTGAATTATCCTAGGCATAGGTTAGCAGACAGAGGCTGGAAGCTAAAGCCTTCAAGGTCAAAGCAGAAGATTAGAATGTACAGAGTCAAGAAGCTTCCAAGCATTTCACAAGTATTTTTTCATTTAACTTCAAGTTCTTAAGTTATATAGTATTTAAATTTTTTGTTATACATTTCAGGTAAATTTAATATAAGATGAAATCAGTTTAAGAAACCAACTCAGTATTTTGCTGACAATAAAATAATATGCATTTTGGATTACCTAATATATTTATAAATGTCAATTTAATTGAAATGTTATCATTATAAAGCTTTATTAGTATCCATGTTAGCTAGTTATAGCTTTTGCTTATAGTCTAGTAATGCCTGTTTATTGGGACTTTAGAGTCCCCTGTCACTTTTTCTCCCTTAGTTTTGTATGTGTTCACATTATATTTTAAAAAGAATTTAAATTTTATTGATTTTATTATAAATTTTATTTCTTTTTATTGAATATTTTGTTTACATTTCAAAATTGATCACCCTTCCCCATTTCCTCCCCACCCAGGAACCCCCATCCCATTCCTCTTCCTCCTGCTTCTATGAGGATGAGACCCACCCACCCATTCTCACCTTCCCACCCACAAATTTCTCCACTGGGGCATCCAGCATTCACTGGACCAAGGACTTCCTCTCCCACCTATGCCCAACAATGCCATCCTCCCCTACATATACAGCTGGAGCCATGGATCCATCCCTATGTGTTCCCAGGCTGGTGGTTTAGATCCTGGGAGCTCTGGTTGTTTGGTATTATTGCTCTCTGCATGGAGCACAAACCCTTTCAGCTTCTTCAGTCTTCTCTCTCACTTCTCCATTGGGAACCCCATGATCAGGTCAATTGTTGGCTATGAGCATCTGCCTCTGTGTATGTCAGGCTCTGGCAGACCTCTAAGGAGACAGCCTATATTAGGCTCCTGTCAGCATTCACTTCATGGCATCCACATAACCATCTACCTTTGGTGACCGCACTTGAAATGGATACCCAGGTACAGTCTTCAAATACCTCCCTTCAGTTTCTGTCCCATGCTTTGTCTATGTATTTTCTCCCATGAGTATTTTGTTACTCCTAAGAGGGACCAAAGCACCCAAACTTTGGTCTTTCTTCTTCATGAGCTTCATGTGGTTCTTGAGTTGAATCTTGGGTATTGCAAGCTTTTGAGCTAATATCCAATTATCAATCAGTGCTTACCATGTGTGTTCTTTTGAGATTGGGTTACCTCACTCAGGCTGATATTTTCTAGTTCAATCCATTTGCCTAAGAATTTCTCAAATTCATTGTTTTAAGAGCTGAGTAATACTCCATTGTGTAAATGTACCACAATTTCTGTATTCATTCCTCTGTTGAAGGACATCTGGGTTCTTTTCTGCTTCTGGCTATTATAAGTAATGCTGCTATGAACATAGTGGAGCACATGACCTTGTTATATGTTGGAGCATCTTCTGGGCCCAGGAGTGGTATAACTGGGTCCTCAGTAATGCTATATCCAATTTTCTGAGGAACCACCAGACTGATTTTCAGAGAGGTTGTACCAGCCTGCAATCCCACCAACAATGGAGGAGTGTTCCTCTTTCTCCACATTCTCACCAGCATCTACTATCACCTGATTTTTTTGATCTTAGCCATTCTGACTGGTATGAGGTCAAATCTCAGGGTTGTTTTGATTTGCATTTCCCTGATGACTAAGGATGTTGACCATTTCTTTAGGTACTTATCAGCAATTTGAGTTTCCTCAGTTGAAAATTTTAATAGGGTTATTTGGTTGTCTGAAGTCTAATATCTTGAGTTCTTTGTATATATTGGATATCAGCCTTCTATCCGATGTAGGATTTGTAAAGATCTTTTCCCAATCTTTTGATTGCTGTTTTATCCTATTGACAGTGTCCTTTGCCTTACAGAAGCTTTGTAATTTTATGATGACCCATATGTCAATTATTAATCATAGAGCATAAGCCATTGGTGTTCTATTCAGAAAATTTGACTCTGTATCCATGTGTTTGAGGCTCTTTCCCCCTTCTCTTCTATTAGTTTCAGTGTATCTGGTATTAAGTGAAGTTTCTTTATCCACTTGGATTTGAGCTTTGTACAGTGAGATAAGAATGGATTAATTTGCATTCTTCTACATGCTGACCTTCAGTTGAACCAGCACCATTTGTTGAAAATGATATTCTTTTTAGACTGGACAGTTTTAGCTCCTTTGTCAAAGATCAAGTGACCAGAGGTGTGTGGGTTCACTTCTGGGTCTTCAATTCTATTCCATTGATCTTCCTGCCTGTCTTTGTACCAATACCATGCAGTTTTTGTCACTATTGCTCTGTCATACAGCTTGAGGTCAGGGATGATGATTCCTCCAGAAGTTCTTTTGTTGTTGAAAATAGATCTCAATATCCTGGGTTTTTTGTTATTCCAAGTGAATTTGCAAATTGCTCTTTCTCTGTGAAGAACTGAATTGGAATTTTAATGGGATTGCATTGAATCTGTATATTGCTTTTGGCAAGATGACCATTTTTACTGTTATTACTCCTGCCAATCCATGAGAATGAGAGATCTTTCCATCTTCTGAGATCTTCTTCGATTTCTTTCTTCAGAGACTTGAAGTTCTTGTCATACAGATCTTTCACTTGCTTGGTTATATTCACAGGATATTTTATATTATTTGTGACTATTGTGAAGGTTGTCATTTCCCTAATTTCTTTCTCAGCCTGTTTAATCTTTGAGTAGAGGAAGGCTACTGATTTGATTGAGTTGATTTTATATCCAGCCACTTTGCTGAAGTTGTTTGTCAGGTTTAGAAATTCTTTGGTGGAAATTTTGGGTTCAATTAAGTATACTATCATATCATCTGCAAATAGTGAAATTTTGACTTCTCCCTTTCATATCTGTATCCCTTAGACTTCCTTTTGTTGTCTAATTGCTCTGGCTAGGACATCTAGCACTATACTGATTAGGTAAGAAGAGAGTGGGAAGCCTTGTCTAGTCTCTGATTTTAGTGGGATTGCTTCAAGTTTCTCTCCATTTAGTTTTATGTTGGCTACTGGATTGCTATATATTGCTTTTACTATGTTTAGGTATGGGCCTTGAATTTCTAATCTTTCCAAGACTTTTATCATGAAAGAGTATTGAATTTTCTCAAATGCTTTCTCAGGATCTAGTGAGATGATCATGTTATTTTTTATTCCTTTGAGTTTGTTTATATAGCTGATTACATTGATGGATTTCCGAATATTAGACTATCCCTGCATTTCTGAGAGAAAGCCTACTTGATCATGGTGAATGACTGTTTTGATGTGTTCTTGGATTCGGTTTGTGAGAATTATACTGAGTATTTTTGCATTGATATTCTTAAGGGAGATTAGTCTGAAGGTTTTTTTTTTTTTCTTTGTAGTGTCTTTGTGTGGTTTAAATATGAGTTTAAATATGAGCGTAATTGTGGCTTCATAGATTGAATTGGGTAGTGCTCCTTCTGTTTCTATACTGTGGAATAATTTGAAGACAATTGGTATTAGGTCTTCCTTGAAGGTCTGATAGAATTCTGCAGTAAAACCATCTGGTCCTGGGCTTTTTTTGGTGGGGAGAGTGTTAATGAATGCTGCTTTGTCTTTGGGAGTGACAGGACAGTTTAGATGATTTATCTGCTCTGAATTTATCTTTGGTACCTGGTATCTTTCTAGAAAATTGTCCATTTCATCCAGATTTTCCAGTTCTGTTTAATAGAATTTTTTGTAGTAGGATCTGATGATTTTTTGAATTTCCTCAGTTTCTGTTGTTATGTCACCTTTTTTAGTTCTGATTTTATTAATTTTGATTAATAAATTAATCAAATTTATAATAATTTATAATTAATAATAATAAATTAATAAATAAATTAATTTTATTAATTAATACTGTCTCTGTGCCCTCTGGTTAGTCTGGCTAAGTGTTATCTATCTTGTTGATTTTTCTCAAAGAACTAGCTCCTGGTTTTGTTGATACTTTGTATAGTTCTTTTTGTTTCTACTTGATTGTTTTCAGCCCTGAGTTTGATTATTTCCTGCTGTCCACCCTCTTGGGTGTATTTGCTTCTTTTTGTTCTAGAGCTTTCAGGTGTGTTGTCAAGTTGTTAGTGTATGCTCTCTCCAGTTTCTTTTTGTAGGCACTTAGAGAGATGTGTGTTCCTCTTAGCACTGCTTTCACAGAGTCCCACAAGTTTTGGTATGATGTGTCCTGGAGAGATGGCTCAGTGGGTAAGTGCACTGTTTGGTCTTCCTAAAGTCCTGAGGTCAATTTCCCAACAACCACATGGTGTCTCACAACTGGGATCAGATGTCCTTTTCTGGCATGTAGGTTTCCATACATATAGAGCACTCCTGTACATAAAATCAATGAAAAAAAACCTGTTATGGTTCTGTTTAATCTCAAATTGGGGTTTCTACCCCACCATAGATCATTCAGTTCCAAGATAAAAGATATAAATTTTACTTACTTACTATATGACATAATTGAAAAAGGTTCATAATTGGAGGCAATATGACTAAGTCTTCCTTGTGGTTACAATGATATGCATTATAGTATATGCTACTCCTCTAAGTTGGCAAATATTATTTTTAATTGAATCATGGATTCTCAGTATGCATCTCAGGCTGTGCTTGAGCTAGCAACCTCTTTTCATCAGTCCCTTAATTGGTGAGGTAACAAATGTTTGCTATGGTTTCCAGTTACAATTTTTCAAATCATTTTATACTTATTTTTAAAGCTCTTTCATCCATCCTGAACTTACTTTATGAAGTAGTATTAAAATATACATTGATATTTTCTTTTATAAATGGTTTTCATGCATACTCTAATACCCTCTGTTGAGAAGTAAATAGCATTTTCCTTTGAATTTAATTGTCTCCTGTAACATGAATCAAGTGTTTATTATAAGTGTTTACACATTAACAATCAATTTTTCACAATGATCTGTTTATCCTCTAACATATAAGTAGGTATATATTTCAGAGAACTTATATGTTTTCACATCTTCCATGTGTAATAACTTTATATTTTATCTTATGCTCAACTGTTTAATCTTATAGAATATATTTTTCAAAAGATTTTTTGATAGAAAATTGTTTTTTATTCAACTAAGTCTAGCCAGATTGCAGAAATATACAAGAGATGAAAGCAGATATGTTCTGGATGAAAAGTTCTGATGACCAGGATATGGAGCATCCCACCAGAACAGTGTTAGAGATCCTGAACCTCATGTTCATATCTGGCATTCTAGCTTGGCATTAATATACTTTTAACAAGTTCCTCTGAAATTGTAACTATATTTTATCAGAAATTGTATTAAAATACTTAAGTAAGCAAAATGTGTATTGAAAGTGATGTTTCCTACTGATTACCAATTTGATGCATGATGCTGCCTTTAGTAATCCAGCATCGTTTCTTTGTCCCATGTTAGAGAGTTTGGGCAGGACAAAATGACCCAGAGATTATGTTGCTTACACATTTTTCAATATTTGCACATACCATATACTGCACAGTAAGTGAAGGGACACTTGAGTAACATTAAGAGTATGCCTAGTCTCATGATTGCACTAGCAGGCTCAATAATTACATTGCTAATTTGTTGTCATTGAGTGTTTTGTATCAGACTGAGAGCATGCTACAATTAAATGTAATAATTTTCCTCAGTAAATTTCCTTGAATTAATCATTTAAATATTACTATTAGACTTCTAGGTTTACAAATGAGGAAACTGAGTACTTAAAATATAATGTTCCAAAGATCGAGATGAATCTAATACTTCAAGCATCCTATATTCTAAAATTTCTATGTATTACCTCTATACAGGAAAGTAGAAATCATACTAAATAATCCAACAAATATGTGTATTTCCATATTAGAGAACTTTATTGAATTATCAATTCGGTGTAAAAATTTTAATAAAGTCCAAGAAAAAAAATCTAAAACAATATCCCTCGGGGAAAAAAAACCTTTACCTTTGTACTTACTTTTCTTGTCAGTATTAATCAGGGAGGCCAGATTTTAGGATAGCAAGCAGTCAAATTTTTGCTCAGAATAGTTATATATTAAGTAGCTCCAATTTTACCTTTGAAAACTCCCCTAGACCCCTGACTACATTTTTACCAACAACAGTTAACATAAAAATAGTGTTTTACCAATTGAAAAACCAAAACTGGAAGAGTTGGGTACGTAAGCATTGTTGATACAAAGAACAGAAAACAAAGAAGGAATTCAGAGAAAAGAATGAATGAATCAAAAATAAGAAAATCTGTATTCTTGTACAAGTTACCTAATCACATTTGTGAGCAAAGAAACATATCCTATATAATAACAGGAATATTTGCTTTATGCTCATGGAAAATTTATTTAATGCTATTATCCCCATAGGAGTTATAGTCAAAATCTAATTGTCATTAATAACATAAATTTTTCTAGTATCATACGTCACATTTTTCTATGTAAAACTCCTCCATCTGGCACTATCTCAGAATTATTTCTGCCTCCCAGATATTACACTTTCTATTTCCTGTCTAAACTATGGGGCATCATATTTCTTATTGGCAAGTGCCACATGTGTAGAGACATTTTCGTTTTCCTTTTGTAATACATCTTGAATTTCAATTTGTATGTTGAAATGAGAGTGGATTATCTCCCAGTGAGTCAGAAAAGACACTTCATAAGCATATTTCTATAAGAAGAGATCAAGATAACCTTAGTCTATCTCATTTAGATCATAAAACTGGCTAATGCAATGGCTAAGAATATTACCCCTTCTTCAGAAGTATCAAAGACGAGCGAACAAGAGAAGATTTTGTCTGAATTGTCTTGCTAGGAACTACCACTTTACTATCTTATAACAGCTGCCTTATAATGGGCCAAAACATCACAGTCAAACAGTCACATATTAAAACCTTAAATCGGTTTTATGTGAAGGCAATCCTACATTTTAAGTAGAATAACTTAGATATGTTATAATAAGCATGTGAATCTAACACAGCTGAAGTTAAACATACAATCTGCAGCTCATCCTATTTTGTGTTTTTCTTTACTCTTTATCATATTTGACTTTTGAATTCTTGTTTTGATGATGTTAACTTATCCCATTTCATCTTCTTAATTTAGTCACAATAGCTTACATCTATTGATTGATTGGTTGATTGATTGGTTGATTGATTGATTGACTTAATTTTTACACTTGACGTTTTCCTTCCAAGTGACTTTCCTAGTACCTTGTGGAATCACGAAACTGGGCCATCAGCATGGAGCATAGACTTGACTGATTATATTGACTAAAGTGCATATATCTTTGTCAGTAAAGTCTTATTCTAAAGTTCTGGAGAACAGCCATATGCAATGGGAATATGATACACAATGCAGTTTTTTGGGCTATCTTAGAGTTTTCCAACCAATTTGAATGGAAGTATGTCTTGCTGATCCTGGACCTCTTGTTCAATAGCCTATGGTTTCTACTAAGAGCATGATTGTCCACCCCTTGTAAAATACAATTTGTTGAAATTTTGTAAGAGTTGTTTGGTGTGTCTGTGCTTTTGTTTAAAATGTATGTGTATGTGCGCATCTATGAATAGACGTATGTTAAGAGCAGAGGTACCTACCTAATCCACAATTCCCTATAGATTAAACCATTTTGATTTTATGTGGATGATAGTGATCCAGATTCAGAGATTCGTGATTGAATGACCATCACTATGCTAATTGAGCCATAGTCCATCACATGTTGGTATTATATTTCAAAGAAATCATATGACATCAGGAAGCATATCTCAGGTTAGGCAGTTCAGTAGACCAAATGTGCCTGGCAGAAGTTCCAAATAAAAATAAATTTTATTAAAATTTCAAATTATTTATAATACATATAATGTTGAACATAAGATAGAAACCATGTTGAATAAGTTCTATATCAATTTTCATCATTACTCTCCCTGTGATTCTGAATAATCACTTTAATTAAGAAAAAAAATACTACTCTGTGTGTGTGTGCATGTGCGTATATTTGTACTTTGAGGTTCAAAAGAGGACAGTAAAATTTTTATTCTTGATCCATCTTACCCATATAATGCTATAACTTATACATCAGGTGAAATAAAAGCTAACAAATGAACATAAGGTGTTTTAGCTCTAGACCCAATTATTTGAGCTGGGAAATAATTCTTCTGCTTGAGCCTGGGCCACACAAAATCTGCAAAACTGAACTCAGCCATGTTCAAAACTAAATTGTCTTCATCTGGCATCTGTTAAAACAGAAAAAAAAAATGCTTATAGCTGAAAATAGACAACCTGAAGGAACTTGGGCAAAAAATATGCCCTATTGGATAGCAAATTATTTAGTTAAAATTATATAGGCTAAAACTGATCTTCTAGACTAAATGGTTGGGTCAACTAACACTCCTCACTAAAAAAAAAAAATAATAATAATCCTATGTTAAAATTTTATTCCCTGATGTGATTGAGGATGGAATCTTTTGGAAGTAAATTCATGACAATGGAACTGCACACTGTGGAATTTGTACTAGATGGCAGAGAATCTGAAGGAGCTTTTATCTTTTGTATACTATATCAAGTTTATATAACAGGATAATATGCCATCTATTTGCAAACCAGGAATTAAGTTGCATCAAAGAACCCTACCATGCTTGCCTGATAGCTTGACAGTCCATTATTCAATACTCTGGAAATAACTGTATTTGTTTGCGCCTCTCCTTCTATGGTACTCATTTGTGGCACATGAGCTGACTATACAGCTAATGTATGAAGTTTTTCTATTTCTTGTTTTATCATGGGATAGAAAAAACACAGCTACAAAATCAAAAGCATATTTAAACTCCTTTGTGAATGTTTGAATCTTGGATCTCACAGGCAAGTGATACCCATTCAGCCTATGGCCCCAAGACCTGAAAGCAAACTTATTCTACTGTAAATAAATTCTGTTTGGTGTCCAATGGAATAAACCAAAGTCAACAGCTTTCAGAGGGGAAAAAATAAATCTAAGGTATATTTTTTAAAGATTTTTTTTTTAATATTTCCTCATTTGACAGGTTGGAATTAGAGACAAAAGATGAGTGTTTTAGGCAACCATTGCAGAAAAGTCTGACAGGAGTGAGCTAGGAAATATGCTTGGAAATTTTCATTTCATGTAAGCCGCCGACCTGATGGCTGACAGAACGGAGTTGCAGATCTGACGGCTGAAACAGAGACCGCAGATCTGTAGGCTGAGTAAAGCAGCGCCACCACCTCAAAGCGGCTGACAGCGCTGCTGCTTTGACTGGCATTCGCGAGTCAGCTGCTCTGACATGGCAATCCAAGATGGCGGCTGCTTAGGCTCTGGTAGTGACTACCAGTGCACTGCACATGCACAGTGCACTTTGGAATTTGACTCCAGCCCCTCCTGAACGGGGCATGCAAATGAGGTACCACTAGGGTACCACAAACCTAGCCAATCACCCCCTCCTGGGCGGGGTATGCTGAGGTGTATGCATATGAGGCACTGCAAATTGACCAATCGAGCACCTCCATGTGCTTTGCCCTGCCCAGGGCTGAGGGTATATAGACAGCCCATTCTGGGCATTCGAGGTCTGTCCCAGAATTCTAAAAGAGCTCTTCCAATAAAGGCTGTTGAGAAGGATCCGGTTTGTCACGTCTTCCTTGCTGATCTAGTGGGGGCACGACAATTTTAGTTAACATGCATCAGTAAAAATGTTTCAAAACAACAAGACAATGCATATTTATCTCTCATTTTTAAAAGGCGAATTAAAATCTTTGCTTGAACTTGTCTTCATGTTGCATGTTTGCTAATGAAAAATATCATTCCTCCTATTTTCAAAGTACATTGATTTGTCTTAAATTCCATCTTTGAGCCCCAAAACTCTGGAAAAAAAAAAGGATAGAAACCACTGCTGAAGTCCAACTTAAAGAATATAATCAAGATATGAGTTTCTATATATATATATATTTTTTACCAAACTTACTATGAAATAATTTGATGTGATCCACTCATTGTTATTTTCCTAACCACTGTATCCTTACAGGACAGTGACTTTGAGATGATAACTGAGGCAATGCAGATACATACTAATCAGATGTATTCTGCTCTTCTGAAAATCACAACTCTTCTTTCAACCTGCTCTGCTCTTCTCATCCAAACAATTGTTCTAGAGATTAAAGTGTTCAGTAATTCTATAATAAACTCCATTAAGAACTTTAATGTAACTAAATTTTCTTTTGACAAATAGAATTGTATTTTATTTCAATATTGAGTTAGAAAACAATCTTATATTTACTACATCAATTGGCAATTCCTTTCGGTATAAATTTTGCTTCAATAGAAAAATACTATCTATTACGAATAGTATCTATTCAGACTATCTATTCAATAGCAACAATGACACAATCTTTATGGTCTTTTAAATAGCAAAAAAAAAACCATTTTTGAAATATTTTATCATAATACTCAAAATTTATAGAAATCAGGAACAGGTTATATAAAGTAAAATTAATTTTTAGGGTGAAGATAATTTTATATAGATATGTAAAATACTTCAACTGAGTTCTAAAATTTCCTCTCCTTAAAAAAATTAAAACATTTTTACATGAAAAACATAACTAAAATAAAACTCAAACTCTGTTTTGAATACTAATCATGTACAGTGCTTTTCTTTGTATTAGTTTCTGACTGAGAAAAGTGGGAGGTATCTAATTCTAACATAAGCAGTTTTAAAATTCCTGCTGAGTTTCCTGAATAACCAAGAAAGGAAAGTAAGATGTTCAAGTTGACTTCATGCTAACAATGAATAGTTCATAAAGTGCTAAAACCTCAAGGCAGAAATCAAACAATTGGAAAGATTGGCATCCTTCTTCTTGGAGCTGTTTTTGACTAAGGCTAAAAAATTGAAAGTCCCCTTCTATTCTGAATTTAAATACTTATATTTATTATTGTAAATATATACAAACTATGTCTCTTTTAACAGAGGCAAAATAATAAGAAGAAGGTAGTCAGGAATATATTCAAAAGTAATGTGATTAAACACTCAAGTTTGATTTTTAAGACAAGTTGATCTAGTGTTCTAAAATTAATAAGGAAACATACACAATATTTAATGAGTAATGAGTTGATGGGTCTAATGTAGATAATTAACTCAGTAAATACTTTTAAAATAAAATGTAAAATAAAGATTTAGAGATGGCTTAGTGGGTAAGTTGCTTGCGTGCATTTATGAGGACTAAGAACTAATTCTCTGAAGATGTATATAAGACTGGATATTGAAGTGCATGTCTGTAATCACACTTTTTCTACAGTATAAGAAGATGCATAAATAGCAGGATATGTATAAGCAACTGTTTAATCCTGGTATGGACAAGCAAGAAGAAAGACAATCACCAAAGAAGGTACAACTAGGACCAACACCCAAGGTTGAGATGAGCTCCAAATGAATGGTAAGGCACAGGCAGATATATACTTAGATCATGTCCCAGAAAACACACATACACACACATGCACACACACACACACACATACACACACATTCACACACACACACACACATACACATTCACACCATGAGTACACTCAAATTGAAATAGTAAAACAATAAACTAAATTAAATAAAATAAACTTTAAAAGGTTAAGATAAAATTAGAATAGGTAAGATTATATAGCAGTATGTATTTTTGAAAATTGGCAAAATAATTACTTCCCAAAGGCATAAATCTTTTGAGAATTACTCCTGTCTAAATGAAATTTAGGGACAAATAGTGGAGCAGAGACTTAAGAAAAGGTCATCTAGAGAGTCCCCCACCTGGGGAATCATCCAATATGCAGCCACCAAACCCAGACACTATTGCTGATGCCACGAAGTACTTGCTGACAAGAGCTTGATATAGCTGTGTTCTGAGAGGCTCTGTAAAAGCCTGACAAAATACTGATGCTGAGGCATGCAGCCACTCATTGGACTGAGCATCGAGACCCCAATGAAAGAGTTAGGGGAAGGAATGAGGAGTCGAAGGGGTTTGCAACCCCATAGGAAAAACAAAAATATCAACCTGCCAGACACTCCAGAGCACACAAGAACTGAACCACAAAGTGTACACATGGAGGGAGCCATGTCTCCAGCTGCTTATGTAGCAGAGGCATCTGCTTATCTGGCATCAATGAAAGGGGAGGCCCTTAGTCTTGTAAAGACCCAATGCCCCAGCATAGGGGAATGCTAGAGTGGTGAGTCAGGAGTGGGTGGGTGGGTGAGGGAGCACCCTCATAGAAGCAGGGGGAAGGGGAGATGGGCTAAGGGATTGTAAAAGGGAAATCAGTAAGAGAACAACATTGAAATGCAAATAAGTAAAATAAACAATAGAAGCTGGGCGGTGGTGGCACATGTCTTTAATCCCAGCACTTGGGAGGCAGAGACAGGCTGATTTCTGAGTTCGAGGCCAGCCTGGTCTACAGAGTGAGTTCCAGGATAGCCAGGACTACACAGAGAGACCCTGTCTCGAAAAAACAAAACAAAAAAAAAAAAAAAAAAACAAACAAACAAAACAATAGAAGAAAAGAAGAATCAGAAGGAGGGGAGAGGTATAGGGGGTTCCTGGGTGAGGGGGTGAAAGGGGTAAGGGGATAAAATATGAAATGTAAATATATCTAATTAAAAAATAAATAAGGGAGAAAAAATAAAATCAACAGAATTAACATATCTGTGCCCATAGGGACTCACAGAGACTGAACCACCAACCAAACAAGCATGCATGTGATAAACCTGGGCCCTCTACACATGTGTGACTGTTGGGCAGCTTTAAGAGAGACTTCCAGTAACTGGAGCAGGAGCTGACTCTGACTTTTTGCCTGCTTTTGGACCCCTTTCAGCTGGCAGGGCTGACTTGTCTATGCTCAGTGGGAGTTTGATATGCTGGGGTATGGTGATATCCACTTTCTCCTTCTCTGAGGAGGAGAGAGGGAGTGTGGGGGGGTAGGAAAGGTGGGAGAGAGGAACTCAGAGGAGAGGAGGGAGGAAAGGCTGCCTTGGGATGCACAATGTGTAAACAGAATAATAAGATAAAAGTAAATAAATTATAATAAAAATAAAAAAATAATAAAAGGAGAAAAGAAGAAGAAAGTAGCCTAGTGCTTAATCTTATTATATGAATAGTAACATGAATATATTTCTATGAAACTCAGAAAGAATATAGTTCATATTATATGGTCTGGTAAGAATTTTTAAGTATTTGTAATTTGGTAGAGGATTTATTACATATGCATATATATATGTACACATATGTAATAAATATATGGATAAATATATATACATATACATATATATGATATATATGATATATAAATATATTTATGCATATATATTTATGCATACTATTACATACATACATACACACATATATGTATATATATGTATGTATATATGTGTGTATATATGTATATATACATACATATTATATATATATTTATACATACATATATATACTATGTAATAAATATATATATATTTATATATGTAATATATATATTAAAAACTATAAATTTTATTATATATTTACATAAATTCCATGTTTCATTAAAACAGAAATAAATATTTTAAATGACTGGTAAAACCCAAAAGTTTTTCTAGTTCAGATTCTCTAAATAAAAAACAACTTATAAAATTTATTTGCTAGTACATTTCTTAAATCTTGGTTTTAAAGATACTAATAAGATGTGGTTTGTGTGTTATATGTTTATAAAGCCTATCATCATTTGATTACCAGGATTGGTTACAAAAACTCTTCTGAGCCTTCAGTATTGTCCTAGTTCCTATCTCAAGATGCCTCTCTCTCTCTCTCTCTCTCTCTCTCTCTCTCTCTCTCTCTCTCTCTCTGTTAAGGAGAAATTATTTCTCAAATAAAGAATTGTTTTTAATGATGGTTTCAAAAGTAGCTGCACTTCTATTAGGATTTCCACACATCTCTTAAGCATAACATTAAGACATTAATTTTTCAATAACAATGAATTTATGCAACCATTACTTAATCAAGTATTATATATTATCTCTATTTCAAAATGAAACTGAGGTCTTCCAGAAAATGGTGAGACTATTGTCTTAGTTGTTTGTATATTATTGTGAAAATATATCATGTCCAAGGCAAGTTGTAACAAAAAATACTTAACTTGGAACTCATTGTTCTGGAGGGTAGTAGAGCCATAACCAATGTTGCAGAAGGCAGGCAGGTATGACACAGTTCAGCCAGCCCTAGGCAGAAAAAAATAGCTGACTGGGTAAACTTCAGGTTTTTGAAACCTGAAAGCTCATACCAGTGACATATCTCCTCCAACAAATTTATACATATTTTTTTCCAAATTGCTCCACCAAATGCAGACCAAGCCTTCATGTATAGATCCTACAGGAGTCATTCTCATTTAAACAACCATAACCTTATTTCTGAAGATATCACATACTTCAGACACAGGATTTAGATGAATTAACCTGGGTTTGACCTGGGAACCTCTTCATAAAAAAAAAATGGGCTGCATAGTTTTGTAAAGAGCCATGCAAGTTTCCAATGCAGAAAACAGATCATTACTAATACTTTTTTGTAGCATCATAAAAACACAACAATGATTAATATGGCAAGATATTACAGTAGGTTCCAGATGGCACTCATACTTTCAGATAACCTAATTGTATTAAATGTCTCCTGAATAAGAGGAAATTCATTCCGGGTACTGTAAATGTATCAGAGTATCAGTGATTTTTGAGATCCTGCTACCACTATTTTTACTAAACCAGAATAATCTCTAATTATATTCAAAAATACATATCTTTATATCAAAAGACAAGCTTAGCTCTCATTCCTCATCAAATATATATATTTTTAAACTTGTCAGAGATCATATTAGAAAGCCACTCCTGGTCAAAATGAAGATAGCACCCAACTGTGTTGTATTTTTGTCAATTGATACATTTATAAATAAAACAATCCTCATATTGTGAGCGCTCCAGGAACATCAGGGAATGAGGTGAGTTGTAAAAGTCAGAAGATCAAGGCATCCACTACTGAGAGTCAGTCTTTCTAAGAGACTAGCGGAAGAAGACTATGTGGATCTAGGAAGAATTGTGAGGATTACTGAGAGGTGAATATTTTATACTATAAATTGAAAAGAATAATACCATCAAAACAATAACAAACAAGCAAATGGAATGGAATTTAGGTCATTTTCTTCTTTTAATTCTTTCTCTAATGGATTCTGGGGATACCAAATGTCAGTGGCAACTTCTTCTCTCAAGCAGAGCTAAGGGAAGTATCAAAACTCAGGAAATGTTGTAAATTAACAAAGCTATTTTAGAAGATCAATTATGACTTAAGCCACAGGTTAAAACAGAGGACTACTTAGGAAAAGGAGTGAGAGGTTTGTATAGTTAAGAAATCCTGATCAGTGGTCTGGCTGATTATACTATCACATCTCTTTATGCAAGGGGGCTAAAGAAGTCAGTATTGGTTGAGAAGTAATTCAATTCTGCTAAGATACTTGCTAGGAGTAGAGTTGGATGGATCACGAGTATTCTCTCTGAAACACACTAATGCCACTTTAAGTCATGGCAACTGATAGGACACAGAGACTCATATGTGCCTATTGTGGGGTCTAGGAGAAGTCACTGCAAAGACAGTAAGATATCTTGATTATTATTTTCTTTGTGGCTAGAGTCTTGAGGGTAAATAAAATGATGTCCAAATTTTAGACAGATATGTTTTCTATGATACACATGCCTACTTTGAGTTACAACTCTCTCAGAGCAATCTAGAAATTATCTCCCTGCTGACTAGCTTTCATAGTACCAGATGGGTCTTGCAGGCTGCTGAGGGAAAGTCATGAGTATTTTACCCAGTTTTGGACACTGTCAGTTCCATTAATGGACAATCTAAATAATATGGCCAGGGATGTAATAGTAGCAACAGTGCTGTTGGGGTAAACAAACATGTATGTTGATTGAATTTAAAGGAACCACTGGCACTGTAAATCTGCCCACATAACCATGGCTGGGGAATTGATGAACTGTTATTTTTCTAAATGGTCATAGTATCAAACTTCCCTTTATATATTTTTCTGTATACTTATAAATTATACAGTTCTCAGGTTTATGAAAGAAATTTTTTAAGAAACATATAACAATGGTTAATGAAGGAACTCAAAACTTATCTCCCAGAGAATAAGTGTCTTCTCAGTGATTAGCTAAAAAAAAGGGAACATCTATTTAAATACCTCGTCTGATCAAGGATCATGTATTATGCTACAGAAAGGGAAAAAAAAAAACATACTCAGATCTGGAGATTTGGAGGTAATGTTGTAAAACAGTGACTTGTGAATATGACAGAACTGATCAGGTCATAAACTTACAACAGCTCTGTTTCCCTGAACAAGACATGTATAATATCAGCCCAGTCAACATGCTAATGTGTTACGGGAGGCTTTCATTTCATAGGTACCTACTACTAACTAATGAATTATTAGTAGTCAATGACTGCTAAGAGAGCAGCAGTGTAAGTTAAATGTGATCTAGTGAATGATCCCAAAGAAAATAACGCATTTATGATATCAGCATAGGAAATTATTTCTTCAGGTATAGACAGAAGCATGCACACAAAGCATAGCATATAATTCTTTTTAGTTTACCTTTCCAAGCACTGATAAATAATAAATAAATAATAATAAAATGATAAAATGAGACACTTAAAAATATATGTCAATAAACAAAGCAAAAATTTAATGTTTGAAGCAGAAAATAGTACTTTACAAAAATATATGTGGAAAATATATGTAAAGGAAAAGTACACAAAAAAATGGATACATAATAAAATGCTAGAAATTCTCAAATGGGCTACTTTGTAGTTAAGGAGTATATTCATAAGCAAATAACTATCAGTAGACATTAACAAAGATAAATTAAAGTCTTATCATAAGACACAGTTGGGGTAATGTGGATCAAATAGATATTATATATAATATGTATTACAGTTGCTGAAGTATAAGAGTATTATAAATACATTTTTGTTCCTAATCTAAATAATTAAATATTTACATTAAAGAAACTTTTAAATGGGATTAAAAATATCATCTGCAGTATGATAAACATCTGATAGTTATTTATATGTGAATTAAAATTGATGGACTGAATAAAAAGTTTTAGTGGAATTTTGTTAATGTGTACTAAATGAGAGGTCAACCATCCTAGACCAGTGAATATGTAATTGGACTATCTGAAAACTTTTGTAAATACAAAGTATTTGCATATATATATTTATATTTGTATAAATATAAAGTAATATGATATATTTAAATCATTCAAATCACATACGTATTACAGAATTATTGGATGAACTTCAGAGAAAATAGTTACATTGATGAACTGAGATTCTTTTATTTATTTATTTATTTTATTGGATATTTTATTTACCTTTCATATGCCATCCCCTTTTCCCATTTACCCCCCCCAGAAAACCCCTATCCCATGACCCCTTTTCCTTTTTGCTTTTATGTACTTTTTTAAAATGTTAATAAAAGGCTTTATAAGTTTGGTAATGCTCAATCAGAAGTGTAACCCAATACCCAACCTAGATATGTCAACTATCTTTGACTGGTGGAGACACGTGAACATCTGCCTCCATATCCCCCCCACTCTTTTTCTCTCTCTTTCTTGAGATTCTTTTATATGACAAATGCACATAAACTATATGGGGATTACCAGAATGGGGGTTACTTATGCAAATAATAAGCTAGAAGTAAAACAAAAATAATGCTGAAGTTTTCAATAATGTTATCAAATGTTTCTTCTTAATATACATAAAATAAACTTGTTTCATTAAATCCTAAAATAAAATATATTGAATAAATTTAAAATAAAGGAATGTTTAGTTACCCTTAAAACATATTACAATTGTTCTTATAGGTCGTATTTTGTGAAATTCCGAATAAAGAACTTATTCTAGAAAAGATTTTAATTTTTTAAAAATATAGTCCAAGATTAGTAGCATAGTCTACAGAGTATGGAAACCATTTAACACAGGGAAAAATGGTCCTAGAAGACTTAACAGCTCCTGAGGGCATCACTGTACTAAAACATGGAACAAAATTTGCCATAAAACTTATCAGCAAAATATCATGCTGTAAGTTACCTCTGTATATGTTTCCAAGGGGACATTATAAAAGAAGTATTGGAAGGCAGTAGCAGGTAACAGTTAAATCTAGGGTTCCTGAATCACAGAGCATGAATGGGAATCATGGAGCACATACTTGTTTGCCTTATGATTTGGAAAACTTTAATTATGTCGTCGAGCTCCAGATTATTTTTAAATTGAAATTAATTAAAGTCCCTAAATCATAAAATCATTAGTTTCCAGTGAGATGAGATGCAGACAATTGGAAACATGCAATGACTGTTTACAATAGAAGTATGTTTATTTTTTTTATTACTAATCAGATGTAGAAATGATGTTTGATATATTCTGTTAAGGTGTTTCTTATTATTTGTGTTGGAAAATACATAGCACTTCAATTATATGTGTTGTCCTAAAAACAAAAATAAGCTAAACTTCCAATAATGCATACTTATGGTCTGCAGATCACGCACTGCTATTTAAACGTCATTTTGTTGTTGTTGTTGTTGTTGTGATAACTTGGAGAGAAAAGAAAAGAACTAAAAGAGTACTGTTATTGAAATGACAGGACAAATCACCAGGAAGGGATCCTTAAATCTCCAACATCATAAAATGAGAATGAACGTGACCAGGGTGACAATTTTGAACTCTTTTTTATCTCTATTGGTAGTATTAAAATTATAATCTTATATTTATCATTAATTGATGAGCATTAATTATAAAATCATAAATATCTGGAGCATACACGGCACTAAAAATTTAGACAGATGGTTGGCTAGACAGATGACAGATAGACAGATGCATAGATACACAGATGAGAGCTAGATAGATGAGAGACATTAAAATGTAAATTTAAATTGCCTGAAATATATTAAACATAGCATATACCTAATAATTT